>NW_020664420.1:448737-631548 GCF_002925995.2 Terrapene triunguis | reverse complement strand
CCCCTGTGCTTCTGCATGCAAAGATCCTGTTCAGCCAGCCCTGCCTTATCTGTCGAAGAAAGGACAGCTGTTTGTGCTGTAATACTCTTTCAAAAAAGTTCCAAGAAGGAGGAAGTCTCTGACATTTGTATTCTCCTTGCAGCATCTCTTAATAATTTAATTCCCATTAGAAGTGCCTGTGTTGTAGGGGGAAAAGATTTATAGAGAGATTTCACTCCAGGTTGGGTTTTTGTCTTTCTGTTTTCTTGGCATTTATCATGCATGTTTTAATTTGGATCTGAGTCTTGCTACCATCTGGTCATTATTGCAAAGAAATATTAATTTTCTCTGAGTGACATGGGCTTCATTCATCATGGAACTAGCTGATTGCCCCTCGATTTTTTTCCCTTTACTTGAAATGAAGTCTAAAGTTACTTAGCACTGAGTGGAACATGGTTCAGTGAAGTTTCCGAAGTTAATAGCATCCAGTACTTGTGCTTTGCCAAAATGATAGCCCTGATCTTTTCACTAGCTCTGGGTGGGCATATCCCTGTGCCTGCACACAGCTGCTCCTGCAGCACCAGTTGCAACATTGGGGAGTGAAGCAAACAGAAAGGGCTAGAGATCATCTAATGATCAAATTCACTTTCCAGTATTTAGCCACGAAATGCTGCCAAAGGCCAAATGAAACCTAGAGGATCAAGCCAAATGCTGTTCTCCCCTGCCCCTGTGGAAGCCAAGAGGGGAACAGAAGTTGGCCCAGAGAGCTGTATGAAAATTCCCGGCAGCTGGTGTTTGTTGCACAAATGAACCATCCTACAAGCCCCCCAGCCTTGAAGTTAGTGGGAGTTCATCATTCAGGGTCAAGCCAGGACCTTTGGGGTAAATTAGATGGCGTTGCTCTCCGGCCGTTTTAGCCCAGTCCCCTTCTCTATATAAGAACCTTTGTTTTATGCACGCTGTTACCCAGAGGACGGTGCTAGAGAGTCGAGAATGGGTGTGGGGCTCAGAACTACCCTTAGGACCATGGGATGTGTGCAGGTGCACAGGAATATATCCTTCGTACCCCTCATCCACAAATTACTTTCAGCTGCTTTCTTCTCCCAAGGTGATTATTCCACATTCTTGGACAAAGTTGGTTCTGCTTGACAGTTCTATGGACTGATCCGTTTGGCAGGGTTATGCCCTTTGTTTGCAGGCGATCCTTGCGACACCAGATTCTTGTGGAAAGGGGAAAAAGATTCCATGGTGTGTCAATGCAATGAATGCTGGATGCAGACCAAGGGCCAGATTCAGAAGCCCTGCATAAGATGGTACACGTTAGACCAGTGGTTCTCAACCAGGGGTACGCAGAGGTTTTCCAGGGGGGTACATCAACTCCTCTAGATATTTGCCTAGTTTTACAACAGGCTACATAAAAAGCACAAGCAAATTCAGTACAAGCTGAAATTTCATACAGACAATGACTTGTTTACACTGCTCTGTGTGCTATACACTGAAATGTAAGTACAATATTTATATTCCAATTGATTTATTTTATAATGATATGTTAAAAATGTGTGATTGATTTTGTGAGCAAGTAGTTTTTAATGGAGGTGAAACTTGGGGGTACGCAAGACAAACTGGATTCCTAAAAGGGGTACAGTAGTCTGGAAAGATTGAGAGCCACTGAGTTAGATCACCAGCCTAGACCCTCTTCCATTCACGCAGACTCCCTTGACCTTCTTACGCCTTCATTGTTGATATATCAAGGAGGCTAAGGGTGCGTCTACACTACCCACCGGATCGGTGGGTAGCGGTCGATCTATCGGGGATCGATTTATCACGTGTAGTGTAGACGCGATAAATCGATCCCCGATCATTCTCCCATCGACTGCTGAACTCCAGCTCGGCGAGAGGCAGAAACAAAGTTGACGGGGGAGCCGCGGCCATCGATCCTGCACCGCGAGGACACAAAGTAAGTAATTTTAATTCAATCTAAGATACGTCGACTTCAGCTACACTATTCTCGTAGCTGAAGTTGCGTATCTTAGATCGATCCCCCCCTAGTGTAGAACAGGCCTACGTGTGAGTTACTCCCACTTAGACTCACTTATCTATCAGCAGAGCAGTAGCAGGTAGATCTGTGGGAAGCCAAGTGAAAGCAAGGGGGGCAGGGCTTGACCTACAGTACCGTATATATCACCTCTGGATTTGGTTCTTGACCTCAGGCTTGTTAGCTGGGGTTAGCAGGATGGAAGATGGAGAGAGGTAGACTTTTGCCTTCACCAGCAGGGGTCACTGTGGCCACGGCAATGGGCTTATACAGTCTGGTGCACTCCCATATTGAGCAAACAGAGAGGATGACATAACAACTCGGTTCATTTCTGAGCTTCAGTCCCAGTGCCGTTTTTGAAGTCAGAAAGCCCATTCTTCTTCCAGCTCGGCAATGGTTTTGGAAGAGAGAGAGTAAGAGAGAGACTATGTGTCTCTTTGCTGAACGGGAATGCTGAGCACTCTTTGGTGGAGAGCTCAAAATATAGAAGCAGCATAAGGAATTCATTGTCGATCAAAAATTATCTCCACACCAATCCCTCCTCACAAAAACCTTGAGCTGGAGTTTCCTCTCATTCACAGTGGCTCTACCGCAGTTTAACTGCATTGACGTCAGTGGAGCCACTCCTGATTTACGCTAATGTAAGGAGGACCAGTACCAGGGCCTTGGGTTTTTTGACATCCAAGCAAAGAGAAGAGCACCAGAATCATCCAATGCAGTAGTTGACAGAGAGAAGAGGCTGGACAGTAAAAATAGAGGAAGCCTCAGATGTTAACAGTGGTTGAGGAAAGGCTGCCTTTCCTCTTTAATGATGTTTTTCTGGAATTCATTTCATGACAGTGTCTGCCTGAAGAACATCTGCTCCCTCAAATCCAGACCTACCATTGGAATAAATTATCAATATCTGGCAGCAGCCCATCATTAATGGCTGGAGTTTTATAAGATTCTCCAGTTTAATAATCCCAAAGCTAGCAGCTAGCATGCCTCCCAGAAAGCCATGTATTTGTCCCTCCTATTCTTTTTTATTATTATTCTTCTTTTCTGTTTTCTCTTCAGATCTGAGTATCATCACATGATTTTTGCCATGGCTCCAGAAAAAAAAAAGCCATTAGTATCCTATAAATCAAAAAGAAAAATTACATCCTCAAACTTAAAAGACTCCCCTGAGTGTTTTGCTATTATTACCTGTGCAAGGTTGCACATGTGGCTTCAGAAACATCTTCTTCCATCAGGAATCATCAGGTAGCAAGATTGCTCACTTCCATGCAGGAGACAAGTTTTATTAACTTCCTTTTCAGCATATACCCTCATAGTTAATGATGCAGCACACCTTTGAGGTATCTTAATGTAGGCCGTTTATCAAAAACTGCAACTGCGTATAAATAGGACTGTGTTCTTTCAATATGATAAATCCCAGCCAGTGTTGGGATGTTCTACATCTCTCTCTTAAGTATAGTAGCTTCCTCTAATTGCACAGTTTGACTTTCATAGCAAGTTCTGACAAATGCCCTTCCACTACAGGTCCCCTCCCCTATGCATATACGCACACATATGCACAAGAGAAAAGTAAGTGCTAATTATGTCCTTGTTAATTCTCAAGTTCAGCAGTCCATCGCTGTTCAGCAAAGCTTGTAAGCATGTTCTAAAGTCCCATTGAATTCAACGGGACTTAAGCAGATACTTAAAGTTAAGCACATGCTTTAAATGTTTTCCTGAATTTGGGCCTATGGACTCGATTAAAGTAAGAGGCAAAACTCCCATCAGCATGTATGGTATAGAATAAGACCCTCAGGGCCTTTATTCCACCTGAATACCATTTATGTGTACAGCTGGTCAGGAATTTTTCAATGAAACATTTTTCACCCCAAAAATGCCAGTTGGTCCAAGTCAAAACTGTTTCTGAATCAGCAGCAAGTTAGATGAAACACCCTACTTGAAAAATTGTTCTTAAATAATAATTTGGAGAGTGTCAAAATGGCCCATTTCAACGTAATTGAACCAGCAAGCTTCCGATGTTTAAGTCAAAATGAAATTTAGAAATTTTAGTAAATTTACACTAAAAATAGGTTTTAAAAGGAGGTGGGGGAGGGGAGGTCAACTCAAAATGAAACATTTTGGAATTATCAGAATGAAACATTTTGATTGACCCAAACCAAAACATCTTTTTTTTTTATTATTTATTTTCAGCTTGTGAAAATAGGAGATTTTGACTTTTTTTATTTGAGATGGGAAAAATTCTTATGGGATGGAAAAAGATTTCCCACCCAGCCCTGCTTATGTATCAAATCCTTTGTCTTGAATAGGACTGTTCCCATTGTCACTCTTGTGATTTGTTAAGAATTGGAAAGATGCTTGGTGCTGTATGAAATACACAATAAAGACAGTCTATCTGAGGCCTTGATCCTGCAATCAGATCCATGCAGACAGGCCCCTGTGTCTCCCCAGCCCCAGGGAAGTCAGTGGGGGGGCCTTCACCGTTGTGAGGAGCCATGCATGCGGAGGCAATTGCAGGGGTGGCACCTTAGAGCTTACCATCTCAGCAAGATAGATACAGAGTACATAGGAGACACAAACAAATAAATCGGTTAGTCTTTAAGGTGCCACCGGACTCCTTGTTGCTTTAACAGGACACACTGGGAAGCCCAGAGGAGAGGGTTGTGATGGGTTGGCCCCCTCCCCCCCGGGTGCCACTAGGGTACCACTGAGCCCACCTCTTCCACCAGCCTGGGCTCCCTTACACTGTCCCACTGAGCCAGACCCTCAAGCCTCCTCCAGCGCGCACACACACACAGGTAGGGACACACCTAGCTGCAGAAAGACACAGACACTGAAATCAGCACTGCCTGGGAAGGCTTCAGCTAGGGAATTGCTCAGCATGCAAGTGAATCATAGAATCATAGACTTTAAGGTCAGAAGGGACCATTATGATCATCTAGTCTGACCTCCTGCACAACGCAGGCCACAGAATCTCACCCACCCACTCCTGTATCAAACCTGTGTCTGAGCCATTGAAGTCCTCAAATCAAGTGCACCCTCCCCCGGAAACCCCAAATTGTACCATGTTGCACTGCACAGAGAACTGTACAACGTAAGCTTACTGAAATTCGCCTCCTCCCTCAAGGTGGAGGAAGAGATGCACAGCTTCCCCCTCCCCCAGTTATGAATCGCACAAACTGGTTTTAGAGAAAACAAAAACAAGCTGATTAACTACAAAAGATTGATTTTAAGCAATTAGAAGGGATAGCAAACAGATCAAAGCAGATTACCCAGCAAATAAAACAAAAATGCAATAGAAATCAAATTGTAAAAAACTGGTTACAACTAGTAGTTTCTCACCCTAAATGTTGTTTTAGGCAGATTGCAGAGGTTCCTGAAGGCAAGCTGCACTTGCTTGCAGCTTAAAACTCCAGGTATTTCTTTTACACGCCAGACACCTTTTCCAGCCAGGGCTCAGGCCTTCTCCCCCCTGCCACCTTTGTCTTTGTTTCTTAGAGGTTCTCAGCAGTCATCCTGGGGATTCAGTGAGGAATGAATACTGATTATGTCACTCCCCTGCCTTAAATAGGTTTGACATATGGCAGGAATCCTTTGTTTTCCAGGGTGATTCCCCCACCCCCAGTGGAAAAATATTGGTATTCTATCATGGAGTCCAGTACCTGGTGACTTGATCACATGATCCTGAAGTGTCAAAGCAGCCATGAGTCAGAGGCCATTTGTAGCATCCCAGGAAGCTTCTCAGGAAGGTGGGAGATTAGCATCTTCAAAGAGCTATTGTTTTCCCTAATGGTCCATTGAAATGTTTCCAGCTAGCCAGCCCGACTGATTGCATTCTGTTTGGTGGGCGTTCCGCAGGTGCAAACACTTTTTTAGCACAGATGTATAATCAATATTCTTAACTTTAGATACAAAAATGATACATACATACAAATAGGGTAATCGTATTCAATAAATCTTAACCTTTCCAATGATACCTTATGACACAACCATATCATAATATTACTGTGAAAAATATGGGAAGCAGTGTCACAGAGATCACCAGTATTATATCTGTATATCTACATACACAGGTGCTGTTTGAAGGACCAAGGCCTTAGACACATAACACAGCACCTCTGAAATACAAGATCCCAATTGTCTCATCCCAAAATCTGAACCACTCAGAAAGCAGATTCCCTTTTGACAAATGTTAGTCGTCACTTCTCCACCTCCATTTCTCCATCTGCAAAACCCTTGTCTCACGGGGGGGGGGGGGCTGCGAACACGAATTAGTTAATTATGTAAAGGGCTTTGAAGGTGAAAAGTGACACCATAGTGCAAAGTACTACAATTGAGGAAGAAAAAAGAAGATGATTATAGAGTTCAAATCACACTAGATGGGAAAACACTAAAAAGTGGGGAAACATAAAAAGATGTTAAAAAACCTGGTTTTGCTTTAACTAATTCAAAAATTCAGAGGAAATGCTTCCATCCGTGCATGACTGCATTGTACCAAATTGGCAAAAGCCAGTGTAAGTCTTGCAGGGAAAGCCTCACATTCCCCTCTTCCTCTCAGTGTGTTTTATAGTGTCCTTACTCCACACACTGCATACTGTGATTGAAGACAATGGAAGAACTCACATACCTAAAGTTAAGCAAGGTATTTGTGTTGCTGAACAGGAATTGAGTTAAGTATGTGCTTAAAGTTGAGCATGCACTTAAGGCTGGGATTTCCAACAAAGCCTAAGACAGATAAGTGCCAATCTCCCATTGGACTTCAATGGGAACAGGATGCTTAATTCTTCTGAGTTTCTTTGGAAAATTCTTGGCTAAGTGCTTTTTAGAGTCATGGCCAATATAATGAAAGAAAAGCACAAGAATGGGGTCACCAGTTATACCAAGAAAAGTCTTGACTAAATTTAGTTTAGGGCTGCACTGATTTTTAGGATAATATTGTTAAATCCTTGATGAATCTCTTAGAACCTGATCCAAAGTTGAATGAAATCTATGGAAAGGCTTAAATGGCTCTGGCTCAAGTCCTTACCAAATTGCAGTGCGTTAAAAATATCATAACCAAAAGATTCCTGAAGTGGTCTGTGAAACAACCAATGAATTCTGAGCTCTGCTGTAGGAATTCATCCCTTCATTAAAAAAATGTATACAGAATGTTCAAGTGATATCAAAACTGAAATTAACAGAAGTTCTGAAAAATTCCCCAAGCTGTACATGGGTAAGATTTTTTTTTTACAGGGGAGAGGGTGTTCTCTGTGTACTGTTTATTCCATGCTAAATTTAACACATCTTGAGAATGAAGCAATTTGTTAGAATACAAGTTTCTTTCTTTCTTTTCTTTCACCAATTTGGGAGGTTTTAGTGTAAAAATGGCTCTTAGGAATACCACACAGTTTTATTTATGGTAAATTTATAATAAGGATGTTCTTTGTCAATGTCTGAGAGATTTATTTATTGTATCTCACTTTTGAAACTGCTGATATTGATTGTTTCAAGAGATTGCCTTAAAGGAAGAGGGGGGAAAACCAAGCAAACCAAGAATGAAAAGAAATGACCATGCTGTTATCAATTACTTCATAATGAGATGTGAGTGGAGAATTTTAAACATTATTCCTAGCATTACTGTGGAATAAACAATGTATTTACTGGAAATTATACTCCAGTGATGAATGGTATGGTTTAAAATGTAGTCTGCACTAATGGGGAGTCTCTCTAAATGGCTAAAGCACACATTCCAAACCACATTTTTTTAAAAATGAAAACCGAATTCGCTGTTTATGCCACAGACTGAAATTAATGAATCGCCTTTGCAAGTATGAAACAAGAAAAATCCCAAACCCTCCAAAAATATTTCAAGCATAATATTATTTGCTGTCATTTTGTCCCGTTGCCTCCCACTCGATCCCCTTTTCAGTCTCTGGCTTTCGATGCCCCTGATCTTCCTACAGCGTGGATTCCGTGGAAATTATTCTGACACTAGCTTTCCCTTCATTCATTCACCCACCCACACCCCCACACTCTCTCCCCCACAACACACACCCTCATGTAGAATAGGGAATTGAACATTAGTCACAGCAGTTTCTAGCAACGACAGACAGTAATTTACCATTTTATTGTGATTCAGTGCCTTGGACAGAGGCACACATTGCCTGTCATGCTGTGTTCATCACCGACTGTGGAAACAAGCATTGCTGTCAAATAGTAGAGCCCATATAATGAGGACACCTAGGTATAACATAAAAGATTCACAGGCAAAGGACTTCTTTTGTAGGACTTAAAACCTCTAAAGCAGTATGAGCTTGTTAGAGAATGAAAAACTTTAGAAGTGATACAGTCAGATATTTTTGTCTTACATCTATTTCGTGTACCAGTAATGGTATCAATAGAACAATATGTAAACCTTTGTATGGAAAAGACTAAGTGATCTATTTGCATTATCTAGTTGTGTTGTAGAGAAAAGCTAAAATGGTGTTGGGATGACGGGGGAGAGGAAACCCTTCTACCTATCAGCAACGCTGTTGGATCATCTCTAATGAGATTTTGGATTATTTTCATTTGTCTTCATTTCTAGCCAGCGTGGCTCTGCAGGGCATGATTTCATAAAGAGAAAGCTAGAGGTGGGCCAGCAGGTTATTTCATGCACGTCATGTCACAAACAGCTGTCATGGGGAAGAAAATTGACACCTGCGTTCAGATTAATCCTCCCATCAGACTTAATTGGAAATAATGGACCTGATCCTCAACTGGTGTAAACGGACATAGAACTATTATCTTCAATGATGTTAAACCAATTTATATCCACTGAGGATCTGGCCCACTATTTATATTGTATACACATGTTTCAACTTCAGATCTATCTATCTATCTATCTATCATCCCTATGGGTATCTAAGTGTATCACAGTATCTGAGTTCACCCTCTAAAATATTTTCTCTTCAGTGTTAGGGTTCTTTTAGTTATGTAGCCTGCATTCGTTAAAGGTCTGAAGACTAAACACAAGGAGAGATTTGAGAGCATACATGAAAAAACTCATCTAATCTGCCAACACTGGCCAAACCTCTCACATTGTTCATGGAATTCAGACAGCGGTGCTGCTTTGAAGGAGCTGCGATCTGCTAGTGGATTCTGGCTGTTGAGATGTAAAATGTAGAGACAAAGCTTTACTTGGCTTCAAATTCCTGGTCCATTTCTGCCACACAATCTAGCTTTCAAAGTGTAGTAGGGCTTACCCAGACCAATTGCAACCATAGACACAGTTCACCCTGTTAGGGCTTATCAGCATGGAATTGCAGACTGGCATGATATAACTCTGAGAGTGAGTGTGTGTGTGTGTGTGTGTGTGCATGAATGAATGCATATAGGTCATACTCTTGCTTGAGGGTGGGTGGGTGGGGAATAGACATAAATGACCTAACAGGTCTTTTCCATCTCAAATTTCCATGGTAAAAACACATATATAATAAATGTCTCTAGGCTCTATGAATAAACCATTGCACAGTTTTCACTGGCCAAACAAAGTGGAAAGACCCTGGTGTATGCTACATATAACCTTTCCCAAACCTTTTGGTTTCTCACCAGAAATCAGAGCATTTACACGATATCATGTGGTAAAGAACATTGCTTTTAGTGCCTGCCATTTCAGCACCATGGACAGCAGAACTGCATTATTAGGTGGCTGAAAGTATTTCTGGATGGAAGTTATACCACATGCTTTTATGCTTCCTGATTTGCACAATAATGTAAGTATGCACAAGATCATCTGTTTATTATATCAACATTTATGCCGTCTTAGACATAGTGCTATAGAAATCTGTCTCCCAACACAGTTTGGCATCTCATTTGCAGGCAAGGTTATGTTTTCTTTTAAGAGGAGTTGGAAACACAAGCCAGTTATTGGTCCCAATGTAAATTTAGGGAAGTGAATGGTCTAATAAATCTGACTGAAATTTATTTGGAAGCTGAGGAACTCTTGAACGTTTGTCTTGTCAATGTCACGTATAAATTTGGATATTAGTAAAGCTAAACGGATTGATTGAGTTAGTCTGAGGAAGTGTGAGACACAAATGCAACCCTTCAGTTACTCTTATTACACTTTCATTTACCTTACTAGAAACTGTAACTGCCTGATGGTTGGCGTTTAAGATACACAGGTAGCAATATTTTGCTTTATCATTACTTGAATCTATTAAACAGTCATTTTGTTAATTTCCCTCCCTATCTTTTCCACACGTAAGAAAGAAAGAAAAAACAATATGTGAAATTGAAAAATGGTGCTCACTGAGGGGTTTAAAGACACTGAAATTTGAAATATATAGTTAAAGGTCAATTTCAACAGTAATTATGTTGTAATGGTGAAGCTCTTTGAGAATGCGAAACACAAGATTAATATGTTACCAGATGGAAAGTGGCAGAAGCCTCCATCTTTGTGTGTATGTGTGTGTGTGTGTGTGTGTGTGTGTGCCAGCCATAGTGTTTGTAAGTGAAACTTCAGAGCACCCATCATTGTATCAGAACAGTTTGCACAAGTATAGAGGCGATCTGCTATCCTTCACACATGTATAGAACTTCCACTGATATCAATGGGTGTGTGCATTAAGTATGCTCTTGTGTTGTTAGCCTAGGATAGGGATTTTATGATTGTTGTTATTTTTTTATTATGATTACTTCGAATTGCAGAACTCTTAGAGGCTTCACTGAAGAGCATGTGCTATGTACTGTAGGGACACAAAGTAAGGCCAGTGAGACTACTCATGCTTAAAGTTAAACAAATGCTTACGTGTTTTGCCAGATCAGACCTATGCAGACAAGACAAAAGGAGGAGTATTGTCCCCATTTTACAGATGGGAACAGAGGTGCAATGAGATTAAATTACTTGCTCAAGGTCACATCGGGAGTCTGTGGAAGAGTGGGAAACTGATCGTGAATTTTTTGATTCTCAGTCTGGAGCCTTAACCACAAGATCAGCCTTTATCTATTGGTTTTATTTCCAGCTCAGCCAAGGTCTCATGGGGCCCTGAAAATGTCATTTAACCTTTCTGTGCCTCAGTTTACCCATCCATAAAACTGAAGATAATACTATTGCTCTGCTCCCTCATGTGGGTGTTTTAAGGCTGAATTAATGTTTTCAAAGTGCCTTTTGATCCTTGGATAAAAATCATTAGGTGATTGGCTGCTGTAATCTTTCTTCTCGTATGAAATCCAGCATGTGACGTAAACCCACCACCACCCAAATGAGATTATTTAGAAGATGTAGGTGGGGATTTTCAGCAGCACCTAATGACGATAGGCGCTATCATCCAGTCAAAGTTCTTAACTCCTTTAGGTTCCTTTGAGAATCCCAACATCACCACACGAGACAGCTCCCATCTTGACCATTTAGCCTGCGCTGTAACTGTAATGGATTCTGAAAGATACCTGGCCACAAGGGCCAATCCAAAGTACAATAATAAACCAAAACATGATATTTATTAAGAAAATATCATCACTTCCCATATTATCTCATCAATATTGCACTTATACTATTCATTAAAAGTCTGCAACTGAAATCATTTATAATAGAGATGCAAGAACTCAATAGACTATTAGTGAAGTCAGCTTGTTTCATTCCAGAAGGATTAGACAAAGACATATTACCTTATGAAAGTCTTAAACAGTTGCTGGCTTAGAACTGTTTCTTGCCAGGATGGCTGTACAGTGCTAATGAACATGTTATACAGTATAGATTATGAGAGGAAGTACAGTTCGTCTCCACTCTTTTCTGACATATTTCCCATACAAATTAGAATAAAAGCTCTTACTTGTATCCTAATGAAATAATAATACACAACTTCGCAATGAGCTCCCAAAACTTCACATTTGACAAATTCTAGCTACTTTTCACGTTGGGTTTTCAGCTGAATTTAGTGCTGATGAAAACTGCTGGATGTGTAGCCAATGATCTGGATTCTCAGCTGACATAAATCAGTGTAGCTCCATTGACTTCAGTGGACCGTTTCCACTGACAATCCGGCCCCATCTCTGTTAATATCCATAGAACAGGTCACTGCAAGCTTTCCCCTGACTCCTCCAACTACATGCCTCTACCCCAAACTGGAGGGACCCCCCCATTGGGGTTGGACAAATCATCAGTTTCCATAGGCCCTTCACAACTTGGCCTCTCAACTATGATAGCCAACAAGGGCTGAAGCTGTTGCCAATGACCTTAGTAATGTGGACACCATTTTCACTGGGACCCTGGCTAAGACCGCCGGCACATCCCATACAGGCTACCAAACAGACACCAGGTAGTGACAACTTTTGGTCACTGCCAACTTCAGTTTCTTTCTCTCTTTGAAGGCCTTCTCGGAAGCATTCCTATCTCCGGATTTCTCCTCCTTCCACACCTTTCTCAAGGCCATATATTAGGGTGATTATTCTTTATCCAACAGATTGAAGGGAGCTTCCTTCAGAACCCATCAACTCTGCTGCTAAACTGGCCAGAAGGGTCTCATCAGAACAAGGTTTGCCTTTTAGCTACTGCTACTGCCAGTAGCTAAGGAATCTGCCCTCCATTTTCCCCAGGTCCTGTTATTTTGTTGTTTTGATTTTAATAAGCAACATAGCAGGGCATTGCCTCTCCACCATCTCCCGTTCAGATTCAAAGGATCTCCCTGTGTTGTGCATTAAAGGTTTGCAGCCACAGGGTGAGCCTAAAGCTGGGTCATATGTTTTGTTATGACGTTCCCACTACTTCAATTTTGTCTACAAAGGGCAAATGGTAAATCATCTTCTTGAGAGTTAATGGAGCATTTCTGTAGCAAGGGGGGGGAAAGAGTGAGAGAGTTTAAAAAGTGTCATCTTATCTTATCCAGTTGAAATTCTCCTTCCACTCAGTTACCTGGCATTCTTCATTGTCTTGCCTTTATTCCTCCAGCTCCATCTGTATTTTATTGGATCACTTGTGCTTTTGCTAGTTCAATTTCAGATCCAAACTTCTGCTTAATTACAATGTTTTGCACTTCTCTATGTGTACCTATGAGCTCTTTACAGACATTAAATAACTAAGCCTCACAGCACCCATGTGGTTTTAGGTCATCTGAGGCACAGGGTGGCCAAGTGGTTGCATGTCAACTCAGTGCCAGGCATAGAACCCAGGAGTCCTGACTTTCAGTTCCCTGTGCTAAACCTTTGACTCCACTGAATCACCTGCCAGATGAAAAAGCACTGAAGTAGAGTGTTTATCTAATCTAATCTCATTTAATTTAATCTAACACTAGTCACCCGTAGCTTCTCCCTGGCTTAGTGAGCTCCCCAGTAGACTTCTTGGAGTCTTCTGCTCTTTATCTTTCCCTGTTTCTAGGAATTGCTGTTTGGTGGACCCGGAGGATGGAAGTGGGTTGCAGAGGTTGTAGATGTCATTCTGACAATGATGGGAAAGGGCTCTTTCATTTTACTTGCAAGCACCCTTTGT
Organism: Terrapene triunguis; assembly: GCF_002925995.2. NCBI lineage: Eukaryota > Metazoa > Chordata > Testudines > Emydidae > Terrapene > Terrapene triunguis. Next base: position 618,097 of record NW_020664420.1, on the reverse strand, counting down.
CCAGGTGCTGGTTTAATGGGTAAAATTTGGGATGCTCTCCGACTGGTGCTGAACAACAGAGCTCAGCACTCTTTTCCTTTGCCACACTTTGTGGTTATAGACCCAGAGGGGCTTCTGTGTCCAGCGGATGATCAGCATTTATCATTCTCTGCCCATAGGTTCCAGCAGAACCTCTTTTCCCAAAATTAAAAAAACTGGTGGAGAATTACTGTGTGTGGACATCACTCCTGTCTAGAGCTGTGTGTGAGATAAGATGCATAATCACGCTGATTCTCACCCACAATGTTGAACTGCTTTTCAAATCGGCATCAGCAAGCAATCCCCCCCCCCCCCCCCGGACTCTGGGTTTCTTAAACCTTCCTTTGACTGTATGAGCGGGGCTAATGTATTGGGATTAGGTGCATATATGCCGCATCCCTATTTATTTTAGGTATTTACATGACCACCAATACATTGGTATCTGCGCACCTCACAGCCTCAAATGTGTTTATCCTCAGGAAGTGCTATTCTCTCCATTTTCAGGATGAGGAACAGAGAAACTAAGGATATGTCTACACAGCACTCTAAGGCCAGGCTCTGACTCGGGTTTTAGCTGAAGCCCCACATCTGTCCACACACAAATCAGTCTGCTGCAGGTCAGCAAGGACTCAAGACCTGGGTCCTAGGACCCTGCTAATGGGTTGGGTCACAGCCTGAGTCCTGCTGAGACTTGGGTCCAAGCCCTGTCATTTGGCAGTGTGGACCCAAGTCAAGCTGCAGACCTGAGGCAGAATGTTTGCATAGCGCATTACGGACAAGTTAGCGCAGCTGTGAGACCTGGGTCTAGAAAATGTAAACCCGGGTTTTCGATACAGTGTGAGTCCGATCAAACGTGGGCTTGGAAACCCTGAGCCCAGAAGCCCACGTCCGACTTACCTGGGCTTAGTGTGCAGTGCAGACACAGCCTATGTGACGTGTCCAAGGAAGTGTGTGGCACAGCAAAGGGTTGAAGGCAGGTTTCTCAAATCACAGGACCATCCTTCATGGTGATTTCTTGGGATTAATGCATCTCAGACCATTCCACATTTGTTTCTATATTATCCATTTGCCTCCAATTTCTGTCCTTTCCCCTTCAGCTCCTCACCTAATTAATAAGTGTATCATCCTCTCCGATGGCTGCTAAGTGCATTCAAACTGTCAGTAGATTTTTTTTTTTTTGGCATGGTTAAAGGTTTACTCTTCCAAACAATAAAAGATAAATAAAATCAACCCAGACAAGGTTATTTCACATCCCTCATTTCCAACACACTTTTTTAAAGCCCTAAGATGCTTGATCATGTTTTTCTCTCTCCCCTCTCTCACTGTTAACAAAAATAAAATACATTGTCGAATCAAGATAAAGCCATCAAAGAACTAACTAAACATGATTAGAAAGGACCTCTCCTTAATGGGAAAAAAATCATGATTTAAACCTGGCTGCTTTCCAGATATCCCTGTGCAATCAACCAAAGAAACACATTTTAGAAAACAGAATTGTAAAAGTAACTTTGAAGAATTGGTTGCCATAGAAACAGATCTGTAAATACTTAACTGCAAACATTAAGTGACACAGTGATATTCCAGAACCCAGAATGCCTTAAAAGGATGTTAAATTTCACCCGGCTCTTTAAATAATCAACTCGGCTGTGCTTTGATTTTTTTTTCTTTTTTTGTCTTCTTTTCACACCATTCAGTACAATCGCATCCCTGTTCTCAGGCGTATGTGATAATAGAAATGCCAGAACTGTTTTATGAGAGAGAGACCTGATCTTTTATAGCATGGGGGAGCACCAAGTGTGGGCTAAATGCAACCTGTGAAGTCTGAAAAATATAACCTAGAGTCACCCTCTCTCCCTGTAGCTGCAGGATCGGGAGAAAGCTTGATTGACTGTGGCTTTTCATTGCAAGTAACACCCAAACCACCAGCAATTTCTTGTCATCTGCCATGGACGAATCAGGTTCAAGGAAATAATAGGGTGTGATGGGGTGCACCAGGCATTTGCTGCTCCCTATTAGAGGCCCCACTGCCTTGGCACACCCCGCCCTATGAAGCTCTCCTTTTGAAAGAGAAGAGCAGTGAGCTCAGACCAAGCAAGGGCTGGCAGCATCAGCTGCCCTTCTCTTCCAGGACAGCTTCATAGGGTGGGGTGCACCAAGGCAGCATATCCTCCAGTAGGGGGCAGCAAATGCCTGCTGCATCCCATCAGGTAGGGTTATGGGCCATTTGAAATTAAACAACTGTGCGCATTCGTATGGGTCCCAATCCAGATACTCTCACTCTATGTTAACGGGGTCCTTGCACAGCCTATATTCTCATTGGCTTCAATGTGAATTTAATCTGCGATAATGATGGAGCAAGGCCCACTGCGAGGATTTGGGCCACACACATTGAATGCATCTCCTCAGGCCTCCAGTATGGCCCTTGGTGTCAGAGCGTTGGGTACCTCTGTAGGCCCAGTACTGACGTCCTCCTTCAGGCACAACTGTTACTGAGTGGCTGTGGAGTGGTACATCATGTAGGCAGCATATAGCACCCTTGTCCAGAGAGCTGCACTGGCTTTTGATAAAATGGGTGGAGCTCAAGGTGCTGGTGTTAGCCCCCAAAAGCTTAAGTCGTGCAGGACATGGTTACCCAAAAGATACTTCTCTCCCCATGTGGCATAGCCACAGCTGTGATCAGTGAAGACACTCGAGATGGTATCCCCACTGGATACCAGGGTGCTGCCTGCAGGGTCTTCTCTGGGAGGAGTCCTTGATTCTGGAATTCTCATCCATCCCTGCACTGCCAAGAGTCCAGATTTGCTCACCTTCTGGGCACACTGCAAACACACACATTTTCTCTCAGGCATTAAGGGAGGCTGAGATGGCCATAGGCAGAGGGGTGGGAGTGTGAAGGCTAGTTTAGGTGATACGGTGATCCACTCCACCTTATGCATATCATCAGGAATCGCCGTGGTTAAATATCTAATCCCATAACTGCACCAAAATAGCTGTGTCCGTCGAACTGCCTTCATTATCTTCCTCGCCTTGAATCTTACTAATGTGGATTTTGCCACTGATTGAACTCATCCTGTACCTGAGCTGTTTGGAGGTTGTTACTTCATTTGCAGGGGCCTTTGGAGAAGGATGGGTGTTCTTGACCGGTGTCTGGATGCGCTTGTGCAAAGGGGGATGGTCATTCCACTGGTATCTCTGCTGTGAACCAGTGCTCGGATTTGCTGCTGAGCGACAACCTGCTAGCATTTGCAAACATGAGTTTAGCTGCGGTTCTAGGAAGACCTTTAATAACCTGCTTGTTTTCATCGTACTGGTGGGTTTTGAGGTTTTCTCTTCCCTGTGGGCTGGCTGTGTTATCCCACTGAAAGCTGAGCAGTATTATCCTTTAAACTGATTTTTCTGCCCAGCTTAGGAAGAGAAGGGAAGGGGGGGAAGTAGTAGAGGCCAGGGAGGCAAAAGGGAAGAGGAAGGTAAAAGAAGAAATAGAATAAGAGGCCCCCGATCTCTAGAGTTATCATCTGTGACTTAAACATTCTATTCTGCAAAAGTCCAGCCAGGTGCAAGAAATTCTATTCTCTCTCTCTAGTCTTTGGGGTTACTGGACTGAACAGAAAAACATAGATGGAGGGATAAACTGAGCCTTAGATAAGTTAGTGATCAATTTTGTTTAAGAGGCACATTTATCTGGGATGGCTGAAAAGTTCTAAGCATCAGCACTCCTTCCCCCAATCTCTCTCTCTCATACACACACACACACACGCGCGCGCACACACACAGCATGGAAGCTGTTGTATGGCTGGGCACCTTTGACAGAACTCTGTCTGATCTGAAGGAATGCATTCCTTATCCCTTTAAGCGGCTTGGGAAATAGACAAGTATATAGTGAGAGTAAGGAGGGGGAAATCGCCCCCACATACACACAAACATACTACCCTTTTATTATTGTGGCAGGCAGATCAAGTGTAGGGGGTATGGGCTGAGGAGGTAGATCTCATTTATGAAATCAAGTGTTGTCATCCTTGGTATGGTGGTGATGTGTGTGTGGTAGGGGTTGGTATAGCATGTCAGTTCACTTTATCACAGCCCGGGCTTTCGCCTTGTCACTCGGCACTTGCCATGAATCTAAAAAGAGGCTGGCCTTAATAACTTCACACAAGTACTGCATTGCCAGTGACTTTAGAGACGGGTGACAGCAAGCAAGGAATTTTAATGAGTTGCTGCAAATGCCTTCTTCACACAAATGACAGCTATTTTCCTCTGAGCCCGTGTGCCTTGCACCCTTGTGGTATTTCAGTTCAGGAGCTGAGGGGATGAAAGAAAAAGCCACTGTGCTCTGGCTCTGCATCCTTCCCCCTTTTTTGTCAATCAGAGAACTGATTTTCCTAGTGGGAACAATATACGTTCAACCGAGAATGTATCTGGCTTCTCTGCAACTTGGGGGAGAGAGAGAAAGAAAGAGGCATTGATGGGCTCCCTGGTCTCTCTAAAACTCTTTCTTTCCGCCCCCCCCCCCAACATATATCTAGCCATTTCCATCTCCAGGTAGAATCTAGACCCCATTGTTTGCTTCAAGGGTCACTTTTAAAGTTAGTGAAGCTTCATCATCCATGGGGTCTCTCAGGAGAAGTTAACCAAAGCTCCTTCCGAAGTATATGTGACTGGGCAGGATGCCCACAAATCCTCTTTAAATGCAGCCTAGCTGAAGTGTGGTTGCCCTCCATATACTACCTGTGGCATGAGGACAAGGTTGATCCACTTGTATGCTTTGAATTAAACAGAAGTCATGAGCCATTTAAGTTCATAGCTCAAGGAGGAGTTCATATCTCAAGCCAAGTGCTAGCAAATAGGTTGGTCATGTGATGGTGTTCCTGTACGAGCAAATCAGCAGTGGTCCTGATAGTCTCATGGCAAGTTGCCAATGTGTAGTTCTCATAGTGATGCCCCTGGGTAAGGGGAGGAAGTGCCATAACTTCTGTCAATTACATTGAATGTGCCTCTGTGGATACTTTCTCATCAAAAGAACTTCCCACAGTTGATGTGAGATTAATCTGGTGATCTTGTTTGAGCTAGCCTATCCCGGAGATTGCAGCTGGATCCAGCTGGCAATTCTTGCCTCTTAGAGAGATGGTATTTCAAACAATAGGATAGGTATAATAAATAGTGCTAGTGTATTGAGATCAGCACAATGTGAAAGGAGAACTAATGATGTAACCTCAAGTTCTATGAAGTACGCTTTTTGCTCTTCACCGTGGGCCTGATCCAAAGTCTCCTGAAGTAAATGGGAAGATTCCCTTTGACTTCAGTGGCGTTTAGATCAATCCCCATATGGGCAAGAGGAATATTTAGTGTTTGCCACATGAGTCAAGGGGTCAGGAGTTCTAATCCCAGTCTCTGATATTGACTTGTTGTGTGACTCTGAGGCCAGGTCTACACTAACCCCCCAATTCGAACTAAGGTACACAACTTCAGCTACGTGAATAACGTAGCTGAAGTTCGAAGTACCTTAGTTCGAACTTACCTCGGTCCACACGCGGCAGGCAGGCTCCCCCGTCGACTCCGCGGTACTCCTCTCGCCAAGCAGGAGTACCGCAGTCAACGGCGAGCACTTCCGGGTTCGACTTATCGCGTCCAGACAAGACGCGATAAGTCGAACCCAGAAGTTCGATCACCAGCCGCCGAACTACCGGGTAAGTGTAGATCTACCCTGAGTGAGTAGCTCAATATAGCTGTCCCTCAGTTTGACCATCTGAAAAATGGGGACAGTCTTACACACCTGCCTTAAATAGTCTATTCCACATTGGTGTTTTAAAACCTTATGAATGTTCGTTCTCTTGCTGTTTGCTTATTGAGCAGCTCTCGTCTGTCAGGATCAATTAAAAGAGTCGGTAACACAAGGTGGAATGACTTCAGTTGTAATGGGGTTGTTCTTAAATGAGAGGAAGAATGCTTGTGTAGTTTAGGTCCTGGTTAAATCAGGTGATCTGGGTTGTATTCCTGTTGGTGCCCCAGGTATCTTTGTGACTGTGGGTAAATCTCTCTCTGCTTTAGTTTCCCCATTTGGAAATGGGGATAGTACTTCCCTACTTCTGAGGGGGACTGTGAGGTGAAAATGACTGATGTTCAGAAAGTGATCTGAGATGTAAGGCGCCACAGAAGTGCAAGGTATTGTTAAAGTGGAGGAATGCTCAGAAAAGGAATGAAGAACAGTACATTCTTACTCAACACAGTCTGATCTTTGTGCATCTTGGTGTCATGGCTGATTATTTACTGGTGGGAAAAGGTTGTTATCCCTGTTAGCACTGCAGAGTCAATGCAGCTATATGGGCACGGCCACACTTCCAATCTAGTCAGTTACAAAATATGAATTACAAGTAGTTTCAGGCACTATGCCTGCCCTTGAGTCTCTCTGCTGACTTTTGTTGTCCTACAAGCACGTTTTCCTAATATTTTCATGTTTTTTCTCCCCTGTCGCCACGTGAAAGACTGACAGAAGTATGGTTGTTAAATTTGATGGTTTCCCTTTAAGAAAAATGGAAGTGGATTCCATTCTGCTGAGCGCAACAGCCACACAATAATCAGGAACATTCCCAACACAGCACCTTTATTATTACCGATGATGTAAAAGGCAGCGAGAGGCCAGGTTAGCCCAGATCAGAGGTGGGTTTTGCAGGGTTGGCAGTTAGAAAAATCAACTTTTAATTTGCAAATAGAGGAAATTGCGCAGACACCATTGACTGACTGTAACTAGGAAGCCCACAATTTCACTGTAATAGAGGCACTTTTCTGGCCGTTATCGCACGTCAGACCAAATTCAGAGGTGAGTCTAAGACCTTGTCCCCAAGAAACTTGCACTGGTTAGTTAGACTGGTCTAGTTAAACCAGTGCAAACCCCTACCCAGACACTCTTATTTCCATGTGAGTGGCTTAGTTCCGTTTAGCTTAACCTGCTCCTAAATAACATACGCTAAACAGAAATCAGAGCATCCACAAGGCCCTTTGCTTTGGTTTGACTCAATCCATTTTTAATAGAGCTGAGCTACAATACGAATTTCAAGCCAATATTTCAACATTTCTTTTTTTATCATGAATCAGAAGAAAAAGTCAAAATATGGAAACTTTTCATAGAAAGAAAAAGTTCCAAAAAATGTCGATTCAGGAATGTTTTAAACATTTCATTTTGACATTTTCCAATTGAGCCAAAAATGTTAAACATTCCCAATCGAACAATTTAATTTGACATTAAACAGCAACTGCCTGATTATAGAATCATAGAATCATAGAACTGGAAGGGACCTCGAGAGGTCTTCTAGTCCGATCCCCTGCACTCATGGCAGGATTAAGTATTATCTAGACCAGCCCTGACAGGTGTTTGTCTAACCTGCTCTTAAAAATCTCCAATGATGGAGATTCCACAACCTCCCTAGGCAATTTATTCCAGTGCTTCACCACCCTGACAGGAACGTTTTTCCTAATGTCCAACCTATCACGGTGCTTCAGATGTACTTCGGGCAGGGAGCCCAGCCTATAGAAAAGAATGTGGGCATGACGCAGTTCAACTATAACTCCCATGTGAAATGGAAGATAACAATGAATTTGTTGTGGGAAAATTTCATTTTCATTGAAAATTTTAATTTTTGATGAAATTTTGAAACAGAAAGTTTTGACCAAAAGTGTCCATTTTTTAAAATGTATTCATACTTTTCAAACTGTAGGAAAAATGTAAAGGGGAAGACAATTTTAAGTGAAATGAGGTCCTTCGCACCAAAACAAGACTATTTTTGAAGTTAAAAACAAAGTATTTTGTGCAAAATTTTGGACAAAACGAAACTTCTTTTGGGAAAAGTATGTGCCTTTTTTCAACCAGCTCTACGATTATGCTTCCATTCAAAAGCTGCTGTCTGTTTTGTCCAGTCTGCGTTAGATTATGAGCAGTGCCTGGCTGGGAGCATGACTTATTTAGTGCTACTGAATTTATTATTATTATTAATTAAATGCCGAAATAATTATTAATGCAGTCCTCAGGCTAGAGTGAATTCAATGACTAGCCGCTCTGGTTACTTGGGTTAGAGTCCCTGTATAAATCTTGTAAAAAACTCATTTAGGATTCTGAAATAGCTTTTGGGGTGAGGCGGGAAAAAGGAAGGAAGGGGAGTAGACCACCTCACTCCACATGAGTCAAGTGAGCAGGATCAAGTGCAGATGAGAACAGAGATGACGGTGCTTTCCCAAAACTGTCCCTTCGCAATTGCATATGTAAATTACACACAATCAGCTGGCCTTGAAATGCATTAGTCACCCCTGAACTTCATTTCACATTCCACTTCAGGAACAGCAGAGAGGCTAAACTTTATGACTGGGGAGTCCTTGAATCCCTCGCAGAAGAGGAACCCCAGCTGTTTAGCTTAGCAGGACCTGATTTCTTGAGCATGAAGAACCTTTCTCCATCCTTCCTTTCTCCCTTCCTCCCCGTTCATTTTCCTTTGCTGCCCCAGGGCTCCATGATGCACTGGCGGAGAAGTGACAATAGTCCCAAACTGGTAGTCATGGCTTGGGGATGGGGGGTATACAGTTCCTGGTTTTTGTGACAGGCTGGCTCCATATAGCAAAGCAAACCCTAGCAGCAGTGTAGGGGAGCTGGCTGAGAGGGGCGGGAGAAAAAAGGGGGGTGCACAGTCTCGGGGCATGTGGGTGTAATGGTAGAGGTGTGTTGTGACTCAGAAGAGTTACGTGGTAGATCTGCCGGGGGCGGGGAGCTGATTGTGGAGGTGAGTTGTGTGTGGGGAAGGCTGTGGGACGTGGCTGTGTGTTTTAAGGAGGAGCATGCAGATGACTTGTGTGGGGTGTCTAGAGCGAGAGATGTGGTGTCTGAGGGGCTGTGTGGCAAAGGCAGGGTGTTGGGAGGGAGGAGTAGATAGTGTGTACGTTTATATGGGTGTGTCTGGGGAGAGGTGTGTGTGTAAAGGGTTGATGTGGGAAGGTGTCGTCTGTACAGGAGGGGGATGTTGGAAGGAGCATGAGTCTGAGTGGCATGAGGTGCAGGTGGTGTGTGGGTGTGTCTATGTCTGTGTCTAAGCAGCATCTCAGATAGGTGTGAGTGTGTCTTCTATACGCCCTCAGTTCCTGCCCCATCCCCGTTCTATCCCCAATACCTTATTGGCAGTGGGTGAACACACTCTGAGGCAGTTAGATGGTGCACTCCAACCTTGGGTGAAAACCACCCAGAGCTAAGCCCTGGTCAGGCTTGGCTTTGAGAGGGAAAGGCACCTGTGGGTGATGGGGACTGGGTAGCTACCAAAATGCCCACCCTCATGCCGCAGGGCAAGGCCAAGAAGTAGCGAAAGCAGAGTTCTTTGATTCTGTGTTAATTTGACAGTGCAGCGGCTTCAGCCCAGAACAGCAGAGCCCATACTTGATGTCACAGATATGAATTCAGGGATTTTCCTTCTCTGAGAGCAAAAAGGAAGGAAACAAGAGAGACTTTGGTGACATCTAACCTCCCGCTCCCTAAAGAGTAGAGGGAGAGAGTTGTCAGATGCAAGGAGGTCAAGGACCCTCAGACTGCTTCCACCCTCCCCTTGGAGAATGTCTCAGTCCAGCTTGTGTTTTGTACAGAACAAAGAGACCTTGCTGTAAAGAAAACCCATTAAATTCTCGCTGTAGTGGATTTATAACACTTTGATTTACCAGCAATGATAATAGCTTCTGGTCCATATTGATGCCATTGTTAGCTAACGGCAAAGGGCTCATGCTTCAAGGCATAAACTGTTCATTCATGGGGCCAGGAGGGAATTTCTAGCTACATTTATATATAGCTTTGTGCAACTGGCCAGATTATAGGGGTAGGGTGTTGTCCAGACATGCTGGACCAATGTCATCTCATCTGGCACGGGGGTGAGGGATAGCTCAGTGGTTTGAGCACTGGCTTGCTAAACCCAGAGTTGTGAGTTCAATCCTTGAGGGGGCCACTTAGGGATCTGGGGCAAAAAATCAGTACTTGGTCCTGCTAGTGAAGGCAGGGGGCTGGACTTGATGACCTTTCAAGGTCCCTTCCAAATCTATGAGATAGGTATATCTCCATATATGTAAATCCTATTTTCTTATTTTACTACTGACGTCTCTTTCACTCCAATAGACTGGGACACTGAGCTAGCAACCTAAAACTAATCTCTGGGATAAAATGCCCTGTCCATTTAATTTTAATATCTTTTCTCCTTTGATGGACTGTATCTCGCCCTTGTAGAGGGCCAGACAGAGTGGGCCAGATTCTGATTGCAGTTATGCTGGTGTAAATCCAGGCTCAGTAATGGAATTCCTTCAGATTTTACACCAGTGGGTGACAGTAGACTCCAGCCCAATAAGTCTTTTTCATCTTTAGCTATTATGTTACCACCAGCCATATTTGCAACATGCTGTGAGATATGCTTGGTGGACTACACCTGGATGTTTTTTGTTTTTTTCTTCTGAGCTCCTACAGACAATGCAAAGGGGTTGATTATTATGGGGGGCGTGTCTTTGATGTCAAATATAAACCACCATAACTAGGGTACTGAAACCTAGTTACGCTTACCCGTTTTGGTTTGCAGTTTGGTATCGTATTGGTTTCAACGTCTCATATCCCGCAGCATGTTAAGGTAACTTTAGAATATAGGCTAGCTCTAAAAAGAAAAAAAAAATGCTCCCTCCGCTACCTCATCCCTTGCATGAATGCTTCTCAGATTGGAAGTGGCAGATGGCAGTGAAATGAATGGATTTGACATTGAAGTAGTCTGTCTTTTTTTTCCAAGAGGAGCTCAGGGAATGCAAAGTCCCGATGATGGTATTCAAGTCGGGCCTGCAGAGATCCTCCTGCAACTAGACATGATGCCTTTTGGCTCCGATTGAGCGGAGTATGGACTGGGGCAGAGCACGGATCTGGGGGTCATAGGGGATCACGTACTAAGTATGAGTCAACAGTGTAACACTGTTGCAAAAAAAGCAAATGTCATTCTGGGATGTATTAGTAGGAGTGTTGTAAGCTAGACAGGAGAAACATAGAATCATAGAATTCAACTACCTGAAGGGGGGGTTCCAAAGAGGATGGAGCTCAGCTGTTCTCAGTGGTGGCAGATGACAGAACAAGGAGCAATGGCCTCAAGTTGCAGTGGGGGAGGTCTAGGTTGGATATTAGGAAACACTATTTCACGGAGGGTGGTGAAGCACTGGAATGGGTTACCTAGGGAGGTGGTGAAATCTCCTTCCTTAGAGGTTTTTAAGGCCCGGCTTGACAAAGCCCTGGCTGGGATGATTTAGTTGGTGTCGGTCCTGCCTTGAGCAGGGGATTGGACTAGATGACCTCCTGAGGTCTCTTCCAAAAAATGATTAGGGGGCTGGAGCACATGACTTATGAGGAGAGGCTGCGGGAACTGGGATTGTTTAATCTGCAGAAGAGAGGAATGAGGGGGGATTTGATAGCTGCTTTCAACTACCTGAAAGGGGGTTTCAAAGAGGATGGATCTAGACTGTTCTCAGTGGTAGCAGATGACAGAACAAGTAGTAATGGTCTCAAGTTGCAGTGGGAGAGGTTTTTTTCACTAGGAGGGTGGTGAAGCACTGGAAGGGGTTACCTTGGGAGGTGGTGGAATCTCCTTCCTTAGAGGTTTTTAAGGTCAGGCTTGACAAAGCCGTGGCTGGAATGATTTAATTGGGGATTGGTCCTGCTCTGAGCAGGGAGTTGGACTAGCTGACCTCCTGAGGTCCCTTCCAACCCTGATATTCTCTGATTCTATGATTCTAAAAATCATGAGATTTTAAAAAAGAATACATTTGGATTTCATTGTCTTTGCATCTTGGTTTTTGAGTCATCGGGGTGCACTCAGTTCACATTTTCAATATTATCTCTGCACACCACAGAGCACGAACTTTTTTTTTTAACTGAAAGCTGGGATTCTCACCCATAATGGCAGTGCTCCACAAGATGGCATAACTCCCAAATAGCCAGAGACTGCTGATAAGGTCATCAGGGTTACAACACCATCCATACCTACTGTTTTGTTAGCTTCTTTGAAACAAACAGGTAGATTTAAACAAAATAAATAAAGTCAGAGTAGGTGCAAAAATCAACCACTCACGGCAAAAGGGAAAAATAGAGAGAACTGGTGAACAGTGTCAGAGATCCCGTGGTCTGGTCTGTGCAAGTAGTCATGGAAGATGTGTTGTAGGACATATGACCCAATGATCAGTTTTGTCACTCCAGTTGCTCACAGAGGTCAGGTCTGGAAACATAAAGGCTCCTGAAGCTCAGCTTTGGGGTCAGGAACAGTCACAAAGAGATGAGCGTGACTTCAGGTAGCTCTACACAACATGTAAAACTTATTTAGTTGGCATTCTAAGTAGCATGAAAAGCAGCAGGAGCTGAATGAACCCTGTGTGCTTCCCAAACAGAAGGACTTTTTCATTTACAAGAGCCAGAAAGATAGTAAGGGAGAAAAGCCAAAGCCTGTGGGGCGCTGAAGCAAAGAACCATCCTAAAGGGCCCCATGGCTTAAGAAAGACCTTTTGAATGATCAATTCCCTGACGTTGTTCATTGATTTTTTCCCCTGGTTCTCCCTTATCTTTCCTTCCCTGTTGATATCTCTTTAATTGATTCCTGATTACAGATTACACAAGTTACAAACTCTTATTTGTTGAACAATGGAGCAGGCGTCCTCCCTGCCGCCCCGGGAAATGCATGCCGGTCTTGATAATTTAAGACGGTTCCAAATGAACAAGCCGTCGAGAGCTTAAGATGATACTGGTGATAATTAATGGGGGGGAAAAAAGGGAGTCTGTACAGATGTCTTCTCCCAGAAAATACCTTGTTTACATTCCTCTTCCTTTATAGTCCTACGAAACCCTGTAAGAATTACAATACAGTTGAAGTTGCAACTGAGTTCGGAATGTGGTTTTTGGACTCATTATCAACTCCAGCTCTGTTTGCAATGCTTAGCACATAAATTATTTAAATTAAACTAACTGCATAAATTATTCATTTTTTTTTCTTATCTCCAACAGACACCACAGAAAATTCAGTACTAGCCAGGTTATGCCTCACTGCCAGTGCAAGTCTGGTCAGAGAGGAGCTCCAAATATATCCCAGGAACCTATAAAACATTACCCCATTAAATGCCAAATATTCTTCCTTTGGATGCACACGGTTCTGCTCTCACATGTAGGAGAAATCAGGAGTGACTCCGCTGAAGTTGATGGAGTTATAACGGTGTAAGTGAGATCATACACAGGATGATTAGCTTAGAACCTGTGCCAAATTACCCCATTAAATGCCAAATATGCTTCCTTTGGATGCATCCACTGAAATCACTTGGAATCCCAGGCCAGGCATCTGACAGCAGAGTTTATTCCCACGTAGTGAATGAGCCAGAGAAGAATTTCCAGGGATCCTTTCTGGCATCCTACCTCCATTGTCACTTGACCTGTGTAAGCTGACAACGGTAAAGGTTGATCCCCAGGTCTTTGCTGGAGGAGATACTACTAGGAGCACAAGCAAGGCCTGTTCTCTGTTGGCTTCTTCCTGATCATCAGTTGCCTTTCCAGCCCTCGGATCTGAAGGCACCTTTATGGAAGTGCCTGATTGTGACTGGGAGAGATTGGTTCAAAGATATGTGCAAGCAGAATGTTCATTTAGGTGCTATGGAACCTTTGTCGATTACTCTTAGTACCTGCAAAAAGAACAGGAGTACTTGTGGCACCTTAGAGACTAACAAATTTATTAGAGCATAAGCTTTCATGGGCTACAACCCACTTCTTCAGATGCATATAGAGTGAAACATTGAGGAGATATATATACACACATACAGAGAGCTAAATACAGAGTGTTTATCTTTGTTTTGCTGTACTTTGAACCTAAGACAGAGGGGGGTCCTCTGAGCTCTTTAAGTTTGATTACCCTGTAAAGTTATTTTCCATACTGATTTTACAGAGATGATTTTTACCTTTTTCTTTAATTAAAAGCCTTCTTTTTAAGAACCAGATTGATTTCTCCTTGTTATAAGATCCAAGGGGGTTTGGATCTGTATTCACCAGGAGTTGGTGGGAGGAAGGAGGGGGGATGGTTAATTTCTCCTTGTTTTAAGATCCAAGGGGGTTTGGATCTGTGTTCACCAGGGAATTGGTGAAAGGGTTCTCAAGGCTTCCCAGGGAGGGGATTCTTGAGATGGTGGCAGCGGGACCAAAGCTAAGCTGGTAGTTAAGCTTAGAGGTTTTCATGCAGACCCCTACATTTGTACCCTAAAGTTCAAAGTGGGGATACAGCCTTGAAACCCTTTCTTTCATCAAGAGACAAATTTTGCCACGTGGTTTTTAATTTCACATAAGAACATCAGACCAGCCATGCTGAATGAGACCAAGTGACCTGTTCCAGATGCTTTAGAGGGAATTAACAGAACAGGGCAATTTATCAAGTGAGCCATCCCCTGTCAGCCAGTCCCATGTTTTGGACTTCTTTAATATCATAAATAAAACAGTCTTCTGGTCTCCTGATCATGTCTTTGTTTACTTCCATTGTTTGTGAAGTGCCCAGAATAGGTCTCATCTAGAACTCTTGCCAGACTCAGCCATCAGGCTACGCCTTCTTTATGTTCTTGATGGCATTGTTTTGACATTGGGGGAGCAATTAATTTTGCAGTTCTCCAGGCTCACCCTAGGTCATCCATACAAGCCCAGGGAAAGCTAACAAATAAGGGAGGCAAAATCAGAACTCTGTGTTTCCGTGTTGTTATTGTTATCAGGGACAAACACTAATCCGGGGTACAGAGAGAACAAGGTATCTGGGTAGTAAGTGAATGCACACAGTGCAGTTTGCAGGATAAAAGGAGTGTGAAGAAGGTTATTATGGACCTAATGGAGAACGAGGTCACAGTTCAGGTGATTTAAACCAGACAATGCGAACAGCATGGCCAGTTCTCTCCATTTTTTTGAAAGTCTCGCAATAGTTGATGCTTTTTTTCTGATAGTCCCAGCTCCTGGAATCATGTGAATATGTGAGAACATTCTTTTTTTTAAGTAAGTTTCCAGGCCTCATGTTTGTGGTGAAAAGCTAGAAGACATGAACCCATAAATCTCAAACACGAGAAGGCAAATCAAACAACCCAAAAGTTATTGTTTTTAAAAATCTGATGATTTTTAAGCCATTCCTATGATTTTGTGGTGGGGGCTGACTCCTATTTTTTGACGTTGTGAGGTTGGCAATAACATGAGAGGATGCAAGCTATGTTGTTATAATCATTAAGAATGGATGCTGGATCCTGTTTTCTTCCTAGACCACCAGCAGATGTGTGTGTGTGTGTGTGTGTGTGAGAGAGATGGATAAGGCTATACTTCCACTGGCTTTCACACTGTCCTGTATTGGACAGATAAACATAGTCACCCTGGTGGTATTGTATTTACTTCTTCCTTATTTACTTTGTTTCTTTTATTTCACTTTAGGGGACCAGGCTGAAATTGACATTTTTTCCCCTTCATAAGCCGCCTCCTCTCTCAATGCTGGGTCTCTGGGCGCTCAGTTAAGCCAGACAGTGGAATGGACTGGCTGTAAATAGAGTGTTGATAAATTGGGTAGATAACGCAGTCTTGGTCTGGCTTACCCCAGTGCACAGAGTAATAAAAAGGCTCTTCCGCCTCTGAAAGGTCATCGTATTGACAAGGGGAACGATCATGAGGATGTGTCTTTTGCAAGATGCCTGTCACCAAACACTGCTTACCCGGGAGGTCTGAAGTGAATGTTCTGAAGACATCACATTCATGCCTCCTACTCCCTGCCCCGGCCCCCTCGGGTGTCTTGATTTAACTGCTGCTGAGGCCTGTCCAAGCTGGTGAGACTCCCTGGCATAAGAGAAGCCTGAGTAACGATGCAGCTGCTCTCTGACCTGATAAAAAGTCTCCTGAGCAGCTTGAGTTGAAACTGAAATCAGCCCAGCCTGGAGGTGTTTTTTTGGGTCGAACTGAGAATCAGGACATAACGGTGCTGAGTTCTGAGTCCTCCTTTTGGACCCTGTTCAGTGAATACTGAATGAACCGCTGCCTTGTTCTGCTTGGCTAGGAGGCTGTTGTGGGAATCAAGAGAAGGCATGGGACTGCCAAGGGCGCATGACTCTGCCTGATTTTTTTAGACCTCAGAGGTAGGGCAAGAAGTCTAAGAGATGGTAAATAACCCTCCCTACAGGCGTACTCACAGAATGCTTTAACGTATATGTTCATTGTATACGGGACATCAGGTGACAAATGCCTCCTGCGCTGCCCCATTCACTTGGAGGTGCCAATGTGTTAATGGAACATCAAAACTTAGAAGAATATTTACAACTTGTTTCTGCCACACAGAAGACATGGCAGAAACCAACGGCAGGGGGATTAGCCTAAACGAGTAATTAGAGAGGCCTCCATGTTCCAGAATCCCCGCCCCATTGCCTCTTCTAAGCAATTAAAGAGGACGCATGATATCTTCCGAACTGCCGAGCCAGTGAGGGGCGGGACACGAGGGGGGGGGAGAGTTTCCCAAAATAAAAGGTTGATTTTAAAATCCGTCAGGCCTTGTCTAGACTTGACTTTTAATTCTTGCTGTGACACTTGTTAATTGATTGCCAATTGCCACGTGTTACTCCAAGACTGACAATTCAAGTTTAGACAAGGCCTAAATGAAAATGTGGGTGTGACTTCTCTCTGCTTAATTAAGTGGCATATCATAGTTTGGAATTGGAGGGGTAGCGTGGGACTGAACAGAAAACAAGGATATATGAACTAAGCCTAGGGTGATGCCATTGCTGGTTGGTTAGCAGCAACCTCTCCCACAAAGAGGTTAAAGGAGTGTGACCGATCTGTCTGTCTGCTCATCTGTTTTAAGTATGATGCCCACAAGTTATAGAATATGAGAACAAGGAGCATGTCAAGAATTCCAGTTAAGTAATGTCCTTATTGCATGCCCTGGCAATACTGCACAAGTCTAAAATGCTGATGCTTTGGATGGGGTATCAATGTATTTTTGCAATTTCTCTCCGAGTTGCCGGGTTGATTAGCTGTAATGCTAGTTTCATAGCTGTTAACAGCAGCGCTGTTGGCCTGTTACCAGCAAAACGGTAAAGCTCTCTGATGATTTCTTGATAAATCAAGGTGGGATTCTGGGAACGTTACTACTTCACATTAAGAACTGGCATGTGCTGGATCATCAGTTCAGCGCCTTGCGTCGTTTTCTGTAGCTTCAAATTTGAACTGACACAGATTTGGAAACCTCAGCTAGATGGGAATTGCAGGGAACCGGCCTGAAATGAAATGGTTTGTGTTTAATGTGGAAATGGGATGAGAACGTGCTGGCTGTGGGGGGCTCCAAGCGAGCACAAAGATTGCCCTAGGTGGAGGCGATCTATGCGTTTATGCTACTGCTGGAAGGTGGTGTCACAAATCCCAGGGCTGCAGCCTTTGCCTTGGCCAGTGCCCACAGAGTCTCTAATGACAAGCTCATTATGTGGCAAGATTTATGCTCCTTACAAGATGCTGATCCCCGTCCAGTTCTGACTTGGCTCAGCCAGCTTGTGCCATCTGGTTGGAATCTCTCTCCATGCCCACAACAGATCCTTTCCTGAACGCTGCAGAGCCCCACAGTGACGGAGCCCGGCGTTGCCGGCAGACATTTCATACCAGCCAGCTATGAGAGAAAGCAACCGTGGTGCTATTTGCTCTGTGCGCTGAAGTGAGGCGAGAATCCAGGTCAGTCGAGGCCTCTAGGCACTACCGTAACACAACGAATGGCTCGGCACGTCCCCTCAGCAGCCCCCCCAGCCACCAAATAACAGCTGCCTTCTCTCAGGAGATCCTAGGTTGGATTGCAGTGGAAACACCATTTGCCCTCCTCCTGGAGTAAGACTCCCCCCACCCCCCATCAGTGACCTAGCCCATGAGTTCTCCATACGTAAAATTATATCACTTAAGCTTTCCAGGAGTCACTGAGCTCTAAATGACTATGGGAAGAAAGGTAATAGGGCCCTCAGCGCCTGACCCTCACCTCAGCCTTGTCCAGTGGGCAGGACTGGGTAATGCATTCGGCTCCTGTTGAAAAGCTAGTCGGGGTTATAACCGTGATTTTCATAATTGGGTTTTAACATACAGAGAAACCACCCAGCAGCGATAATAGCTTTGCACCAGAAGTGCCTTAAGATGGAGGAGAACAGCTCCTCTGAAGTGTTAAGAATCCCAGCACATTTATCTTAATAACTTTTATTACAGCCTGCCAGTTTAAACCTAATGACTAATTTATTGTATAAAATACCAGCAATATATTTTTTGATTTTGCTAATTAATTATCTCAGACAAAGGTGATATTTATAAAACTGCCCAGAAATGGTATGTGCATTAAAATTGCCTTGCAGCAGGAGATGAAATTATTACTAATATGGGATCAAATTATTACTGTATTGACTTAGTTACTTTATTACTTTGTAATGGATTTCTTCATTATTTTCCCCAGGATTGGAGCATTCGTGATTGCATTAAAGTCTGTTAATCTATGCAAATATCATTAAGAGCTACTAATAACCACGGCAACTTTCCTCAATTTCAAGGAATGTGCTAAGTACTTTCTACGCGCATTGTTATGTTCTCTTAGTGTGATGAGATTAGCTCAGCGTCTGAATCCTTGGGACAGTGGATAGGTCCAAATGCCTTATGAGGATGCTATCCTTTGAGGGTTAGTTAATTAGGGAGGAAGGGTGGTCTTGTGGTTCAGATGCTGGTATGGGAGGCAGCAGATTGGGGCTCAATTCGTGGCTTCCCCTGTGTGACCTGGGACAAGCAAAATTTTCAAAAGTGGTCACTGATTTTGAATGGCCAACTTGATACACTTGGTTCCTCCATTCCAGAGATGCTGAGAAACCACAGTCATGAATGCTCAATAGAACAAGCCCAGAGTGCCTCACTTTGGGCACCTAAAATCAGTAGCCAGTTCTGAAAATGTTGGCCTTCATCTCTCCATGCCTTGGTTCCCCATCTGTGAAATGGGTCTAATAAAACCTCTCTCCTTCACAGAGGGCTTTGTGGGGATACACACTTTGGACGTGCTTGTATATTGTAGCAGTAGGACCATAGAGCCAAAAAAGGTGGGGGATGAACCTATGTGGTTAAATTATTATCTTCACCCAAAACACAGACTCAAGTCTGAAACTTTGTTGAGGTTTATATATATATATATTGCTTTTTTTTTTTAATCTCATTCTTTAGCACTTTTGTATTTGGCCAGGAACAGAAAGAGAAGCATTAACATGCCACAGGAAAGGTTAGAATCATAGAATATTAGGGTTGGAAGAGACTTCAGGAGGTCATGTAGTCCAATCCCCTGCTCAAAGCAGGACCAACACTAAGTAAATCATCCCAGTCTCAGGAGAATTTCAGGGCTGAATAAAAAAATCCCCAGAAAGGATTGGAATTAAAGAAAACCTATTCTCATCAGCTCTCCAGAGCAAGCTTGAGAACAAAGGATCTTTACTTGAGATTCAAGATAAAACCGCATCCAGTTTTTTTTCTGTTTCAAATTCAGAAGAGGCTGGCAGCACATGAAATCAGTGTTACCTGATGGTCATTTGCTCGACAACCTGTACTTTTATAAGAAACAGGATAATGGGCAAGATGGACCATGATCTGCCCCAGTATGGCGGCTCTTACGTTCTTATATGAAATTGGGTGATGGGTCGCCTCTGTCCAGTTTGCAGAGAAATGTTCGTACCACAAAAAGCCACCTTCATTGACATCTTCAGTAGCAGGCCAGGAACTGAATGAGCATGAAGATTCAGGGTTTAGAGATACTAATGAGGACAATGAATGAGAGAAGCTTGAATTAATACTAGCAATGCTGTACACGTTGTCTGGGTACAGGACTCCAATTTCTATCTGCCAAATTTCACCAACACTAAATCCCCTAAGATTGATAGGTAGCTAGAGGTGTGGGTAGAGGGACAAAAATAGTATCTATCTATCTAGCTATCTATCTATCTATCTATCTATCTATCTATCTATCTATCCCCATCCACCCCCTCTATCTATCTATCTATCTATCTATCTATCTATCCCCATACACCCCCTCTATCTATCTATCTCTATTATTTGAGATTAGTCTAATTTCTGATTTCCAGTGTTTAGATATCAAAGTTATAGGCAACTTTGTAGCTAGACAGACACAAATAAGATAAAACCAGACAAAATGGAAAATTGTTCAAATGGATGTAATTGTATCTGAAATGGAATTCTGCACCCTTGCTCACATCTTTCTAGAGGGTTGGGGTCTCCCTGTCTTTTATTTATGATCTAGATCAATCGTTTATTCTAGAGCCACACAATCCAGAATGCACATTTCAGCTATCAAAGCTGCCTGATCATTGCTACATTATTGCTCTTTATCTCTGCGATGTTACGTGCTCCCAAAGGGCCACCATGTCATTCCTGAGTGGCACCTGCCGCCTTATATTCAAACTGACCTTAAAAAAATTGATTAGGTCCAATTATGAGAACAACCTGAACTCTGGGTGCCCTCGTTTGCTCTGTCGGTGCGCGCACCAAAGCCAAGAGGTAGGCAGGCTTTGAAAATGCTAAAGGCTTCAGTTTTTGACGGAAAACCATGTTCTGAACTATAAACAGTCACGGCAGGGTTGAGGTGGTGACGAGCGATTCCACAGCTTCGGGGGGTTACTGAAACTTTTATTGTATTTTTTTTTTTTTGTTAGCAATGAATATATCTTTCCAAAGTCTGTATAAAAACCAGCTGGTGTGAAATTCAGAGCTGCTGCGGCATCAGAACAAGCCGGCACCGGCAATGGAGTTGGATTAGCCATTTGCACCTCTGTAAATGGATTAACAAAATGTGATTGTTTGGTGTTTGGCTGTCAATCTGCATTTGGCTCCGAGAGGGTAATTTTAACTCGCAACGTGTTAAAAAGTAATTCCATAGATTGCGGCAGTCTTGGACCCTGTGAAACTTTCCGATTTTGCTGATGAGCTGACCTTGTTTTGTTATATAAAACACTCCCTGAACAGTGCTTTGGAAGCAAAAGCGTCGTTCTAATAGTGGGTCCTTCTAATCGCGGGTACAGGAGAAACCTGTCTTTTGGAAGACGAATGGCATCATTCAGGATTACAAACAGGGGGAAGATGTTGACAGTAAATTACAATAGTTGGTCCAAGTGGTTATTTATTATTTATATTACCATAGCACCGAAGAGCTCTGGCCCAGGACCCCAATGTGTTAGGTGCCATGAACAAAAAGATGGCTTATAATTTATGATAATGCTGATACCGAGAGTTTATATCTCTGTTGTTATCCTCAAAACACTTTACAAAATATCAACTAATTAATCCTTTGCATTTACAGGGGCTCTCTTATCCAAAGATCTCAAAGCACTTTGCACGAACAATTCATTATGCACCCCTCCATCTTATTCTTCCATTTTACAGGTGGGGAAAATTGGGATGGGTTAGGGTTAGGGTTAATTGTGTGGGAAAGTGCTTTGAGATCCTAGGATGACGAAGCCCCTATAAATGCAAAGTATTGATCAACTGAGGTGAAGAGGTTCAGTTCCCTTCTCCACCACAGACTTCCTGTGTGACCTTGGGTATATCACTTAACCTTTCTGTGCTTCAGTTCCCCATCTGTCCAATGGGGTAACAGCACTGCCCTGCCTCGCCGTGGTGTTGGGAGGATAAATGCATTTGAAATTGTGAAGCACTTTGATAACTGCTGATGAAAAGTGTGGTATTAGAGCTAGGTATTATTATTATTATTAAGGGGCGTATTCATGATATCACCATGTGTCAGCTCAGACCCAGGAGAAAAAAAAAACAGGACGCCCACCTCCCTGTGTCTTGATCTATCTATTTACCTATCTTATGGTTTTCCATAGCACCCATCACTGTCATATCTAGGTGCTCTGTCTTCTAGACAGCACTGCCTTTACTGCTGCGAGGGAAAGATGGTTCGATCGATAGGTGCAGCCATTTCTTTGCTATATCACAGGGGTGACCAGGTTGTGGCTTGCGAGCTGCATGCGGCTCTTTTATAGATAAATTGCGGCTTGTGGAGCCCCCAATACCCCCCACTCTCCACCTACCAGACTGGGGGGGGGAGCTCGGGACCTCTGCCTTGCAGTGGGGTGGTGGGGTAGAGGCTTCAGCCCTGCAGGGGCTCCTGGCTCCTGCCAGGGCTTGGGGTTTCAGCAGGAGTGGGGCTGAAGCCCTGAGCCTCAGCAGGTGCCTCCTATGGGGCTGAAGCCCCAAGCCCCGGCTCTCGGACTTCTGAAGATTGTCATATGCGGCTCCAAGGGTGAGTAAGTTTGGCCACACCTGCTATATGTTTTGCAAGCCAGGGCTTCAATCCTGCAATCAGATTGGCCAGTGCTGGCCCCTGCACTCTTTGACTTCAATGGGGCTTCTCACGGGCCCGGGGGAAGTGGGGGGAGAGGTGCAGGAGTGGCTCCAACTGCAGGATGGGATCCAGGGAAGCGCTTTGCAAGCCAGAAGTCTTTGCCTACCATTTGTCTCCCGATCCATATTGACTGCAAAGTCCCACCACCTCTGCTTAAAAGGAGAGTTGATTGCGCTTCTGTTGTTCATTCAGTGTAGGGTATCAAGTATCAGCTCGGGGTAGTAAACAGGGAACATGCATATTCCTTTCTTTAAAAGCACAGGACACTCGGAGCCCCATGCTCCGAGGGTCCCTAGCCTCTGTTTGCCAGAGGCTGGGAGTGGACACCAGGGGATGGATCACTCGATAATTGCCCTGTTCTGTTCATTCCCTCTGAAGCACCTGGCACTGGCCACTGTAGGAAGACAGGATCCTGGTTTAGATGGACCATTGGTCTGACCCAGTATGGCCTTTCTTATGTTCTTAAAACAGTTAATTGGCACCCATCGTCCATTGGCATTGAAAAGTGCAAGTGACATAGAGAACAAACACGTTTCATTGATCTGCAAGGAAATCACCTGATTTGGGGCCATCTCAGCCCATTTGCCATCAGGGGCAGGAGGGATAGAAACTGCATGTGGTAGCATCTCCATCATCCCCAGGCATTACAGTAAGAGGGGGTGGGGAGAAGCACAGGTCTCAAGAAGTGCTGCCCCACAGCTCCATTTCTCCTGTGGAGAGAGCACTCCCTCCTCCTCCAATCTCCTTTCTCCAGTTATCCTGCTTCATCTGACTCAGAGGACACCATACAATACAATAATGTGTGAAGGGTGCGGCTGTTCTGTGTAGCGCCACCTGTAGCCCCATGAGATTCGAATTAGGTCTCTGCTGTGTTTAAGGCCTTCCACACTTGGGAGTGGGGGAAAACATTTAACCCCAAATTAGGGGCCACCCAGGGCTTCTGGTAAAGTGTGACGTCCAGGCACCAGGTGACATTTTAGCCTAACGGGTCTGTCCCCATGCAGAGTTTACTTCTGACCTGTGGTTTTAAACCACTGTCGTTAATCTGCTGCAAAAGGCGGTGGAGACACTCACACCAGTTTAAACCTGGCTTATTTTACTTTACTTGCAGTCGATTCAGAGTAGGTTCAAACTAAGCCAAAGTAGGTGTCCGCACGGGGGGTTGCACAGGTTTCACTAACCTGATTTAACTGAACCAGTTACATTAAACTGAGTGCAAGTCAGTGCATAGACGAGGCCTGATTTTCTAATGCTGATTCCTGGGCAGTCATCTCAATTCCAAGCACTGAGGCTGGGCCAGATCCTCAACGGTTATAAATCGGCATATCTCCATTTGAAGTCAGTGGAGCTACACTAATTTACACCAGCTGAGTTGTGTTCTGGTGGTGATCTGCTTTGCTGAATCCCTTGCCTGGAATGTACACATGGCTTAACTTCATGCCAGACTTCTTTGCATTGTATGAATACTAATTGCGCTTCTAGGCAGAAACGTATATTAAAATTAATACATAATATAAAAAAATGCAGAGATAAGTGAACTGACCGAAAATAACCTCTCTCCTTCTGTCTTGAGCACTGGAGTTTTAGCACAAATCTCTTTTACTGCAGTGGCTTATGTTGTGCCACAAGCAAATGCAAAGAGCAATTAAACATTTAACATGATTGTAAGGAAAAGAGAAAAGCTGCTGTTTAAGTGCAGCAAGGAAAAAGAAAACCAACCCACAGGATCTGATGACAGACCAAGGGAAATCATGCTCGGGATGGATCAGTTCAGTTCAAGAGCTTTGTTTACCCAGGATCTGGTAAAACATTTTGAAAAGCAAAATATTCGCTTTGCTGAGCTTCTTAACAGGATTTTCAAACAATCCTAATGTCATGAAGCTGCCGGGTGGGTGCAGATGCTGCTTCTGGAGACCAAACAATGTGAGCTTCACACTTCCTTTGTGCTCCTTACTGTGGAGGGTTACCTGGAGACATTTGAAATCCGCCTCTGAAAGAACTTACGCTTTCATAAGCTCCGGTTACCCCTTAAGAAAAAAAAAATCTTCAGTCCATAGCAAGTCTTTAATGAAATTCTTTTTCCTTCTCTCTGGCTGCTTTCTTTCCTTCCTGACACATGATTTCGCCTCCATTTAAAAGAAATAAATAACCCGACCCATGAGTGATTTCAATGAGCACAAATGTTTACAGCAAAAAAAATTGTGGAATGTTGCCTTTCTTTCTTTTCTTTTGTTTTCTTTTCTTTTCTTTTCTTTTCTTTTCTTTTACACTGCAGATCCTGCCACCATAGTTATGTTGGGCAGGGGTGTGAAGAGGTGTGATCCCTGACTGACATATGTGTCTTGACAGAAACACCCCGGGTATAGACACGGTTATACTGGTAACGCTGCACTGTTACTGGTATAACTTGTTTCTCTCTTTGGAGGTGGGTTTCAGTAGACTGCTACAAAGCACAGCTTTGGCAGGATAGCTGCAACTGAGTGCTCTGCCAGTATATTATACCCGTTTTCCTGGATGGTACAGGGGTCCTATTGCAGACAGCCTGGGAGTGTTAGATGTAAGCTTAGATAGATAGATGGTATTTCTTTACTTAGGCTTGTTCAGAATCTCTGGACAATCAGCTGTTACTATCCCCCACAAGCCTTTAAAGTCTTTAAAAATAATTTTTCTTTGCACATCACTTTTACACCCGCTGTCTCAATTTATCGTCAACTAATTCGTTACCAACTTAAGCCAGATTTAAATTGATTGAAGAGCGTCCACACAGGGCTTTGCATAGGTTTAATTATATTATTATTATTTATTTTATTATCGTAGTACCTAGGAGCTCTATGCATAGTGCAGAACCTGTTTGTCCCAGGCACTGTACAAACACAGAACAAAAAGACGGTCCCTATCCCAAAGAGTTTGCAGTCAAGTATGTGACAGGAGATGACAGATGGATAGAGACAGACAGGGGAGGACAAGGAAACAATGAGGCAGTGTTGGTCAGCGTGACTGGCAGTTGTCACATTGATTCAAACCCACAATTTTAGCTAAGCTGGTGCATTCTTTGTGTGCAGACAAATCCCGAAGTAGAATGGTGACATCGCAAGAGTACACGTTGAGTGACTGAGTGGGGCAGAGGTTCTGAGACAGATGGCCCCAAATTCTTTGTGTCTTAGGAATACCTACTGACTTCACTGGCTAACAAGCATTTTGGAGACAGGGAGCCTTCATTTTAAAATTGCAGCACTGCCAACCCCATAAAAAAAAAAGGCGCGATAGCCCACAATATACATTTTCTGAAACCCCCAAGTGGTTTCCCCTCGCAGAACCAAGACATGGGCAGCGGGTGAATCCCCCACTTGGGAAGGCTAGCCCGCTGGCCCTGCCCCTTCTGCACAAGGCCCTGCCCCCACCTGCTGGAGCCCTGAGCCTCCCCCAACCCCCAGTGGCCGGAGGAGCCCCGAGAGACACAACCCCCATGGCCAGAGGAGTCCCAGCCTGCTGGCCCTAGTGCCGGTCTGCCAGCCGGTCCCAGCGCGGGGCCGAGCCCCTGGCCCCAGATCACCCCGGGCTAGCCCAATCGCCACCCCGGGCCGCCCCTGGCCATCACAGCCCCTGGCCGCCAGTAGGCCCAAGCTCCAGGTCACTGGCTGGAGCTGAGCATCTGAAAGCTTCAGAGGAGAGGGGGAGGGAGTATGGGGACAGTATATGGTCGGGGCCAAGGCCTGGGTTAGGGGAGGCTTAACCTGCCCTGGCCATTGATACCCACCGCCCATGGCCCCAGAGGGAGAAGCAGTTCCTGCCGTGAACAACGTACAGTCTAACCAGACAAAGGATGGGAGGAAAAATGACAGATCAGCAGGTCAGATCCAATAAGAGAACGCAGATCTCCTGAGGTCCAGTCCAGCCCCCTATCGTTAGGCCCACTGCCTCCACTACAATACAACGGAGCAAAATCTAGGCAGAGTCCCATTTTCTTTAAAAATTCGTTCACAGGCCACTTTTAAGGACCAAGGTCTCTAATGTTTGCTCAAATCTTATTTAGACAGAACTCCTGCTGAAATCAATGGGAAATGTGTCCATATAAGAACTGTTGGCATTCATAACAACAGAACACATACATGCCTATGGCACAATTAGTCTCTCAGTTTGCCTGCTAGTGTTTATTCTTAGACTGCAATATCAGACACAAAGCTGCATTTTGTCTGCTAGATTGTGCCACTAATACAATAAGGGTCTAATATATTAATGAATAAGGATCTGTAATATGCTAATATTTCTGCATCACATTAATATTCTATTAGACTAATGCATTATTATGCTAATACGGTCTATTAAAAATGCAAAATATAATTATGCTCTCTGTATGGATCTTGTACTGAAATCCCATTCTTGCCCTAGCCCACATTTATTTGTGTGTGTGTGCGCGTATTCCTCGAAATTGTTTTAGCTGCTGTGAAAAGCTCTGGAGTATTCACTGGCCATGTACACCTGATACTTTCCACACTATGGACCAAATCCAGACCTGGCTTATGATGACACAACTCCATTGTCCATGTGAAATGGGTTAAGTGAGCCCAGTGGATAAGTGCCCCATCTCTTAAAGTCTTAGGGGCCCAGTGCTATTCCACTTAAGAT
The DNA here is from genome assembly GCF_002925995.2 of Terrapene triunguis. Classification (NCBI taxonomy): domain Eukaryota; kingdom Metazoa; phylum Chordata; order Testudines; family Emydidae; genus Terrapene; species Terrapene triunguis. Next base: position 591,029 of record NW_020664420.1, on the reverse strand, counting down.
CCAGACCCTGCACTTCCTTGCGTGCAAAAGGAGTTTTGCTGTTGACTTTGATGGGCACAAAGTCACCAGCCAGACTTCCACTGACCAAAGTCAGTACAGCATTGGCCCCATAGCTATTAACGCCATTTGACCCCCCCTGCTGGCAGGTGCAACAGGGAGGACAAGGATTGAACTGGACATCTGGCTAGAACCACCCTCTCACTCTTAGCCCTGGTCTACACGGGGGGGGCAGATCGATCTAAGTTATGCAACTTCAGCTACGTGAATAATGACGTACTTAGATTGAGTTACCGTGGTGTCTTCACTGTGGTGAGTCGACTGCTGCCGCTCCACCGTTGACTCTGCCTGCACCTCTCGCAGCACTGGAGTACAGGAGTCAACGGGAGAGCGCTCGGGGGTCGATTTATCGCGTCTAAACTAGACACGATAAATCGATCCCCACTGGATCGATCGCTGCCCGCCGATCTGGCGGGTAGGGTAGACATACCCTTAGAGGTGGAAGATTGCGGCTCATTGGCGGCATCCCCTTGCGCTAGCCATACTGCCCTTACTCAATGGATAAACAGAGGTTCAGCCTCTGGGGTTGTCAGTCCATGTCTTTGATAAGCAATTAAAATTAAAAATTTAAATATGGGGGGGGGTCCAAGAGAATTTCAAACCCACACATATGGCCAGGGGATGAAGCCAGAACAGTTCAGTGCCACTTAACCTTCTTGGTTCAGATCCTCAGCAGAGGTAAATTGTCCTAGTTTCGTTGATTTCAGTGGTGTTGTGCCAGCTGGGTCTCGGCCCCTTAATCCTGCAAGAAGAAGCGTGCCCTCATCTCCATTGATGTCAAGAGGAGTGAAGGGCACTCAGCACCTTGCAGGATTGAGCCCTCACCGAATCCTGAGAGGTCGTTCGCAAAGTGCCTGCCGCCCTTACACACACCCCTGTGAGCTCCTGAATAATGGAGTCTGAATGAGAGGTCTCCTGGAGTTCTTTACATTGCAGCTAAATGGGCACTTGATTGCTTTTAGATGGGCCAATTAAGAATGAAAAGAGAAAGTGAACAGCATGGTTTAAAAAAAAATACCCTGGTCTGCCAAGTTTATGAGCAGGAGCTCAAAATGAATGTTGAATATTCCATTTTGACTCTCAGAAAGGTTTGCAGGTGGGAGGCCTAGGTGTTGTTTTGTGCTATACCCGTCATCCTGACTTTGCACCTTGGTCTTGTTTCTGTGTATTGTGGTCGTAGGACACCAGTTGTTTGGCTGGTAGAGTGCCGTACTTAACAAGAGACTCCGTTTATGAGAGGACATGGAATTTGGGCTCAAAATGGCTCCACGGATGGTGATCGTGCACGATGTTTTATTAAAGGAGCTAGTTACTCATGTAGCTTTGGGGGCTTGCTTCATATTCAAAGAACAAAGAAGATAGAGTTGCACAAAACTTCCATTAATGAAACCAGGGACCAGATGAAACTTGCCTTATTTCTGTTTTCATTATAAAACTGGAATTTGGGCCTTGCTTATTCAGGTTTGTGAATCAGATGCCCCTCGGAAAGTTTCAGGCAACCCTGGTGAAATGTACTGATTTTCTGAATCGGTGTGTGAGTGACATCATCCACCAGTGGCTGTCCCACAGAAAAGATAAGAAATGTTAGTACAGTACCTGCAGGAGCGCTCCTTGAACTGAACTAGTAGAAGCCTGGGTTTTGAGAACTGACGAACAAGAGTCCCAGAGCACCAGTTCCCCAGGGGGTGGGTTGTGATTGATACATTCATTCTCTTTATTATCTGTGCAATGTGGATTTGCCAGATCAGGCTGAGTCCTGAGTGAGTCTGCAGCCAGGTTTCAAGCAGAGTTGTCCAAAATCTGAAATGTTTATTTCAGGGAATTTCATGGGAACATTTCTGTTATTTCCCTTCAATGGAATGTCCAGTTTAACCCAACCCCAAATTATATATATATATACACACTTCTACCCTGATATAACGCTGTCCTCGGGAGCCAAAAAATCTTACTGCATTATAGGTGAAATCACGTTATATCGAACTTGCTTTGATCTGCTGGAGTGCCCCCCGGAGCGCTGCTTTACCGCGTTATATCCGAATTCATGTTATATCGGGTCGCGTTATATTGGGGTGGAGGTGTATATTTTATTTTATTTTTGCAAAATGGCACTGAAATGGCTATTTGCTCAGAGAAAATGTGAGCCTTTGACTTTCCTTCTCGTTTTCATGAAGAGTTCACTTTGCTCTGAAACAAGTCTCTTTGTTAATTCCAAAAATGTGAAATTAGTGATGTATTTTTCACAGAAAGGAGCCCCCTTTTGAATGTACAAAAACCCCTCGATTTTCCAATAGCACTTGGCTTTCAAACAGCCCTTTAGCAAACTCTATTTGTATTTAAAAAAAAAATCCAGAGCCCATAGAAATGGTGGACTGAACCTCGGTGTAAATCAGATTAGCACCATTGAAGTTCAGTGGAGCTAGGTGAATTTACATCCGTTGGGGATCTAGCCCAAAATCTGTATTAAAAATGACAGAAAGCTTTTCCTGAGCTTGCTTTCTTTTGGAAAGATAACGCTTTTCACAGCAGTGCTGTTGCCCAGTAGGTTGTTTTTCTTATGTAACGGCACTGTTAGCAAAGCACAGAGACCAGAAAAGATGAGGAAGCTAATGCAAAGGGAAAGGTTCAGGGTGCTGAAGTGAGCAATCTCCCCATGACACTACACTGTGCTGTTATTGAACAAGTCCATGCAAATAATGGGCTTGCTAGGGAAATCTGTCCTCGGGTTTCTGTAGAGACTCTCAGATTCCATTTGCGTGGAATGAAGGTTTGAAAAATAAAGATGAGCCTGATTTCATTTTTAGACCAGCCATGCAAACTACTACCCACCCAGTCATCTCGGCAATACACTCTTTTGATGGGCAAGAAAAATATGCCCTTGTTTTATTCAACAGCATCAGAGTCAGAGGTAGGGGAGCAGACTTTGTGCCTGCACTGGTAAAATAACAGGACGATTTTATAACGCTGTGTTAGCCCCTTCTTGCTTTCCACTTGAGCCGCCTATAGACGGTGTGTGCTTTTTGCAAGTACGTGTGGAAAAAGATTGGATAGCTCAGATTAACTCCTTCCAAGCTACTGCATTTGTGGCATTGTATGTAGAGTGCCCAGGGCTCCTTTGGTGATCTAGACATATGAAACATAACCGGTAATGATGCTGTCGATCACAAATGATTATTTCTCAAAGGAGCTTCACTCCATTCAGTATAATGAAGCTAGGGGCTCCTGTCTTGCTATCCTATGATTTGCAGTGGCATTCTGCTTCCTCTCTTTTGCTACCCTGTGCTATATCTTGACGTACTTTGTGTCCTCGCCTGCTATTCTGGGTTCTGACATGACATTCTGTGCGCCCTCTCATGCCATCTTGTCACAGAGCATGATGGGAGACGTATACAGCTGCCCCTACCAGCCTCTGTGTTCATTTATGAACATATCACATCTATTTCCCATCTGTTTAAGTGGGGATTTTATGTTGTTGGGGTTTGCGGTGAGACTAAGCCCTGGTCTACGCTGGGGGAGGATCGATCTAAGTTACGCAACTTCAGCGATGTGAATAACGTAGCTGAAGTCGACATACTTAGATCGACTTACCGCGGTGTCTTCACTGCGGTAAGTCGACGGCTGACACTCCCCCGTCGACTCCACCTGCGCCGCTTTCCGAGCTGGAGTACAGGACTCGACGGGAGAGCGCTCGGGGGTCGATTTATCGCGTCTAGACTAGATGTGATAAATCGATCCCCACTGGATCAATGGCTGCCCACCGATCTGGCGGGTAGAGTAGACATACCCTAAGTCTCTCTTCAGAAGTGCCTGGGCTAGAACGTAGGAGACGCACCCATCATCTGGGCAATAGAAATGCTTGGGTCATGTTATGACCTTTTGTCTTAAAGTCTGAGGCAAGTGAGTCTGATTTCCCTGGCAGGGACTATCCACAGTGTAGTCTGCCGCAAGCACTGTGATCAGGAGAAGTCTGGCCTTCAGGCAAATCCCCGTTGTTATTATTATTATTGATCTATTCATTTATTCATCTATCTTTGTTTGGCTTGTTGCATGCCAATGATGGGCTTAATGCCATGAGCAAGGCACAAGGGGAAGACAGTCAGTGGCCCAAAGAATTTAAAGCCCCAGTCCAAAAGCTTTCGTGAAATATATTGTGTTCCTTGTGACAATCTGAGCTTGCTGCTGGATCCCGCTTTCAACCGAGGGTGTGAAAAGACATAACCTCCGTGCGATGGAGAAAGCTGGATTTGTAATTACAGGGCATCTTGCGAAAGCTTCACAGACCACAATTCCCTCCCCATAATGCTCTGTCTTTTCATGGAGAAGCACTTTTCATCTTTTCCTCTCGCTTGTTCTTTCTTCCCCCTCAGTCCAAGTGCAGGCATGTGTAAAAAAAATCAGGCAAAGAGGGATGCATAGATCTCTTCAGACAAACAAAGAACTGGAGGTTAATTAAAAACAAAAGGCAGAATCGCAAACTGCTATCCTAACACACCGGCGGACCCCTTTCGCCCCCCGGGTTCATTTATGAGTGAAGCTAGCCAGGGCCAGCGTGGAGCAAAAGGCTTCGGAGGAGAAAGTGTTTTGTAGTCTTAGAAAGAAAGAAAGAAAGAAAGAAAGACGGTTGGTGTAATCCTAGCAGCAGTTCTGACTAAACCTGTTGCTCCCTAATTAGTTTTTATTCATCTTTAATTTGACGGGTCTTCTTTCCCAAATGAGGGGAAAGGTTTGTGTTCCTGTGGCTGGGGGTGGAGACAGAGCAATATGGCATAGACCGGGGATTGCTGAGCAGGGTCCCTCCTTGTCTTGATCTTCCTTTGTCCATCACACACTGTCCCTCTTCCTTTCTTCCCTGCTGTCTAAACGGGTTGCCAACATCTTTCTCATTCTGTTCTTTCTATTCTTTCGTTCGTTTACTGATCTTTCTCTGCTCTTCTCTGTCTCTTTCTTACTCTCCACCTCCTTCAGTTTCCTTTCTTCCCTCATTTACACGCTCTCTCTTGCTTTCTATCCCTCCTGTTTTTACCCATTGCCTTCTTTCAGCCCTTTCCCTCTTCCATCCTCTGTGGATCACCCTGCCATGCGAGAAGCTGACCCAGACCATATCTGTCTGGTGAGGGACCAGTTGGCACCATCAGCATTATGGGGGGGGAAGACTCAAACCCTCTGACAACCTTGCCAAGGTCCATCCCAGAGTGCAATGGAGTGGGTGCTGGCCACTGGGATGTGCACAAGAAGCACTTTTAAACAGGAAGAAAGATTAGGGGCAAAAAACGATCACTGCGAAATGAAAGTCTCAGCAACAGGAGTAAACCATCCTGCTCAGCTAACCTTTATCTGTCGGCCCCAATCCATCTGCTATCACTCCGACCAGGGTATTATTCAAAGGGAAAGATCACAGGGCGGCTATGGGGTAGCGTGTGCTTTTCTGCAGCCAGGCAGTGGTGGAGAAATTGTTCCATCTTGGAGGCAGTATTTATCAGTGCTTCAAAACCCCCGCGCAATCCCCCCCTGGTTGTGACATGTGTCTCTCCACTGACTTTCTTATTACAAACCCAGCTCAAGGCAGAAGATCCTTAGAACCAGTGTCTCCATTCGGGGTAGCTGAAGTTTTATGCCTCTGCTCAGATCACCCATACACCACCCACCCATTAGAGGAGTTAACTTCTAATGAAATATTTTGCACATCCCTACTGCTGCATTACATCCCACTAGCCATGCCTTGACAGGCTGCATCAGTCAATAACGATGCAATATTAAAGGGTAATGACACAGCCACGCGGAGTAATGAGAGAAAGCAATTTCTCTCACTATTTAGCCATTTACCGATCGATTGGATTTGAAGCCGTCAAGTTGAAAACACGGGGAGTGGGCTGAGACCGAGCAGGGCCGACGCTCATCCCTGTAATGCTGTGCGTTCTGCTCGGCTGGCTGACGAAAACGGTATAAGCAAAAACACTGAGTTAAATACCACTCAGAGTCTGAAGACAGATGAGGGCAGATGGAAAAACTTGGAGCGAGGACTATGGGGATGGTGAAGAATCTGGGGTAATGGGCCAGTAGGTAGGAGAAGAAGGAAATACGGCAGAAGTGCTGAGTTTCCGGGGGGTGCTTGACCCCTGGTCTGCCCCAGGCCCTGCCCCCACTCCACCCCTTCCCCCAAGCCTCCGCCCCCACCCAGCCTCTTCCCACCCCCTGCTTTGCCTCCTCCCCCACCTCTTCCTACCCCTGCTCCCCGCCTCTCCCCCCAGCGCCTCCTGCACACCACTGAACAGCTCATCACCGGTGGGTGGAAGGCGCTGGGATGGACGGGGAGGAGCTGATGGGCGGGGCCCACCAGCAGGTAGGAGGTGTTGAAGAGGGAGCTGATTGGCAGAGTGGCCAGTGGGTGCTGAGCACCCACTATTTTTTTTGTGGGTGCTCCAGCCCCGGAGCACCCATTGAGTCGGGGCACCTATGAAATAAGGTAGATTTCACTCCAGTCCACAAACATGGGACAGCAGAGGAAAAACACTGTGAGATTTCTTTCTGTAGTGTAACTAATGTTGTCGCATCCATTTAAATAATTGACCATAGCAGAAATAAAAGGGAAGTTCCACCCCATGCGTCGAAAGCCCTTCTCTCCTCCGTGGATCTCAAAGCACTTTGCCAACATTCATTAAATCTCACGAGCCACCCCGTGGCATCGATAAGAGCTGTCTGTCCGAATTTTACAGAGAGAGAGAAACGGCGGCACAGAGCAAACCTAAGTGACTTGCCCAGGAACAGAATCCCAACCAGGAGGCTGTAATGCCTTCTGTGACTGGAAGCAGCAATCTTCACATTCCGAATGTGAACGCTTCACCATTTGGAAAGCAGCGTGGCCTTGGGGCTAGAGGACTAAACTGGGGTTCATAAGACCTAAATTCTGTCGCTGGCTCTGCTGTTGGGTTGCTTCACTGCTCTGTGCCTCAGTTTCCCCATCTGTAAAACGGGGATCATGAGTCTTCCGTTGTAAAGTGCTGTGAGACCTATTGATGACAAGTGCTATATAAGAACTGGCCCTTATTATTATTGGAGGTGTTTGGCTCTGGGGAAATTGAGTCAATCCATCATAAAAGAAAGATGTCACTGGCAATATGTGTATCTGGCGGATTATTATATTGTTATTTTTTTTACCTCTGTTTGTTAAGCACGGACATGCCCAGCCCGTATATAAGGACACTCAGCCAAGTACAGTCTCTCCCTGAGACACTTGCAGTTGAAATGATCTGGCTTCGTATTTTGAATCCGCCCAGAATTTGGATCTGGGGTTTTCAAGCTGAAAGAGATCCCCCAAAATGGAAAATGATTTGAAATGGAAATATAGAGGTAAAGGACATCCAAAGGGTAGGGGAAGGCAGGAATGGGGGGGATACCAGAGCATGCCCGGTGCAAAGTGTCAAACAGTGACGATTCCAGAAGGCACAGAGCACCATTGCGAAACTGAATGAGTGGCACTCGGCGGGGGGGGCAGTGGGGTGCTGGAGATTAGGAACAGATGAGTGATCCAGGAGGAAGTAGAGTGGCAACAGGGGAGTGAAACGCGAGAGCCTGGGGAGAAGGAAGGGAAAACGCCTGTTTGTTTTTATTTTATTTTCTCTGAGCTGATTATAGGAGTAATCCAGCGACTGCGGAGTGTAAATCCTGCACAAGTGGCAGAGATTATTGCAGCTGGAAGGTTTCTGATATATTTTAACCTCTTGGTTTCACTTCAGCTGCAGAAGGGGAGGGGGGTGAATTGGGAAACCTGCCTGGAAAGGACCTTCCCAAAGCCTTTGAAGTCACTGGGACTCTTTCCACTGATTTCAATGAGCTATGGGTCAGGCCCTAATTGTGCAGCATCTGCAGAGGCAGATGGCACGACCGTCTGGCCTCTCTGGAATGGGGGAAGGGGCAGTCACTTACTCTGACCTCCCATCACACAAGATGTTAGGACACATCCTTAATAAACCAATCCCCGAGGCCTACCGTCGTGTCATTGCCTGTGGGGGGGGGAGCATTCCTGTATGTCAGCTCAATCCAGCTCCCAGTGGAGCCAATGGAAAGACTCGCATTGCTTTGGATGGGGCCCTTATGGGAATGCATGACCTATTTATGTCGATGCTCCACGCAGGCAAGACCAGCTGTTCGGGACCTTCGTTCAGCTGACCATTATCCTCAGTCACCTTGGGTATCTCTTCACTGCAGAGTTAGCCCAGGTGTTGCCCCTAACTGCTCTCCTGTCTACACACAAAAACTTCGGATCCACATTTGGTGGCGCTTTCAGACCAGGCTAGCTGGCCCGGCTGGGAGTATAGGTTAGAGCCCCAGATCTCCTTTCCCTCAGGCTGACGCCCATCTATTTTGCAATGAGGACCCAGACTAAACCACCTGAGTGCTGATAGTCCTCCAGCGCTGTCCCACAATTCCCCCATCTGTGCCCAGAAAGGCAGACCAAGTTCTCCCACAATTCCATGGGAAACCATCCTGGAGTGACTCAGCTGAGTGCAGCATAAAGAACCATGGGATGTGCCCTCCCAAGTGCAAGCACCACACACACAGGACTGCAGCACCAGTGAGGACACAACAAACTCAGGTAGGGTTAACTCAAACCTGGGCTAGGCTAACCTGCGTGCCAATCACCTGCACTAACTCTTCAGTGAAGACAAACCCCTGGAGACTAGATTATTCTATTGCTCTCTCCTTGGGGTTACATCGCAAAACCATCCTAGTGCAAAATGGTCACCTAGTGCGTGGCATTTCCTTCTAGAAGAACACCCCCCCAGCACTTATGTCATCCACACCGGCTACCTGTTGGTTTATGGGAGGAGTTTTCGAGTGTTGGTTTTAAAGCCTACAGTCATAGGTGTTTTAAACCTATAAAGGTTTACCTCAAAGACTACCTCTCTCTAAGTCTGAGTGAAGGCCCCTGAGTTGGAGGCACTTTTTTAAATGGGAAGAGGCTGCTAACCTGGCCTTTTTCAAAAGGGCCTTTGATTTGGTCCACCCAAGCCTGGATTTGTTAACCTTCCAGGCAAGCTGTAAAGGCTGTCTATCCTCTCGGGTAATTGGGAAGGGTTAAATGATGGCGAGAGGAAGTTTGCCTGTGAAGTTGTGATGGGTTCTACTCCCAACTGGCATTTTTTTCTTTTAGTTAAAATATACTCCCTGCCGTGGCAGAAAAACAAACATGCAGGTGTTGTACTAACCTAGTCCAAGAGGACCAGAAAGGGAAACTGATCTGGATTGTAAAAGTCTGCACAGCATCCAGTCCAATTGGATCCTGATCCCTCTTTGGCTGCATTGTAGTGCACATCATCATCATCATCATCAGCGAAAGAGGAAGGATGGCTTTGTGGTTAAAGCATTGGACTACGACTCAGAAGATCAGTATCAAGTCTCAGGAATCTCTACCCCAGACCTCCTGCCTGACTTTGGACAGGCCATTTAGGAGCAGATCCTCAGCCGGTGGAAATTGTCAAACTCCACTCAACTCAATAGTGCTATTACAATTCACACCAACTGAGGATCTGCCTCCTGATCTCTCTGAGCCTCAGTGTAAAAAATGGAAGAAATAATGCTTGATTGTGAACTCTTTGGGGCAGGGACTGTCTCTTACTATATGTAAAGCACCTGGATATGATCAGTATGATGGTGCATCCAGGTACCACCATGATATTGATCCTGTGGCAGAAACTGTCCAGGATAATTTCACTCTCCAGGCTGAGTGAGATGCGGAATGGAACAAAGAGCCCCAAAGCGATATTTAAATTGCTTTCATTTCGTAATCACTGGAGGGGTTATTAGCAACACAGATAAGGAAACTTTAAAATATAATATTTTGGCTCCTTTTCAGACTTTCCTGTATGTCTCAGGCATTTGAGCCTCACCAATATATCTTAGGCTGAAGCAAAGCATTCAACCAAGTTACACACTGAATAGGACAAATTCTGCTCTTTTTTATTTTTCTTTATTTATTTTGCTCTGGGCAGACTTTTTAGTCCTGTAAATGGATTTCCTTTACCTGCTAATGGTGCTTGTAATCATTTCCCCTTCCCCTCCTCCCCACTCTGCTGTTTCTCTCAATACATTGGGAGCTTCCTTTCTCTTTTTGCAGCCCTAGATTGTCTCCTTGAGAGCTAAGGACAAACTGGCAATAATTTATGTTATAGCGCGATATGAAAAAAATACATTACACTATAAATTATAATATGAAGGGTGAAATGCCAGGAAATATGCCAAATGCTGGTGGAAATCCCATTAGACAACAGAGTTCTATTGCAAAAGCATTCCCCGCAGAAATCGTCCGGGGTTTGAATAAAGCTGTTGGGTGGAGGGGGGGAATATAATGTAACAGATAAAATGTATAATCAGTCAACTGGAGATATGAAATTTTTACAAATGCCTAAAAAGAAAGGTGACTTCCATTTAGAGCTACAGCAATTTCAGATTTGGTCACTTGGGATATTTTAATGCCGGCTCCAACTTGAATGGGGAAAAAAAGTCTGCAGTGTAAGGGCGGCGGGAAGCAAATGTTGCATACGGAACTGGATGGCCTCTGGGATTTCATCCTGATGGGAGATTCCATTCCCACCTGGGTGGCTGTCTTGCGCAACCCAACCCATTGCTTCAGGGCCTAAAGCTATGGCAAGCTTGGTGGATCCTACATGAGGAACAGGGGCCGGGGGATGGGAGGCATTGCATAGGAAAATGCCACAAACTGGTTCAAAATGTGTCCCAGCTGTAAAGCTTGGATTAAGATCTTGGTATGTGTGGAGCCAAAAATTTGGCTTGGATCATTTTAGAAAGAAGAGCCCAATGGGAAGCTTGGGTCTAAATTGGAACTTTTGGGATGGGCTTGATCTGATATTTCATCGTCGGTATTTGTTATTAATTCCCCGGTGGTGCCCACAGTTAATCTAATTGACTTGTATAAAAGTCTGCACCTGCTGTTCCCTTTCACCCAACCTCTGGCCGCCGGTTATTTCTGAGCTCCTTGTGTAATGTCTGTACTGCAGCTAGGAGAGTGCCTCCCAGCCTGGCTAGGCACTGAAAACAGCAGTGTGGACATTCTGACACAGGTGGCAGTTTGGGCTAGCCACCTGAGTACAAGCCCAGCCAACCCCTCGGTCTGAGCTCAGGTGGCTAGTCCGAGATACCACGCGTGCTGCTCCCAGCTGCAGTGTAGACACACCCCGAATGTCTAGACGCATCCAGGGCATTATAATAAGCTAATAATAAGTCATAGTAATAAAGCAGCAACCGCAGTGTGCATGGAGAATTCCAAACACAAAAGAAGCATGACCCCTCCTCCAAGGAGCTCACAGTTTGAAAACGAACAAAACAATAAGCCAAAAGAGAAGAGGTAGAAGTTTTGCTAAACAATTGACAGATGTCAGACATGTAAATTCTACTCAAGTTTACCCCTCACATGTAACTTTGTCAATGAGCAAGTTTCTCATTGATACCACAACTAAGATGAAACCTTCACCCAAAACTCTACTCCAGTCCAATCTAAGGCTACGTCCTCACTACGGGGGGGGTCGATTTAAGATACGCAAATTCAGCTACGCGAATAGCGTAGCTGAATTCGACGTATCGGAGCCGACTTACCCCACTGTGAGGACGGCGGCAAATCGACCTCCGCGGCTCCCCTGTCGACGGCGCTTACTCCTACCTCCACTGATGGAGTAGAAGTGTCGATTCGGGGATCGATTGTCACATCCCAACGAGACGCGATAATTCAATCCCCGAGAGATCAATTTCTACCCGCCGATTCAGGCGGGTAGTGTAGACCTGCTCTGAGTTTACTGAAGAAGATGGGGCCAGTTCTGGATGTAGTCAGGGGTCGGCAACCTTTCAGAAGTGGTGTGCCGAGTTTTCATTTATTCACTCTAATTTAAGGTTTCGCGTGCCAGTAATACATTTTAATGTTTTTAGAAGGTCTCTTTCTATAAGTCTATAATATATAACTACACTATTGTTGTATGTAAAGTAAATAAGGTTTTTAAAATGTTTAAGAAGCTTCATTTAAAATTAAATTAAACTGCAGAGCCCCCCGGACCGGTGGCCAGGACCCGGGAAGTGAGTGCCACTGAAAATCAGCTCATGTGCCACCTTTGGCACATGTGCCATAGGTTGCCTACCCCGATATAGCTGTTGTTTTATTTATTTGTATTATGTTAAATTATACAACAGACTGGATCCTGTGTAAGTGAGAGCATTCTCCTGATGGACTCAGAATGAGACTATTTCTATTTTCCCTTAAATAAATAATTGTGTGTGTGTGTGTGTGTGTGTGTGTGTGTGTGTGTGTGTGTGTGTGTGTAATTTTTGCTACCAAAAAAAAAATCCCCAACAACCCAATCAATGGGGAGAAAAGCAGCTTTGAGCACCTTATTGAACTGACCTACAGAAAAAGCTGTGGAGCTTCAAGCCCAAACAACTCCTCGATAAGATGTGAAATGCAATGGAAAAATCATTTAGAGAGAACAACAGAGAAGCTGATTTTGCTCTAGTTTTACAGGCTGGTTCAATAAAGGTGCCTGAACTCTCCTTTCTATGTAATTCTAAAGAAGGGTCATTTAATTAATACATATATCTGGAGGAATAAAAACAGAACAAGCTTAAAACAAAGATCATATTTCATGTTCAGCATTCCAGATCTATCTATCCATCCCTTCCTTCCTTCCTTCCTTCCCTCCCTCCCACATATTTGCTTTCTTATTCTCTCCTTCTAGTGGTGTATATAATGAATAAATAAAGGCAAAAAATATGGAATCAGAGAGAAAAGAGACACATTCAAGGCACTGCTTACTCTGTTTCTGTTTTTTTCTCCTTGCGCTCCTGTTATTCCCATACAGTATGTGTTTCTAACTTGGTCCTCATGATTTTATGGGATGATCACGTATGGTACGTACACATCTGTGCACACATCATATGCTCTTTTCCATCAGTGTGTCTAGACCATATTCATGACACATTCCAACGTCACTTTTGGATTTATACTGGCTTCACTGTGTTTTACGCATCTGTGTTACCTACCCATGGGTTAACCAATGACAGAACCCGGAAGGGGGAGGGGAAGTCACAGGACCAACGGCCTGCTTTCACCGTGGTTTTATATCACTGCAATTCCACTGACTTCATTGGAGTTACTCCTGATTTACACGGGTGTCGGAGCAGAATCAGCCTCTGGGGGTATGTCTACATGGTAATCGGAAGTGGGACTGTAGCTTGGACCCCAGTGAAAGCTAGTAACACAAGGGTTCCAGACCGGCTTGTACAGCCGGCACTGAAGCCTGTGCCACCAGGCCTTCACTGCTATTTTTAGCCATACTAGCTAAATTAAAGCTAGCACAACTATGCGTACCTGAGCTGCAGTCCCATCGCCAACTGCAGCATAGCCTCTCAGTTTCCCCACTCTACAATTAAAAGTCTGGATAGCAGTTTGAGATGCTCAGGTGGAAGGCAACACAAAAGTGCAAAGTATCATTTTCATGCAAACCAGAGGAAGGTACTGTAGGGATGGGTACACAATAAATAGGATAAATAGAGCACCAGGGCATAGATTGTAAGATGTATGGCACAAGACCTGTATCTTCTGGGTGTTGGCACAACAGTGGAGCCTTGGATTATGGATGATTCCTCCGAGTGCTACAATAGAAAGACACGAATACTTTCTTCTCCTTATGTGGCATCTCCATTCCCGGAGGTTTGCAACTGTACAATCCTCAGCTAACCACTCCTTCTGATACACCCAGGATACCCCGTCATTCATCCAAGATCTTCTTTTTCTGCCCACAACTTTCCCTTCCAGTGTCCGTGAACATGCGTCGCTCACTGAATCTCTTAAAATGTGCCCTGCACATCCAATCTTTCCTTTCATACGATCTCTGACTCTCATTTGCTGAGTTCCAGTCACCTCCAGTACTGCTTTCTTGGTTACATGGTCTATCCGTAGTATTTGCAGAATTCTTCTATACTTTCTTTGAGAGGAATTAGGGGTAAGATACTGGTCTGAGGTCCATTCCCAGCTCTGCCAGATGCTGGGACTGGATGACAGGATGGATCCCTCGATATTTGCCCTGTTCTGTTCATTCCCTCTGAAGCATCTGCCATTGGCCACTGTCAGAAAAACAAGATCCTGGGTTAGATGGACCATTGGTCTGACCCAGTATGGTCGTTCGTATGTTCACTGAGTGACCTTGGGTTGCTTTGGGCCTGGTTTTCAAAAGTGCATTGGGTGCTGAGTTCTTATGAAAATCTGCCCGTGATGGCTGAGGACTTGAAAATCTGGTCCTTGACCTCTTAGTGCCTCAGTTTTTCATCCATATAATGGGAGGATAATATTTCCTTTCCCAGTCTGGTCTATTTACATGAAAAGTTGTTAGTGGGAGGTTTGTCTCTGACTTATGGTTCCGTACTGTGCTTAGCATAATGGGACCCTGATTTTAACTGGTGCTTCTAGCGGCTAATGTAATGCACATAATAATAACAATACACTGTAGTGTATCGGAATAGGGTAGCATCACTTTTAAACAGTTTGTGAACCCTCCAGTAGCGCTCCCTGTGTTCTATGAGTCAGAAGCCAACAGAAACCAGTGAGAGCAGCAATATATATGTAGCTAGGCATGGTGTGATTTTATATATTTAGTAACATGGTTATTTAGGACCCAGCTGTGCTCCTGTCGTTTTTTTCATGTCATTTGGTATGTAAAGAGCAAAAGGCACCACACTAGAGAGAGGGTATTTTTGTTTTCTCTTCCTAAAAGTGAATTTCAGGGCAGGAATTTCACTGGCAGGGAAAAGAAGGGTTAATAGGAAACTTTTCAGTGTGCGAGAGAGCGGAATAAGCTTTCGTTCTCCCTGTTGCGAAGCGGGGGAGAAAAGCTTTCTTTCCCCTCAAATGCAGCCTGGCTCAAAGAAACGGGAAGAATATAGCTATCTTTTTTTTTTTTTTTTCATGTTTTTCCAAATATCACTCCTGCTTGTCACAATATTTATAAAAACCCTCTTGCTATCGCAAGCTGCACAGCCTTTGGCTCGGGCTCCTGCTTATGCAAAACAGGGTCATAAACATGTCACTGTGTATTTGATAAATCCATCTTCCTCTTGTCATTGTCACCGAGAAGCTGAGATGACAGGAGATTACGCCGTCAAATCGCCGTGGAAACGCCTGCAGAGTTTATGAATTTTCATAGGCTATAAGTCCTCTGTAATGGAAAGTGGCGCCCAGAAAAAAAGCTTACTATTTTTAAAGACTCTGTGTGTGTGTGTGTGTGTGTGTGTGTGTGTGTGTGTGTACGTACGCGTGCTACAGGCATACGGTGGCTACGTTGTCTTCAGTGGAATTATACCAATTTACACCAGCTGAGGATCTGGACTTAAATGTGTGTGTGCACATATATACATAGGCCCAATTCTCATTAACACTAAGGTCCCTTTATACCATTCTACCAGTATAAAGGGACCATTGAATGAGTGTAAATGCCTTTTGAGTGTACATTTATTGATCTAACATGCATTTCTTCAGTATTCTCCATATGCGATTTTGAAATGCTTGTAAGTTAGTTAAATCAACCCTCTCCTCTGCTCCTTTGTTTTTGGTTACCAAAGGCACTAGCTAGGCCTCAGTGAGAAATATATCCATGCCAAGTTTCAAAGGGCAGTTGTGTAGTGTTTTGAAGACGTGTTAAAACTGTAGACTGTCCCTTTACATTTTAGGGTGTTTTCCTGGTCCCGCTTGCAGACTAGGGGTCTAGGGGAAATGTGTGATCTGGGCCAAGCAACCATCAGTCAGTAGACAGCCAGCCTATTGTAAGGTGGGGTGAGTTGTGCTTTGCTCTGTCTTAGAGAGCAGCCTGCTTTGTCTCTCACTGTTTTGGGGTTCTTGTGTGTTATCATTCTGAATGCTAAGAAATAAAGTTGTGTTACATTGGAACCTTCTGACAAGAGTATTTATCAAACTTCTTTGTGTGAATGCAGTGAAAATAACAAGTTGTTTTCTCTGTATCCATATCTAAAAATAATGGTTAGCAGTTTTCAAATAACCCATCATTATACTCGAAACAACAATCACCCTTGGAGAGAACCTATGAGCTCAATACTGCAAGATGCTGAACACTGCATGTTCTGTTCATTTAAATTGATGAGAGTCAAAGGTGATCAGCACTGAAGCTGGTCAGGAATTTTTCAATGAAACATTTTTTTCTGGAAAATGCCCATTTGTCCAAACCAAAGCTTTGAGTGGGAAAGTCTCTGTTTCAACAAATTTTCAATGTGGAATCCTCCCCCGCCCCTCCAAAAAAATTGTCAAAATATTTTGTTTCAGCATTTTTTAAATGAAAATTTCTGTTTTTTCCATTTCAAAATGATTTTTTGTTTTGAAACTTAAATTATATTTAAAAAGTAAAATGGTTGAAATCAAAATGAAATGTTTCAACATGTTTGGGAAAAAATGTTTCAATTGATTCAAGCCTCAAAAAAAAAAATCAGATTTTCGGTTCACAAAAATGTTTGTCTCCATTTGAGGCAGGAACATTTTCTGAAATCTCACCCCGCTCTACTCAGTACCGCACTGAAATACTCAGGACTTTTCAGGATCGAGCTCCAAACATGGAAAAAAAATTATGCAAAACATGACTGTTTAGAATGTTTTGTATGTATGAGACCAGGGGGTTAAAATGGAAACTGTTCTAAGTCTTAAAAGAGCTAGTAGGCTACAAATTTACAAGTGCCTATGTGATTTAGGAGTACAACTTTGACTTCCAGTTAGAGTTGTGCTCCTAAGTCACTATGGCTTTGTCTACTCATAAAAGTTGTGTTGCCTTACCTGGCATAGTTAAAGCAGTACAACCCCTAGGGTGGACGTAGTTATACCAGTATAAATGTGCTTAATATGCTATAGCTTATTCCCATGAGGGATGGGAAATAAGTTGTACCAGTATAAAGAACTTTGATACCCATATAACAATATCGGTGCATTATATATAAGGCACCTATATAACTATATTGTTAAAAAAATCACATTCCTAACCAACATAGTTACCCTGGTATAAGAAGAGTGTGCACAGACCATGCTGTAGGCATTTTAAAATATCCTATGTGTGTATACACATACACCTTAAAAAGGGAGCGTAAAGTGAAATTTAGAAGTCAAGGTTGAGTATAGCAGCTAGTACGGTTCTTACACAGTTCTGTGTGTGTGTGTGTGTGTGTGTGTGTGTGTGTGTGTGTGTGTGTGTGTGTGTGTGTGTGTGTGTGTGTGTGTGTGTGTGTGTGTGTGTGTATTTAAGCAACACTGTGTTCAAAGAAACCAGACGTCAATGCAGTGTTTAACCAAGCGATCTCGTGAGGGGGTCAGTTTCAAGCCCCCAGTCAGTTTTTATGGCCCTCTTCTGCTGTCTCCCCTCAAATCACAGCACTGTTTATTATTTCTCTGCTCTCCTTTTGTTCTTTCCCCCACATTTAACTTGAAGCCAGCTCCCTGTTATTGAACTGAAAGTGAAGCTGACTGTAATTATATGAGTCTTCAGCCACCCAGTTACCAAAACTCGCTCTCAGGGTATGTCTACACTGCAATAAAAGCCCCGCGGCACAGCCATGGCTGGTCCGGGGCAGCTGACTTGGGCTCGCGGGTCTCAGGCTGCGGAGCTGAAAAATGCAGTGTGGACAGTCGGGTTCGGGGGTGGAACCCAGGCTCTGAACCCCCTGTGAAGCGGGGGGGGGGGGGGGCTCTCAAAGCCCAGGCTCTAGTCTGAGCCCAAACATCTATGCTGCTATTTTTAGCCCAAGGCCTGCGAAGCTGAGTCAGCTGCCCCAGGCTCTGAGACTCAGTGTCAGGGGTTATTTACTGCAGTGTAGACACCTCCTCAGAGACCCTATCAGGCTGTCACAAACAGGCCGTGAAGGGATGTAAAGCTAGCTGCGTGTGTGTGTGTGTGTGTATACGGAGACTTATCCAGTTAGGACCAGTTTGCCAGCTCCTGAATTCTAGTGACCCAGTTTGCGCATACAGTAGTAGCCAGGGTCAGTGCTAGATGTGCCAGAGATTATACTACCACTAGCTGGGCACCTATGTCTGTAGGACTAAGTTAGTACAAATGTGCCTGGATTCCATAGATCTGTACTCAGGGCAGCTAGCCCGTGCCACCACGCATTGTAGCCCATGCTCCCGCACCTACACTAGTATGTTCAGGGCAGTAGCTCAGTGACAGGTCGTGTGAGTGTGTCTACCCAAGCCGGGAATCACACCCATAGCCTCAGGTGTAACCATTGCTTTTGAGCACAGAAGGAATTTTCTGAGCGTTTACAAGGACATGCGTTAATTAGTTTGAGTTGAAATTAATTTAAAACGGTCTTTTAAGAAATTTAGTGTCTGTGCTCGTCTTTCCTTTGTCCCAAATGATTGTAATAACAAAGTAATACAGACTTCAAACTTTCCATATAGTTAACATTAATTTCATTCCTGTGCACAGGCTACACGTGAAGAAGTTAGGATATAATTAAGCGAACTTATTAACAATTGTTATATCTAATTGCCATGATTACATGAGCTACAAACGGGAGGTCAACAGCTCATTTAACTCTTAAGTAGGGTTGTGGTGACATCGGAGGTAACTCTACAAACCATAACCTTTCCTCTAAAGCTAATTTGCATGCAACAATTCAAATGACTGTAATGCCTTGATAGTATGAGGTAGACTGGACATGTTTCAAGAGTTCCCATTGGTAGATTACCTGATCCAACATCACTGCTCTTTAAACACTGCTGGGCTGCCTGTTAGCTTGGCCATCAGTCCCCATGGTGGTGTTGCCTCAGCTCCACTGTGCATTGAGGTAGCATTACCAGAAAGGCTAAGACAAGAGTGCCTTAAAGCACAGAGACGCTGGGGTTCATGGACTGGACTCTCCCCACCCTTTACATAACACTGGTCTCACTGTCATAGCTTTCCAAATCAATCAATCAACTGCAAACTAAGGACCAGTTTTATTAGGACAGGTCAGCTTCTTTGCACTGCTCCGATCATGAAAAGCAGCTGTAAACCCAGCCTAAAGGGGTGGGGTACTCTAGCTGCTTTGCGGTGATCTGGTGTACTAGCGAATTTGTCCTGAAAAGGTGAAATCATTGGCAAAACTCACCCGGGCTTCAATAGAGCCAGCATTCCACCCTGCATATCTTCAAAACATTAGAAATGGTGTACAGTAGCATTCTCTTTAAGTTTCTTGATAGGTGTTAATGCGCGAACATTTTACTTTAAAAAGCAAACAAACAAGGAAATTCCAAGACAAAACAAATTTGTTAAAGAGGAGAGTCTATATCACTAACTTCATGGTAAAAACATTGCAGGAATGTTGTACGTATTCCAAACCCAAACATTACATATCCAGGACTAGATCACAAGTGATCCCTTCTGATCTTGGAATTTATGAATCTATGAAATTCAAAGTTACGATTACACTTAAAAGAAATCCAAACATGTTAAATCATAGAAATACCGAGTTAAGGTGCCCAAACAACGTTAACACTGCCTTGTAACTCAAACAACCTTAATTTTGCCTCATGGTGTCACAACGAGGGGCAAACAGATGTGGAAAAAGAAAACAAATATGTTTTTAAGAATTAGTTTAATCTAATCTGGGATTACAAACATTCCACATATTGTAATCCTACAGTTATTGTGTGTTGTCATTATAGAAAATTAATATTGTTTGGTGCCTTTAATGTGCATGTCCAATTGAGTTATAACATCCCTGTAATGATTTTAAACTTTGTTCCTGATAGATATTCTCACCGTTAACTCCATTTTAAAGCTCTCCGTGTATGCCATTCTTTGTTGCATGCTGTGAATTGTTAGACAGTTGCTGATATCCACCTGCGAGGTAGCTGCATGTCAGTGGTGAGGCAGTGATGTCATGTATATATAGCATCCAACTCACCCACTTCTGAAATGCAGCTATCTCGGGGGCGAAAAACAGCTTTTTAACACCACGCAGCAAGGAAGAATAGCTTCCCCAAACTGAAACTGAGTCCCAGTTATCTCGGCCCGGGGAAGGGGAAGCAAACACCATGAATTATAGATGGCAACCTGTCTGTGTTTTATCATCACACATACACAGCCAGAGTAGATTCATCCCTATTGTCCCTCCCATTGTGGCATCGGCCTCATTGTACATTCATTTCCATTGTGCCTCTCCCGTCATATATTTTACATGCAGGGCCTGTCTCAATTGTATATTCAGGCTCTGTTTTTAGGAGATCCATCCATGGGCTCAGCTGTTCCACAAACAGATCTAATAGCAGTAGTGTGCTCAGATGTGCATGATGGGTAATAGAGCAGATTGAGCTATATTGTCCCGGGAGTTCATATATTTTTATACACTCATAGGGTACACATCATCCTGCTATGATAATGAGGCTAAGTCAAGCATCTCGGGACTGCAATAAGAGGGATTACAATACTGTTCCTTAACTCATTTTCAGTACACTTTTTTCTTTCTTTTAACCAAGCTAATCAGTGACACAATCTACTTTGCACTAAATTCCCAAACTGTGCCTTCCATTTCCCCCTGCCCCCTCCCTCCGCCCCGCACTGCTCTCCCTCCTTCCCAAGATACACGTTCACAGAGATAAAACTAAGGCGTGTGTTAAGCATCAAGGAAAGTTAAGGACATGCATTTCAGGAGCAATATTCACATTCATAGCAACTGAGGTTTAAAAATGGCAAGGTTAATCATTTTTTCTCCCAAAGCCGTGTCACGTTATCAAGTGAAATAAAACTGACAAAGAATGTCAGATGCGAGCAGAAGGCTTTCTTGTTTGCTGCTTTACTATTAACCTTCTCCTTTCTTTTTTCTCCGGTGCTAGAAAATGAGTGTCAAATTCTGCCCTCAGATGCATCCATGGGGCTGCCAACCATTTCAACAGAAGCTGTGCATGCTCATCTGGAGAGAGAATTTGGGTTTTTATGTTTGTTTCGCACTTTGCACCTGAAAGAAGAAAGATAACACTAGTTTTCTCCCTCCAATCCTCATCCATTTAATGACACTGTGGCAGTATTATATAAGAACATAAGAATGGCCCTATTGGGTCAGACCAAGGGTCCATCTAGCCCAGTGTCCTGTCTTCCAACAGTGGCCAATGCCAGGTGCCCCAGAAGGAATGAACAGAACCGGTAATCATCAAGTGATCCATCCCCTGTCACCCATTCCCAGCTTCTGTGGGAATTCTTCAAGTTTTCAAAAATCAGGAGTCAGGCTGCGTAGGTTCATAAGAGTGGCTTAAAAATCATGAGGTATTTTTAAATAATATGTTTGGGATTCTTTTTTATTTGCCTTCTGTTTTTCTAAACACTCCCTACCACCAGCAGGCTTCACATTTTCAAATTTTCTCTGCAATTGCGAGGGCTAGCAACTTACTTAAAAAAAAGAAAAGAAAAGAAACTGAGATTTTCACATAATCACATGACTCTGGGAGCTGGGGCTGTAAGAAATAACAGCGAATATTAAGAGAGTTGGCCAATGGACAATCGGCAGCATACTTCCTGATGTCTGACTTAATATTATATTTATGTAGCATCTTACACATGGAAGATTCCTATAGTGTATTGGGACTGTATAGAAAAGGATAAGTTTTCCCAACTCTGAAATACAACCACCCTGAGAGAGTAGCCAGCAGCAGTTTTAATGATTCACAACAACACTAGGCAACAGTCTCTAATCAGCTGGTGTAGATCAGTGTAGCTGCATTGAACATACTAGAACAATGTTTCTCAAACTGGGGACACCGCTTGTGTAGGGAAAGCCCCCGGCAGGCCGGGCCGGTTTGTTTACCTGCCCCGTCCGCAGGTCCGGCCGACCACGGCTCCCACTGGCCGCGGTTCACCGCTGCAGGCCAATGGGGGCTGCTGGAAGTGGCGGCCAGTAAGTCCCTCGGCCCGTGTCGCTTCCAGCAGCTCCCATTGGCCTGAAGCGGTGAACCGCGGCCAGTGGGAGCCGCGATCGGCCGGACCTGCGGACGGGGCAGGTAAACAAACCGGCCTGGCCCGCCGGGAGTTTGCCCTACACAAGCAGCAACCCCAGTTTGAGAAACACTGTACTAGAACAATACTGATCTACACCAGCTGAGGATTTAGCCCAGGGACTGGATATCATTACTGTGTCTGGTTGAAACTAAATGCATATGAATTCCTGCTTTGAATTTGAGTCTCTTTAATACTAATATAGATGAAGGACTAGAAAATGTGTCGTAAGGCAAAATCATAATATTGATTGTCTTCACAAGCGTGTTGCGAAGCTTCATGCGGTCATATCTGTAATGCATTGGAAGGCACTTCGTTATTATACAAGTGCAAGGCTGGAAAGAATCCTCAGTTCATACAAAGGGCCAAGAAAACTGTGTCTTGGTCTAGTTTCGACATTGGTTCAGGGTTCAGGATCGAAGCCGAACCTGGATTTAAGGAAAGGGTTTCACGGCAGGGTTTGGCATCACAGAAATCTTAAAGTTGCAGAGATCTCACGAGATCATGGTGGCAACTTCCTGAGATCAGCTCTTCTTATCAGATTTATGCCACCTTGGGGCAAACTGGAACCAGAATATAGGCCTCTTGGTCATTTTTGTTTCTCTGATTCATATATTTTAGGTCCCATCTTAGGCTCTGAGTGCTTTGCTCTACCGTTGACCCAAACCATAAGGGTGAGTATGGCTCAGGGTATGTGAATGCAAATTCCCTTCCACCCCACTCACCGCAAAATGAAGTAGTTTGTTTCACTAGCAATAAGTGAAGGGGCAGGCCAGCCAGAGTTGTAGGAAAGAGATCTTTATTAAGAATGGCGAGAGGCCAATGTTACATGCTAAATCTCTACGTGGAATAAGACAGAACCCTGGCTTGCGTACCTGAACCCCTGGCACTACACAAAACTAACCCCCTCCTTAAACCTGACCCTCTTTCCCCAGTTCCACTCATCAAGCTGCACGATTCAGATTTGCAGTTCCAGATTGGCACCTGATTTGGCTCTCTGTAGTCAGGGTGAGTCTGTCTCACCCACCTCTAGGTATTTAGACTTCTTGTCTCTGCTGGCTGTGGATTTCCATTTGGTCTGATGCGGCAAAGATTGATGTGCATTCTGTACAGCTTCAGTACTTTCCCCTGACTGCTAATGCCTCAGCTACAGCACGGCGGCATGGGGATGAATTAAAGCACCCGTTACGCTAACTTGTTTTTCTTTTTGTAAGATCATCCGACTTCATTTACTAAATCAGAAGTGACAGGCAGGGATTGCATCATGGTTTTATTCAATCACTCCCTTCCTTTCGGAATGTTTGGTTGTGCTGAACGGAGACCACATTGACTAGATCCCCTTCCCCTATGATCCCAAAGCCTCCCAGCAAATAAGTGGGCCCTTTTCAAACACACCGTGGAAATGCCAGGGTTGAAAAGAGAAATGCTGTATTATAGCTACAGAACCTGTTGACTGGATTTGAGATGGGAGAAGGGGGGTGGAGGGAATGAGGTGTGAGACTGCAGGATATTTGCAATGTTACTGAAGAGGCCATTAGCAGGATAATCATGTGGGGCAGATATATCCCTTCTCCACCCCTGAAGTGCTAGTGGCTGTATACCCTCTGGGTACAGTAATTGACACACAATGGACTCTGACCCCCAAAGACACACTCGGGATTTTGTTGATCATTACGCCCTCTAAAATGCCCCTAGGGCCAATGTCACATGATGGGAAAGCAATGAAAACCCTCATCTGGTTACACCCTCACCACTCCAGAAGTTATGGCATGACGTTGTGATGATGGGAAATGATTTGAGTTATACAGTGGGTGGGGGGAGCTGAATATTAAGACCAGAGCTGGTCCCCACTATCCAAATCCAGATACAGATTTTGAAACCCAGCAGCTGCACGGAAGCTGGGTTTCAGTTCAGACTTTGGTAGAGGGAGGAGCTGACCCTGGACTGGGGTCTGTGTTTCAAATGTAGGCTCATCTCTAACCAAGCCCACCGAGTGTGAACAGCATCTGAATCTGAATATCAGGCTGTTTCTCAGGCCCTGGTGAAAGGATGTTATAAAGAGAGCAATGAATTGGTCATTGGTCTTAGAACAGGTAGTGATGGGCAGGGATACATGTAAATTCAGAATCAGAGAAAACGTTGTCACCATAAAAGCAATCCAAGCAATGGAATAAAATGCCCAGGGAAGTGGTAGAATCACAGTCAGTGGAGGTGTTCAAGGCTGGCCAAGGCACCAATTTATCAGAAGAGGTTTGAGGATAATGACATAAATTATGCCACTGCATAGAGGAAGGGCTATAGGCTAGATGCTCTACTGGCAGATCCATCTTACTTGATAAGCCTTTAACTTTGCCTAATCCCCTCCCAGACACAGGTCTCCCTGCCTCCGTGTGCATCTGTTCATATCCAAAAAACTCTGAATTTACTACAAGGGGAAAAAAATGGAACCCAAGTGCCATTAATAGGATCTATGGCAGCGTTCTGTAATACATCAGTCCTACTTATAACATAATAGCCATATAACTCATACAAGACTCCGGCTCATGTGAAGCATGGAGGTCTACATTACGCAGGGGAGGAATAAGCAACACAGTCACATATCCTGTAGCTGGATAAGATTACAACACAAGCAGCAAGCTTGTCATGCCTTAACTTCTAAAGGGAAGTGCAGGGTGGTGAGGTAATATCTTTTATTGGACCAACTTCTGATGGTGAAAGAGAAGCTTTCGAGCTACACAGAGCTCTTCTTCAGGGAAGTACAAGGCACAGAAAGAGTTCAATATGTGTGTTATATGAAAGATGGGCCATATTCTTCATAAGAGAGCTTCAGAGATTCTGTAAGTGTGTGTGTGTGTAATTGGCAATCATTGTTGCCCCTGAATATGGTCCCATCAAGTGAAGGGAGAGGTGAATGGAGCCAGATCCTCAACTGGTGTAAATTGGCATAGTTTTACTGAACTCAGTGGAGCTCTGCTATGAAGTTGAAAACCACATTCTATAAAAACCGCTAAGTATAATTAACAGTTACCGGTCTACACCATGCTATTCAAATCTGGATCAATGGTTGGACTTCCCCAGGGCTCGGAAGGCTTTCAGATTAGGGATTCTGCTTCCCAGCAGTATAGAGATCGGTATAAACCTTGGAGTTTTGATTAATATCCAAGTTCTTGTCCAGCTTGATGAGTTTGGATTCCGGGTTCCATTTCATGTCACTTATAGAGCTGGGACCAAGTTGTAAAGTTTGGGTCAGGATCTGGAAACAAATTTAATGCCCTCAATGGTTGGATCCAGCATTCAAGTTTGGGTCTGATTATCATTGTTGCTGTTGTTCTTATTATTGTTATATTTGAGTAATTACTTTGGGCAAGGCTGCCCCTTCCAACTTAGTCACACTCCTGTGGAGTTACTCATTCAGTTAGTTCCAGGAAAGTCAATGGAACCAGCTACTTAGTTAAGTACTCACCAATGTGAGTGAGGGGTTCACAGGCTGGCCCTTTATTTTTAAGAGTTGAATTCAGAGTCTTTTGTTTCTTCTGTCAAAGGTGATCGACCCTGCAAGTAATTGTGAACCTTCTAAAACTTGGCCCTCAGTTCAGACATGCTGCAAGAGTCATGGAGGTTTAGTGTCTGGACTCTTAGATTCACAGATTCTAAGGCCAGAAGGAACCACCATAGTCACCTTGCCTGGCCTCCTGTGTAACTCTAGAATAATAGAATTCCCTGAATTAATTCCTTATTCAAATCCAATAGCTGGAGTTGAAATGGAGCAGATCTGTTAAAACAACATTTATTCTTGATTTTAAAATTTCCAGTGATGGAAAACCCACCACAGCTCTTGGTAAGTTGTTTCAGTGGTTAATGATCCTCTCTGTTAAACAATGGGTTCCTTATTTCTAGCCTGAATTTGTCTAGCTTCAACTTTCAGCCATTGGAATCCTGTTATATAGCTTTGTATGCTAGATTGAAGAGCCCGCTATCAAATATTACTTCCCCCTGTAGGTACTTATAGACTACCACTAAACCATCCCTTAACTTTCTCTTTGATAAACGAAATACATTGAGCTCCATGAGTCTCTCGCTATAAGGCAGGTTTTCCAATCTTTTAATCATTCTCATGGCTCTTCTCTGACCCATTTCCAATTTTTCAACATCTTTCTTGAAGTGTGAACACCAGAACTTGACACAGGATTCCAGCAGCAGTTGCACCATTGCCAGATACAAATGTAATATAACTTCCCTAATCCTGCTCACCTAAACTCTGGAGGCTGGAGATCTCATGAGCCGGTTGCCTCTTGAGTTTTCCGGTAATCCAGGTTCAATAGAGGTAACTGGGTTAAATTCTCTGGTGTAGCTATACAGGAGGTCAGACCAGATGATCGAATGGCCCCTTCTCACCTTGGAATCTATGAAATGCCCTGAGCCATTTCCCCCCAGGTTTAGGCATCTTTCACGCTGGTCCAAGGCTGGATCCAAGAAGCACAGAAGTGCGCAAAACCAATAACAAACAAAGGATCGGAACATTTGGAAAGGTTTGTTTCTAGCTTTCACTGAATACTCAAAGGTGTACCAGGAGCATGGCATGGATTCTAGTCTATAACCATGTTGGGTACCACTGGATATTCAGAGCGCGCTCAGATGATGTGCAGAGTGGTAGTTGCCATGGGTACTCTTGATTCTATTCAATATCTTCATGAACAATTGGGATAATGGCATAGCCATAGTGAGTACACTTATAAAGTTTGCAGATATAAAGGCAGAGAGGGGTTGCACGCGCTTTGGAGGACAGGATTAGAATTCAAAATGATCTTGACAAAGTGGAGAAATGGTCTGAAATAAATAGGATGAAATTCAATAAGGACAAATGCAAAGTACTACACTTAGGAAGGAACAATCAATTACACATTGCACATATACAAAATGGGAAATGACTGCCTAGGAAGGAGTATTCCAGAAAAGGATCTGGGGGTGATGGTGGATCACAAACTAAATATGAGTCAACAGTGTAATACTGTTGCAAAAAAAGTGATCATTCTGGGATGTATTAGTAGGAGTGTTGTAAGCAAGGGCTTGTCTTCACTACCAGGGTAAATCGACCTATGTTACTCTACTCCAGGTATATGAATAATGTAGCTGGAGCCAACATAGCTTAGGTCGACTTACCCTGGTGTCTTCACTGCGCTACGTCGACGGGAGATGCTCTCTGGTCGACTTACCTTACTCTTCTCTGGGAGCTGGAGTACCAGAGTCGACTGGAGAGCGCTGTGCTGTCGATTTAGCAGCTCTTCACTAGATCTCCTGGTACTGAAGACAAGCCCTAAGACACGAGAAGTAATTCTTCCACTCTAATTAGCACTGATAAGGCCTCAACTGGAGTGCTGTGTCCAGTTCTGGGGCCTACACTTCAGGAAAGATGTGGACAAATTGGAGAAAGTCCAGAGAAGAGCAACAAAAATTATTAAAGTTCTAAAAACATGGAAAGACTGAAAAAATTGGGTTTGCTTAATCTGAAGAAGAGAAGACCGAGGCGGGACATGATAACAGTCTTCAAGTACATAAAAGGTTGCTGTAAAGAGGGTGATAAATTGTTCTCCTTATCCACTGAGGGCGGGATAGGAAAAAATGAGCTTAACTTGCAGCAAGGGAGATTTAGTTCAGACATTAGGAAAAGCTTCCTAACTGTACAGGTAATTAACAAATTATCTGGGGAGGTTGTGGAATCTCCATCATTGGAAGTTTTTAAGAACAGGTGTGACAAACACCCATCAAGGATGGTCTAGATAATACTTAGTCCTACCTCTGTGTAGGGGACTGAATTAGATAACTTATCAAGGTCCCTTCCGGTTCTACATTTCTAAGATTTCTATGACCCTTGTGTGTGTACAGTGTGTGCATTCATGTGCAGAGGAGTTGAAGAGTCCACTGCAGAATCACCCTCTGCAGCCAGTCCATATGAATGAATACATAGGAAAAAATGATCAGTCGCTCTTATCGTTGTATACGCCCAACCTGAAATGTGGAGGGGAAAAATTTCCTTAGGGATTGCGGAGAGAAATGAAGGAGAAAAAAGTCCAGGAAGTATAGTGTTCAATTACACTGTAAGGGACGGGTGGATGGGAGGGGGAGAAAGAAGGGGCCATGGTTATCAGGGGATAATTGCACCCATAGGGAAATTAGGAGGTACAAGGAGCCGTGGATCTCCTCCACTCTCCCAGGAGAGTGATTAATTGGTGATAACTACACCCCTGGAGTTGCCTTATTGCCATTATGAAGTCCTTAGTTTTTTTTATTTATAAATGAAATATTTAAGTGCCTGACTTTGATCGCCAGGATCTGCTAGTTAGTGCCGGCTTCAACCATGAGGTGCTGAGATTAAAGATTAATCAAAGGCAGAGGATTAGCCCGCCCCTTTGGAATGCGGAGTGGCCAATCATGGAGCTGCTCATGAGACCCAGGTGTGTCGCTCTTTGCTTAGCTTGCATGGGTTGTCTTGTGGATTTAGTCTCTCTCTGTTGCCCTACAGCTTGCCTACACACCTGCATGGGTGACCTGCACAGGCATAAGAGCATGATTCTGGTACGAAACAAACTGCTGGAGTGGAGGGAAACTGTGCACTGCCTTTAACTGAAGTTAGCATACAGGTGCTGGTGCAGTGTTACCCAGTGGTTGGATGTATAGACCGTACTTAATATTTGTATATTTAGAACCCAGCACAAGCTCTTATAAATGCAGAGAAAGATTATCTATGTAAAAACAGGCACGGGATTATTTTAGGGCCTGATCCAGTCCCCCCTGAGGTGAGTGGAAAGATTCCTGTTTTCTTCAAAGTGTAAACAACCTCTTGATGCCTTGCAGCTGCAGTACTATTCCGCACGCAATACCAGACTGGTCCTCGATGAGATGCTCATTTTCTTTCTCTTATTAAAGAGGACTGGTTCAAAAGACTACAGCTTGCAATAGCTGAGGGTAGGTTGAGAGCCGTTGATTAGTGCCATGATTTTTAGTCAGGACTCCTATTCCCCATTCAGATGCCGACTTGATGGGCCACCTCATGCAAATCCCTTGAGACCAGTTTTTCAAAGGTAGCTAGGCATGTAAAGATGGAGATAGGTGCCTTGTGAGATTTTCAGATCTGCACCTGTAGGCACCTAAATACCTTTGAAAATCCGTCTCTTAGCCTCTGTTTCCCCATCTCTAAAATGGGAATGATAACAATCCCCAAGAGCACAGGGTGGGAGTTTGAGGCTTAGGCCAATTTTTCCAAAAGTGACGAGTGATTTGGGGTGTCAAGTTTGAGATGCTGTAAAGGGGCCTGCTTCTCTGAAGGAGAGATCTCGTCACTTCAAGAGAACTGAGCCCCTTCATGGCATCTCAAGTGGGGCGTATGAAATCACTTGCCACTTTTGAGCATCTCGGCCTGTCATTTCCTTGCTGATTGCAAAAGTATTCTGAGATGCCCAGAAAGAAGGTCCTATAAGAAAGCAAATGATCATTATCATTATCTTGACAAAGCCCTGGCTGGGATGATTTAGTTGGGAATTGGTCCTGCTTTGAGCAGGGGGTGGGACTAGATGACCTCTTGAGGTCCCTTCCAACCCTGATATTCTATGATTCTATGATTCTATGATTATTGGCCGCTCCCCTGCAGCAACCCACAGCCCTCTGCAAACCAGTTAGCTCACCGTTCGGCTTAAAGGGAACTGTCAAGAGACGCAACAAACAAGGTAGGGAAAGGAGCTGCTTTGGGAACATACAAGTTCATTCCAATAAGCTGTCTATCTCTCTCCTGCCTGGATTTCCCTCCCTGCACCTCTGGTGCTCACTTTGGAAGGTAGGTAAATGCATTCGCTCCTTGCCCTGCTACACGTGCGTTGGGAGCTTTGTTTGGGTTCTGTTTAATCACAAGTATATTTTCTCTCTTTCCCGATGCCAAAAGAAAATAATCAACAGGGGCTAGGAAAGACTTGAAATCTGGTGGTGTCTGGGTAGATAAGGTTTCCTTCTCTCTTGCTCTTTCTCCCTTACTCTCTTTCTCCTATGATACAGTTAAGAAGCCTAATAACCTCTTTTCCCTGCCAGATACCATCATGCAATTGGAAATACTATTGTTTTCTTTAGGCAGATGGTGATTCTGGTCCTTTAATCCTCTCTCTAAACTCATTAGAAAACTTGGCCTCAGATCAAGCCTTAAAAAGAAAAAAAGCACACAGATAGAGAGAGAGAGAGAGAGAGAGAGAGATGGATACCAAGGTGATGAGGCTGATATAAGATCCTGAATAGGAACTCTATTATTCTCTATTTGTTTTTGTAACTGGCATTTTTCACTCTGAGGTCTGCATCTTTTCCCACTGCTAGTCAGCTCTCACCGGCCTTTGTTTAAATATATATGTGTGGGTGGGTGCATGTAATCAAAGGCATCTCTGCTTGTTTCACACTCTGCCTGGCATGTCGTAACAGCCCAGTACGGGACTGGCTGGAGTCAAAGCACGTGCTCCTAGGATCTGGCTTTGCTGTACGTCGATAAGGGCTGCACTGCGTATCTCTCTCTGAAAGGCTCTGCGGGGTGGTTCCAAGTAGGATGAATTGCAGGAGGGTGATGGGAGGCACTTGCTCAGCGTTTATCATCCTGGGTCCAAGCCACCCACACTTGGCAGCACAGCAAAAAGTGGCCATAGAGCCACGGGCCAGTACAGGGACAGTCCCAGTATGTCTCAGAGCTGTCGTCATGGCCCTATGCCACCTCCTGATGTAGGGGGCATGTATGGGGCATGTCCAGGTGTGATTGGTCTGGCGCTGTGCTCTGGCTTTTCTTGACTGCTGGAGCAGGCCTTCATGGCCATAGGCAGCCAGACACAAGTTCTTGTGGTCCTGAGGGTACTGCAATCTGTGTCAGGGTCAAATCAGTCCCCAGCTAGCCCCAGAATAGGAGAGAGACAAAGATGCTTGGATGTGCCCAAGAGGCAGGTACTGTAACATCAGAGCACTCCCAACCCTGGATATAGTCACGGCCGGCAATTTCATTCCAATTCTCAGACAGGGCATCATTTGCTCTGGAACAAAGGGGGGCAGTTGCATCCCCACCGAAGATCTTGGTTTGCCCGCCCTGCAAATTTTTCATAGGTCTAATTTCCCTACTTCCCACCCCCACCCCACCCTGACTTCTCAGGATATGATATAATCACATACAATATTCTATATGCTGACACAACTTTGCCCCCCAGTCCTCAGATTTAACACCTTGTGTGACTTCAGTATGTCAAGAGTTTAGGGGCTTTGAGTCTCCCAAGCCCTCTTGTTAGGGAAGGGGTGTCTCTCCTTTGTAGGCAGTACTTATCCAGCTCCACAGTACCCCTCGTTCACAGCCTGATGCAGTAAGGCACTGAGCACCCTCACTTCCCATCAGTACCAGAGGGAGTTGAGGGTTTGTCACTTCCTGTAGGAGCTGACCCATTGGGAGTCTTGCCTGAGCAAGGACTATAGCATTGGGTTGGTAGTGGACCGTCATCTTGTGCAATTGAGTCGAATACTGTGACTGGACTTTTTAAATGGACTGTATAATTTTATGACTGTGGCAAATAATTGGGAATGAATAATTCATCCGACAGGTTTTGATTCTTTTCATGCTTGCTGAATATCCATGAGCAAATCCTGATTTCCTCTGGTTTATTTATTATTTGAATTTATTTGATACATTTCCCCCTCATTCCCTCATATTTTTTTCACTCCATTGATTGATCAGAGACAGTTCTGCGAGAGAGTTCAATAGCCAGCATTCAAAATCACTAGTAGTAGCAGTATATCAGAGATGGATGGGCCAGTATTTAGGACTAGGCCTTGGAAGACCTGGGTTCGAGTCCCTGCCCTGCCACAGACTTCCTGTGCCATCTTGGGCAAGTCACTTAGCTGCTCTGTGCCTCAGTTCCCCTTCTATAAAATGGGGCTAACTGCCCTGCCTCCCGGGGTGTTGTGAGGATTAATGCATTAAAGATTATGAGATGCTCCAATGCTGTGGTAATGGGTGGGATCATATAAGTTCCTTAGGTTATTATAGTAGTGTGGAGGAGCACCATTCAGGACCCCATTGTGCTGGTAGCTGTCCAGACAGGTAATAAAGAAGACAGTCCTTTCCCCAGAGAGTGTACACAAACGGGATGGATAAAATAACTCAATGAACAAAGTTTAGGAGGAAAATGGAATCTTGTGTCCTCACTTCCCTTGCCAATGCCAGACAGCAGTGATTTGCAAGCATCAAAGCAGAGGTAAGTTTTAATTCAGGCTCTGTTGCATAAGTAGGCTATCTGCAGAGGTCAGGGGGGATTTTAATTCCCTTGTGTGCAGCACTATCAAATTGGCTAGGTAGTTTCCACTGTCACAGCCAGGATATCTTACTTGATGGACCAAAGGTCTGAGCCACTGCAGTAAATCCTCTCTTCCTTCACTGACACATTTGGCTTTGCATCTTTATGAAGGACAGATTTATGAACAGATGGTCTTAAAATTCTACCTGCCGTACTGGGGGAAGTTCTACTTTGTAAGCTGGGTGCCATTGAATAACACTGAGTTCCTGCCAAAAGACATTCCTTTCCTGCAGTGTAACTGAATGGTAAGTAGGGTGGTATTTTCAATAGAGCTGAGCCGTGGCCTAACTCTGCCCTAAATGAAGTCAATGGGAGTGTTAACTATTCACTCCAAGGGGAGCAGATTTAAGTTAATGTGGGAAAATCCTGCTGTAAAGGCCCCAAGGCTGTAAGGTCTTCTCTAACTGAGTCCTGCTTAGGGTGACCAGATGTCCCGTTTTTAAAGGGACAGTCCCATTTTTTGGGACTTTTTCTTATATAGGCGCCTATTACCCCCTACTCCCTGTCCTGTTTTTTCACAGCTGCTATCTGGTAACCCCAGTCCTGCTAGAAAGGAATGATTCTAAAGCTACAGAATATCCAAGCTGAAGGGGAGAGAGATTAAGGATTTTACTATTGTGTGCAGGAGGAAGAGGATATTTTGGAGAAGTAAAACAAGGGGGTGAAAACACCAATCATACTAGTCTTCCTTCTCTGCCCTGCAGTATGGGGACCAGGGGGATGGAGGAGAACTGGAAATATCCAGCCTTAAGTCAGCCTTCAGAATCTTTTTATAAGACCAATGAGCTGAGTTCAGTGAGGTCAAACTCAATGTGTTTTATGAGCTCTTCCCTCGTCTTTCTGAACATCTGCTCCGTTTTCCTTTAAGATCTCAGTCTCACCTCCCACCCCCCCAACCATGAAAGATCTCTCTTGTTATCCAAGCCATACATATTTCTACCCATAATGCTTACTGCTATAATCAGCCACCCAATCAACCTCCAGTCAGAGAAGGTACTTTTCTTCCAGGCTGGCGTCTCGATTCAGGCGAAAGTGTTTGCGGCACTCAGCACTGTTCAAATTACTTTCAAAAAAGTAATTTTTGCAGATCCCTGTACCCAAAAAGTCACTGTCCGTTCAGGGCCGGCTCCAGCCTTTTTGCCGCCCCAAGCGGCAAAAAAAAAAAAAAAAAGCCGTGATTGGCGACACTTCGGCGGCAGCTCTACCGCGCCGCTTCATTCTTCGGTGGCAATTCGGCAGCCAGTCCTGCCCTCCGAGAGGGACTGAGGGACCTGCCGCCAAATTGCCGCCGAAGAGCCAGACGTGCCGGCCCTTTCCATTGGCCATCCCAAGCACCTGCTTCCTGCGCTGGCCCTGTGTCAGTTGCATGTTCTTGCTCACTGTCTCAGGAAGAGATGGACACTAACTAGAACCCAACCTGTGCAAATTCGCAGGGAATAAATTGTGGTGATAAAAAAGAGATTTTCAGAGGCAAATGTTTTGATGATTTGGTGATACCCTCTAGAGAATCCTGCTTTGGAAGAGGGATGAATTAGCTGGCCTAATAATGGAGCTGGTCCGGAATTTTCTGACAATGTTTTTTTTCATCAGAAAATGCTGATTTGTCGAAAACAAAACTGTTTGGATGAATCTCCCCATTTGAAATTTTTTTTGACAAAAATGTTTTGAAATTGTCAAAGCATCCCGTTTTGACATTTTCAAAATGAACATTTAAATTTTCTTATTAAAAACAACTTTTTGTTTTAACTTGTAGGTAGATTATTCTAAATAACAATAAGAAGGGTTAACAAATTACAAAGCTCAAAATCAAAGCAAACTCATTTGAAATTATCAAAACAGAACTTTTTGACTGACCCAGTCCAAAAAGTTTTTGACTTATCAGTTCATGAACATTTACAAGATTCCAACTTGTCCTGATTTGAGACAGAAAATTTCAGCTTTATCTAATGCGTCTTTTTCACCCCTATTGTTTATGGATCTATTTGACAGTTCCCAGTAAACCCCCATAGCAGGATCAGATCACTGGTATTTAGAATACTTCCTATGATCCGCCCCTTTGATGGATGTTCTGCTTTCCCAGGTGATAAAAGTTTGCATTGAAAACAAAATCCTTTTGACTGCATCAGACTTAGCAGTTTCATTGAAAAAAAGTCATTTGCTGAAAAATGCCTTTTCAAGTACATTTTGCTGTTTTCTGCTAGCAAATGTTTACATTAAAATGGTGGGCTTCTATTGAGGAACATAAGTGAAAATGACAAAAGCATGTGTATGGGAATTGTGCCTGGTGTACTGCAACAACTAAATTTGGAGCTGGACCACTGTAGGGCCAAGCCCCTGTGCTCTTCCTTGACCTATGATCCTGGCAAACTGGAGGCTTTTCGATGTAGCATGGAGAACAACATAGGAAACATCTGCCCGTCTCCCTTCCTCAAAGACCCTACAGTCCAATCTTTCTCCTCCTCCAGTCAGTGCTGAGTCTGTGAACTGAGCTGCCAATGAGTCTTGATTTATTCTCTCTTACCACTGAGGAACTTGAGAGTCACCAGTATTAAATACACCACCCGAAACACAGGAAACGCCACTTCCTACAATCCCAAAGAGTCTGAGGCTAATGGCTTTGGTGGTCTCGATATCATTGTTATCTCAGTGAAAAGTCTCTGGCCAGTTAAAAAATAAAGACATTTCTCATTTACAATGCAGCAATTAAATTGCGGACAGAGAACAATAGAGTCCCAGGCAAATGCTGGCGCTAAACTTTTAGATCAGGATAACTAATTTTATGATAAATCCCATTTCCCTTTCTCCATGACCATGGCAGGTGTTGAGTGGGATCATGCCACCTCTTGGGTGTTGAGTGCCTTCAACTCCCATGGAAGTCAATAGCAGTCAAAGACACTGAGCACCTTGCAGGAAGCTCTCAACACTTCACAGGATCATGCCCCCTAAGGGAGACATAAGCAAATCTCCTTGCTTTGAATCATCAGGTAGTGAATACTACCAGAGGCAGGATATGCCGTGTTTGATGACCAAAGGGTCGGAACCAGCAGATCCTTCTCTTTGTTCCTCTCTCTGACTTTAATAAGAAATTTCGTAGTACTATTATCCAGGCCTCTCAACCTGCCATGGCCCAAACGTGGGACATAGTATGTGATAGAGACTTAAAATGAGGGGGGCCCACACAAAAATTATTCATGCAAAAAACTTAAAATTCCTGTGGGTTTCCTTCCTCTAGCATAAGTCACTCTCCCTGTAGCCTCAGCTCCATGATGCTGCATTTCTCTTGTCAATAATTTTGAACAATAAAAGTGTGTGTGGATGGGGAGGGAGTTAAAATTTGTGTAGAATATAGGTTACTCAGAGACAGAAAAATGAATGTTATCTCTCAAAATGAAGGACAGTTGAGATCTTGCTGCTAAGTTAAAGAAGTATGGGCTGGATGAATGGACTGTAAGGTGCATAGAAAGCTGGCTAGATCGTCGGGCTCAACGGGTAGTGATCAATGGCTCCATGTCTAGTTAGCAGCCGGTTTCAAGAGGAGTGCCCCAAGGGTCGGTCCTGGGGCCGGTTTTGTTTAATATCTTTATTAATGATCTGGAGGATGTTGTGGACTGCACTCTCAGCAAGTTTGCAGGTGACACTAAACTGGGAGGCATGGTAGATACACTGGAGGGTAGGGATCAGATACAGAGGGACCTAGACAAATTGGAGGATTAGGCCAAAAGAAACCTGATGAGGTTCAACAAGGACAAGTGCAGAGTCCTGCACTTAGGACGGGAGAATCCTATGCACTGCTACAGACTAGGGACCGAATGGGTAGGTAGCAGTTCTGCAGAAAAGGACCTAGGGGTCACAGTGGACGAGAAGCTGGATATGAGTCAACAGTGTGCTCTTGTTGCCAAGAAGGCTAACGGCATTTTGGGCTGTATAAGTAGGGGCATTGCCAGCAGATCGAGGGACGTGATCGTTCCCCTTTATGCGACATTGGTGAGGCCTGATCTGGAGTACTGTGTCCAGTTTTGGGCCCCACACTACAAGAAGGATGTGGAAATATTGGAAAGAGTCCAGCAGAGGGCAAAAAAATGATTAGGGGTCTGGAGCACATGACTTATGAGGAGAGGCTGAGGGAACTGGGATTGTTTAGTCTCCAGAAGAGAAGAATGAGGCGGGATTTGATAGCTGCTTTCAACTACCTGAGGGGGGGTTCCAAAGAGGATGAAGCTCGGCTGTTCTCAGTGGTGGCAGATGACAGAACAAGGAGCAATGGTCTCAAGTTGCAGTGGAGGAGGTCTAGGTTGGATATTAGGAAACACTATTTCACTAGGAGGGTGGTGAAGCACTGGAATCCTTTACCTAGGGAGGTGGTGGAATCTCCTTCCTTGGAGGTTTTTAAGGCCCGGCTTGACAAAGCCCTGGCTGGGATGATTTAGTTGGGAATTGGTCCTGCTTTGAGCAGGGGGTGGGACTAGATGACCTCCTGAGGTCCCTTCCAACCCTATGATTCTATGATTCTATGATTCTATGATCCATGCCACTGGGCTATGTCCCTAGCAACCTCAGCATCCCATAATTTTTACAAGTGCAAGGTCATGCATTTAAGGATTAATAACAAGAATTTTGGTTATAAGCTGGGGACTCATCAGTTGGAAGTAACAGAGGAGGAAAGGACCTCGGAGTATTGGTTGATCACAGAATGACTGTGAGCCGCCAATGTGATATGGCCGTGAAAAAAGCTAATGCGGTCTTGGGATGCATCAGGTGAGGTATTTCCAGCAGAGATAAGGAGGTGTTAGTACCATTATACAAGACGCTGGTGAGACTTCATCTGGAATACTGTGTGCAGTTCTGGTCTCCCATGTTTAAGAAGGATGAATTCAAACTGGAACAGGTACAGAGAAGGGCTACTAGGATGATCAGAGGAATGGAAAACCTGTCTTATGAAAGGAGACTCAAAGAGCTTGGCTTGTTTAGCCTAACCAAAAGAAGGCTGAGGGGAGATATGATTGCTCTTTATAAATATATCAGAGGGATAAATACCAGGGAGGGAGAGGAATTATTTAAGCTCAGTACCAATGTGGACACAAGAACAAATGGATATAAACTGGCCATCAGGAAGTTTAGACTTGAAATTAGACAAAGGTTTCTAACCATCAGAGGAGTGAAGTTCTGGAACAGCCTTCCAAGTGGAGCAGTGGGGGCAAAAGACATATCTGGCTTCAAGACTAAGCTTGATAAGTTTATGGAGGGGATGGTATGATGGGATAGCCTAATTTTGGCAATTAATTGATCTTTGATTATTAGCAGGTAAATATGCCCAATGGCCTGTGATAGGATGTTAGATGGGGTGGGATCTGAGTTACTACAGAGAATTCTTTCCTGGGTGTCTGGCTGGTGAGTCTTGCCCACATGCTCAGGGTTTAGCTGATCGCCATATTTGGGGTCGGGAAGGAATTTTCCTCCAGGGCATATTGGCAGAGGCCCTGGGGGGGTTTCGCTTTCCTCTGCAGCGTGGGGCACGGGTCACTTGCTGGAGGATTCTCTGCACCTTGAAGTCTTTAAACCATGATTTGAGGACTTCAATAGCTTAGACATAGGTTAGGGGTTTATTATAGGAGTGGATGGGTGAGATTCTGTCGCGTTGTGCAGGAGGTCAGACTAGATGATCATAATGGTCCCTTCTGGACCTTAAAGTCTACGACTTTATGATGCTAATAATAACCCCCTTTGACTTTTCCTATAATCATGCAGAAAAAGTGACTGCCTCTCTTGGGGCTTGGAATCATGGTGGTCTATTTAACCATAAGTAAATTACTAAATAAAAAAAACTCTTCTCCTTTGAGTTGCTCGGGTCTGACAAATGTTGGGTTTTCTGGGTGAAAATTATGTGTGTGTGTGTATACACACGAGCGTGCACACGTTGTTGTTGTTTTTTAAAAAGGAAGAAGCAGCATAACGTTGGCCATGCTCCAAATCATGTTGAACATGCCACCTGGAAGAAACAAAGACATCTGGAAAATCATTCCACAATCTCTGAGGAAATTACAGGAGAAATACAGGATGATTGGAAGACCAGCCCTTTGTGGAACTCTTTCTTTATCAGCCAATTTCACTTTAAATTCGTTTTTCATTTTTTTTTCCTAAGTAGCATATGTTCAGGACTTTAATAAGAACTCTTTGGGTTCTGGGGGGTTGTTTATTTATTATCTTTGGAAAGGAGAAGAGTTTTGAAAAGTTTTGAAGGAAATGAGAGAATGCCAGGCAGAAAAAAAATCAGAAGAAATGTCCTATACTACGATAGCTAGACGGATAGAATGATAGATAGATAAATAGATAGCTAGAGAGATATAGATATATATAGTACTTCAGGATATTTCTTCCGATTTTTTTTCTTACGTGACATTCTCTCATTTTACATCTACCTGTATATATGAAAATCATAGACTAGATTGTTCCCTCATGCCACATAGTGATACAGGGCAATAAGGCCCTCCCCACTGCATAAGACTAACCTGCGCACAGCAGACAGGCTACTTGGCTGATACGCCCCACTACAAGCAAGTGAGCAGGGACAAGATGGGGAGTAGGCAGAGATATGCTAGGTAGGAACCCGCCAGTAGAACCATGGCTCCATGTCTCTTGCAAAGGGCTGACTATCTCAGGGCTGTGTGGGGCTAGTGGGAAAGAAGACCTCTGGAGGAAGTGGGCTTTGGCTGGATGCCGCATACTCAGGGCTATTCTGTTCTGTTCGGGTTCTTATGCTGTGCCCATCACCACTGCATCTGAGCTCCTAAAGCCTCAATCTAGGCCTCTATAATTGCTTTTGGGAAAGGAAAGCAAGATCGAGATACTTACATGATAGGCCCCGATCCTTCTGTCATGCCAGCACGATTCTGGAATAATTCCCCTGGCGTCAATGGTGTAACGGTGAGAGCAGGGCAGCCCTGTAGCTTCATCCAAATGCAGTGCTCTTTGATGGTTTGTTGTCTTAGTTGAGGGACTGGGTGCAGCAGTGTGGGTGGTGGTAGTGGCGAGATGGATATTATCCCTGGTTCATAAACATCTTGAGCATTTGGAAGCTTTTCAGCAGATGCTATTCTGGCAGAGTATTTCTGAGCCAGCCACCTGCATCTGTTTTCTTTGTTTATTAGAGTAAGCTCCAAAGATGAGAAGATACAGGTGGAAGCTTAAAGCCCCCCTTCCTGCCCGCCTCCCCTTGTGTGTTTTAATCCTAATCTGTATCAACAAAGATGAGTCGCTTCTTTAACACACACACAAAATGATATTGAGGCCCACTGAGGAGAAGCGATGAGCTTGGATTCCATAATCAATCGCTGAGAAATTCATTAGTGCCAGCACAGACCTTATGTGCAGGAGGCGCCGTCCCCACGGCCCTGCCTGATTCAGACGAGCTTCATGAACAGCCGTTCCCTTCCATTACACAGGGCTCTTTGCTTTGCCTAGGAACATACCATTATAAGCCTCTGTTTCAAGGAAGAAAAAACCCAGGGGCTCAAAGTCTGAAAATTTCTCTTCACTGCTGATGGCCTTTCTCACATTGCCTTTCAGCTGAGACAAAAACCAGATATCCTGTCCACTCTGTGGTCATTAAAGAGCCCATGGCCTTTTTCATGAAGGTGTAGCTTCAACTTCCTGCCATTGGCTTGTGTTATACCTTTCTCTGGTAGACTGAAAAACCGATTGTTAAATATTTGTTGCCCATGTAGATACTGATAGACTGTAACAGGGGTGAAAGTAATTTAAAAGATGTACTGGTACGGGGGCCTGGCTCCAGGCCCCTGGAAGGGGCAGGGCATCAGGCGGAAGGGGCGGGGCTGAGGGTCAGCCTCCCCCAGCCAGCCCTTCAGTGCCACCCGGGGCTCCGGCGTCGATTTAAAGGGCCCAGGACTCCGGCTGCTGCTGTGGTAGTGGCGGGAGCCCCGGGCCCTTTTAAATCACCGGGCCCCACGGCAGCTTCCCCTTCCCCCCACCTCCCGCAGCGGCCCTGGGGGTGGGGCAAAAGGAGCAGCAACCTTAAAGCGCTGCCGTGGCTGCATCAGCTGTGTATGGGCCCGTACCGGCGGCCACTTCTCACCAGTACGCCGTACCAGCCCACTTTCACCTCTGGACTGTAATCAAGTCAC
This sequence comes from Terrapene triunguis, assembly GCF_002925995.2. Lineage (NCBI taxonomy): Eukaryota > Metazoa > Chordata > Testudines > Emydidae > Terrapene > Terrapene triunguis. Next base: position 550,463 of record NW_020664420.1, on the reverse strand, counting down.
CCCTTAACCATCTCTTTGTTAAGCTAAATAGATTGAACTCCTTACATCTATCACGATAAGGTATGTTTCCTAAGCCTTTAAGCATTCTCACATCTCTTCTCTGAATCCTCTCCAGTTTCTTAATACCTCTCTTGAATTGTGGACACCAAAACTGGACACAGTATTTCAGCAGTGATCACACCAGTGCCAAATATAGAGGTAAAATAACCTCTCCACGCCTATTGGAGATTCCTCTGTTTATGCATCCCAGGATGATATTAACTCTTTGGGGCATGGCATCACATTGGGAGCTCATCATTCTTAGGAATCTCTTCCACTCTAAGTTCTACAAAATAGCATTGGGGTGCCTTCACCACACACACAGTTTTTCAGGGGTATCTTTTGCCTACATTAAGCATTGAGGTCTAATCCGAGATACATTTGAATTTGTTTCTGTGCAGCTCCTTTCTTTAAAGTATCTCAAAGCTCCATATAAAGTCTGGAGGCTGGACAGGCGGTGACTAGGTTGGGAAAATATGCCAATCACTATATGCTGAAACATTCGTCTACACACCACCTTGAACACTGGAAGCTGCTTTACTGAACTAGCGAATAATGACTGGGACAGTAGGGCTCTGAGTCCTTTTGAAAAGTGCCATGGGATGTTTTATCTTCCAGCTGGAGAACCTACAGAGACAAGCAGAAGGATACTGGCTTGCCTTTGGTCTGAGCCCATTTAACATAATTCTGGCCACCAAGGTACTCATTCCTTTTGATAAAGCTCTTTTCTTCTGTTCCTCTTCCTTGACCTTGCCATTCAGCTCCCTGTGAAGTAATGTGAAAGCATCTGTTGTCTCTTTTGTTTAATTTGTAAATACGCTCCCAGAGGGCTGGAAAAGCACATGTAAGGCTGAGAGTCTACCACAATGTCGGTCATCAGAACCTAAGTCATAAACGCCTGTTCATGCCCTTTGGGGAAGGCCCTTCATCCTTAGAGAAATGTACCCACTGTACATCAGCTGGCCTATGGCCAAACCTAGAGAAAAAATGGGCTTATGACATTTCTCCAGATGTGGAGAGTGTGTGTGTGTGTGTGTGTTTCCTGCGATGCCTATGGCAATCCAGCCACAGTGGGCCCAATGCATCTCCACATAGCTTGGATGAAGTCAGGAGAGTTACAGCGGGGACAAATTTGACTCCGTAGATTTTACATGAGATGGGCATCTCATGTGTATCTAATCTATTTGTTCAGGAGTGGTGGGTCTTTGCAGGTGAATAACGTATGCAATTAATAATATTGAGCCAGATCCTGAGGTTATTGTTTGGTTTTTTTACTCAGTTCTTGCAGAGGCAAAATCCTCACTTTTGCCCAAGTAAGGGCTGAGTAAAGGCCTCACAATTTGACCCGTTATTATTAATTATCATTCTTTTTATTATACAGCCAGATCCTGAGATGCTAAGCACCCCCCAAATCCCATTGACTTCAGCAGCAATTGCAGATTCTCAGCACCTTTCAGGATTTAGCCCACAGCTTGTCTCTCACTGCTGAAGAGATGGCTCATCCAGCGACTGTGTAATCTGTGACTCAACTTCTCTGCTCTCTGCGTGCCTTCAGGCCTAACAAAAAAAAACCCCAAGTCTTCAGCTGGCAGTGCTTAGACACTGAAACTATGGGAGCATGTGACGGGGCGTATTATATTGCCTGCGTCACCACCCACCAGCAGAATTCCAGATCCCTGCTAGCGGTAGCCTAAGAGGCAGAGAGAGCAGAGTTTGGTTTTCAACTCTTAGGCTGAATGCGAGGCATTAGAAGTTAGAAAACAAGTATAAAATGACCCTGTTTCTTTGGAAGTCACCAATAGGAAATAAATGTAGAACCTCATAGATATTTTTCTGGCTATAGCCAGACTTTATTAAGAACATTTAGCACTGATAAGCCTTTACACACAATGAGTTCCTCCCAGGTACAATGTTTTTATGTCATTTGGGTTGTGGGGATAAATGTGGTCCCTTCGTTAATTAACCCTCATGCTACCACTTTGAGTCTGGTATTATATTATTATTCCTATTTTGCGGACGGGGAAGCTGAGACAAAGAGATGTGAAGCAACTTGCCCAAGGTCAGACAGCAGCCTTGTGGCGGGAGCTGGTCTTCGAACGCTGGAGTTCTAGCCCCAGACTCAATCCATTAGATCCCCTGGCCTTTGACTTTCATTACCCATCTCTCTCCCAAAATATGTCACCTGCCAATCTCCCTGTGCCAGTGTGAACTGGGGCATCACTACTGACTTCAGAGTCAACTACCCCAGCTGAAAGTTGTGGCATGAAACCTCCATGTCCTCTCACGCCAGCAACACATGTAAATTGTGCCACAATGATCGGCCCTTCTATAAATGCATTGATAGACCGAGATAAAAATTCCATTATGTCCTACTTCTCATGGCCTGAGTGACCTAACGGAGGTTAATCTTTATTCCCTGTTTAACAACATTGTAGACTGATCCAGGAAGCTTCAAACGCCCCTGATTCTTCCTGATAATAATTTTTGGACCCCTCTGAATTCTTCCAACTGGCTTTGTGCATGGCTATTTACACTGTACTTCTCCCCACTCTCCCCCCCCCCCCCCCCCCCCCGACCGCCCCTGGCCCCTGCCTCTGCCTTGCCAAGAATTTCCTCCACTGTTGTTATTTGTGAAGCATGAAGAGAGTGATGACAAGCGAGGGATGTCATTAAACCATGCCGAGAGGAGATGTCATCCTCCATGCAAACATCTTCCTGACACTCCACTTTCAAACGATTTCAGAAACTGCACTCAGATGATTTCAGGTTGGGTAGGCCTGTCAGTTCTGATGGGGCCCATGCGTGTGCCTGGGTGCAGGAGACAGCTCCATTGCTCTTCATCTGGCTGCTACATGCGCGCGCACACGCACACACACACACACACACACACACACACACACACTCACAACTACAACCACACCTGATTATTTCCGTGCCAGCCCAAGACAGATAGCCTTGAAACGCGGTTGGGAGACTCAAACTTTAGCTGGGAGTGAAAGCTTTAACATTTAGAGGTTTCTTATGTAATGCAAATGAACCAGAGAAGTGGAAGGCATCCCAAATGCCACTCAATGCATTTATAAAAAGATAAGGTGAATGTGTCCTACGCTACCATATCAATTCATTACCAAGTGTCAAGTAAGAGCCTGGAAGCTTGATTGGTTGATGAAATCACATGACCTAAGTGTTATCTTGCAAGAACACATGAAATTATTAAGCCTGAGCAGCCAGAATGTATAAATATACTGACAATTTCTACTAATCAACCAATCAAAGTCCAGGATTTCTTTGTTTCCCTTTATAATAAAAGCATCTTTATCTAATTTATAATTCAAGGGATTTTGCCACTTAATATATTTATATTATTTACTCTAATATCTATTTGAAGTGCTTTGTTTATGTATTATTCATTTGATCTTTGTTTTCGGTCTCCATTGTTAACCTCAAATGCAATTTTAATAGCCTCCAGGTCAGAGATCAGGGAAGCAGGCACTTTGATGCTGTGCTAATTCACTGACAAAAGGACGTGAAGTTTGCATGAATAGGGAAGCTTTTAAAAACACAATTTCAAATCAGCACCCCCAGGACTGAGCCGCATAAGAGCTGGTGTATGCAAAAATTTAATGTAGACCAAAAAATCCCTAATGCTTTTGAACAGCATTGGAGAAGAAAAATGTACCGATATTGATAGCCTACGCCTAGGGCATAAGCCAGCATCCACTGAGATCCGTGGAAAGATTCCCAGTGACTTCAGTGGGCATTGGATAAGGTAATTAAGGCACCTTCCATTTGAGAATCTCAACAGGACTGCTTCCATGAGTAAAGGTAAGCAGTGCATAGATGCTTGTAGGATCATGGACTTGATAAGTACATGGCACATTGGGCACTACAATGGGTGTTTTCTACCAGGCTTCTCTGGCACATTTAGCAGTGCAGAACAACCTGGACCTTATGCAAGGTTTATGTAACACGCAACTTTTGTGTGTCCTGTCCGGTTTATCACATGATAACAACCTTATTCTGCGACCAACTAATGGATTTATTGCAATATCAGAGACCGAGGGGTTTGGTGCGGATGGAAAGGATCCAGGTTCAGTCTCCCCACCAGATATTTTATTTTATTTTTCTAGATTCACCTCGTATGTTTTGCAGCAGTTGAGGAGTTTAAAAAGGTGTAGGGGTTTTATTTCAGCCTCGTAAAATCCTTGTGGATGTTACTGGTGTTTCTAGATAACAGCACAGCTGCAACTCTCTTACCAATGAAGAAATATGCTTGGCCAAGAGGCAAGATCATGTCGTCTGTGTAAGAGCGAGTAATGCGGCAAACAATGCTAACTTGAGCATACAACTGCTGCCCACTGGGAAGTTGGCCTGGGCAGTTAGTGGAAGTATAAAGTGATCAAAGGAGAAGAGCGTCGAAAGTGACAGGCAGCAGATGTAAATAGAGTTAATTTTGTGTGATAACCCACAAAATTCCATTTTAATGAATGTCGCTCTCTGTTCTCCATGAGATGAGGCACTGCTAAACGAGAGAGAGTGAGATGGAGGGTCCAAAAATAGCGAGGTGAAGACAGAGGCTGTTGAGAAGCAGCAGTTGCAGCAATCACACAGAGAGCATATTTATATCAACAGACTCATGAGCTAACCATCCAACATCAGGTTACACTGGTGACTGGCATTCCAATAATACCTAAGATACTTGTGGAAAAAAGAAAAAAAAAAAAAAAAAAAAAAAAAAAGGAAGGACATGGGAAGTAAATGATGCATCTCACATTTCAAAGCAAACCCTAGCAGAGTCCGGTGGAAATAAATAGATTTACGGTGCTGGTAAGCAACAGTGGGTACCACAGTGGCTTGCTTTCTTCTTTTCATTCTTTCACCTTCTCCTGCCCCTGCTTCTCTCTCTCTCTCTTGTATCTATTCCCCTTCAGTTCAAAAATTCAGTCTTTTCATTGGCTTGGAACCAAAACTGCAATGGAGAGGGTGTGTATTTTCCCTAAATTAATCAATGGCACAGGACTAGGGTTATACTTGAGGTGACACTGTTTATCATACGTTTTTCTGTTTGGTGGCATAAAACTTTCCTCAAGAAAATCCCTGGTGGTTTTTGTGATTATTTTCTGCCCAGAAGTGAATTGTTCTCAGCAATTTGAAGTATATCTATTGAGTTGTTTTGGAGTTTCTCATTGAACTCAAATAGTGGATTCCTGTGTTTTCAGAGCCAAAGGTCCAGACTTCTGTTCCCTTTGCTGTATATTTGCAGCCCGGCTGATGGTGATCTCTGTTTAAGTCTGTGACCAGAGATTCATTACCTACCTGAAACAGAAATAGGAATGTAGGAAACCCATGGTCCAGCTATTCCAGTATCCCATCTTTGAGAGTAGTTAGTTCCAGATCCTTCAGAGGTCCATGGATAACTTTGAAACAACATTTCTCTGGGGGGAAGTATCTTACTGAACTTATTGGAGAATTCTGGCTAAAAAATATGAATTATATTCAAGCCATGTTGCTTAAATATCCAGAGATATTGCTTAAATATCCATAATTGGCTGCCAGCTGGTTTAACTTAGTACAGAGACCCACAAAGAGTCAATAAGTAGCTGAAGTTTGTCTCCATTGACTTCTGGAGTTAAGGTCTTCTTAACAGATGGACAAAGCTCAAAAGGCTTAGGGGAGAGAGGGTGCAGAAACCATCTATTTGTATTCAGACACCCTCAGACTACAGAATCTGAATTCAAACCTGGAAAGCAATGCCCATCCTGGGTTCAGAATTCAAGTCCAGATAACCATATACAGGTTTAGAGGTGAAATCCTGGCCCTATTCAAGTCAATGGGAGTTTTTTCATTGACTTCACTGAGACCTGGACTTCCCACAGATGTATAGATAAACTATTAGAAATCTTTCAAATTGGGATGGAAACAATGTGAGAAATAGCTTCCTCGCTAGATTTCTGATACTTCCTGTCCCATTAGGAAAAACATGGGAAGATTTTCTCATGCAGCAGTGGTCACCATCCTGAAGTCATCTTTTGTCTGCAGTGGTATCTGAAATTACCACGCTTTCCCCCCACCTACAGTTAGGACAGGAGGAGACTGTGTCCTCTACCGGCAAATGTCATATTAATGGAATCTGATGTATCTCAACTATTTTACTTCCAGTGATATCATGAAATTTCAGAACCTCAAGAAAATATCTGGTTCTGAAAATGGGAGGGGAGCAGAACTGGTCAGAAAATGGTGGTGGAGGGTGTGAAACATCAACAATTTTGGAGTAAAGCAGACACTTCCCTCAAAAAAAAAATCATATTGTCAAAAACCTAATGTTCCATTACAAAAAATTAAAAAATTCACTCAGTCCTAGGAGGGGAGGTTGGATTATTTTAACTGGTTCAGTCAACCCTCTAGTTGTGGCCAGTCATCATTTCTATTAACAGGAGTGAGACACAATCTTCTGCAAGATGAAAGGGAAAAGGAAAATCTGCAGATTTTTGAGGCACTGAATGAATGGGTATCTTCTCCCCTTCCCCCTGTATCTGCCCCTTGCCCAGGTTTGAAAAGAGTGTGACTGCATGCAGTGAAGGTATCCTGCCGAGTTGGAAGGCAGATGCAGGAGGGGGAAGGAGAAACAGAAAGAAAAAGAAAAGAAAAAGAAAATTCCACTTGATTAGCCTGTTAGCGCTGGTTGGATGTGACAACTCTTTGAATATGGATGAAGCCTACAAGAGGGATGATCTGCCAGCAGTAGTTGTTACCAAGGAAGTAAGTGATACTGGAGGTTAAAGGTCATCTGGCTTGCAGGCTAATGAAGGAATTCTAGGAGACAGAGCATTTCCATCTGATTAATACAAGGCTGTAATTCATGCCCTTCCCACCCTCACATCTTAGCCATTCTCCTTTTCAAAATCAGACTGAGGCTATGGTGGTTATTGCAAGTGGGATGTGAAAGAGAATGTCCTAAGAAGAGATTCTCCCTTTGTAGGCATTATTTTGCCCAGTAACTTGTGCCGCTTTTACCCTCCCGCACAGTCTGAAGGAAAAACAACCCAACATCTTCTCTCCCTGCAGACACTCTTCCAATTGTGCTGTTCGCTCAAGGTCAACTCTGATTTTCAGCATGTCAGGGAAATAAATGCTGTTGTGGTTAGAATGGGTTGATCAAACAGGCATGTATAAGCGTACGTCTGTGGAGGGGGGCAGCAGGAAATGCTTTATCCTTACAGGTAAAGATGAGTTGGTGAACGCAAAGAAAATTATTTTCTTTGCGTTCACCAACTCATCTTTACCTGTAAGGATAATGGTTAAGATGTGAGGGTGGGAAGGGCAAGAATTCTCAGTACTCTCTCTGTAGACAGGGACCACTGGGAGCATGCTGTCTGGAAGGCAGGTTCTATGTTGAGCATGGTGTATCATGTTTGCTATTGAACAGCTCATGAAGAGGACAGGCTTGGGATAATCACAGAAGTGCAGGATTGGAAGGGCCCTCTGTAGGTCATCTAGTCCAGTCTCCTGCACTCATGGTTGCCCTTTAGGACTCCATCCTGCTCCCGTTGAAGTCAATGAAGGCAAGAATGGGTCTCTAATTGACAGTATGGGCAGAGGCTTGAAAGCAGAACCAGAGGGTAGGGAGTGGCAGTTTGGGGTGTGCCGACTGGTGGCCAGACACTAGAGTGGAATAGAACATGTGGCAGTATACCCCATCCAATAGGCAATATCGGCCCCACCCTGCAATCGTTTAGACAGGCAAAACTCCCACTGAAGTTGGTGCACACAGCAAAATGAGGCCTGGAGCACAGGCGAGTGACTGCACATTAGCGAATCGAAGAGCTGAACTGGTGACCCAATGGGGCATGGACAGCAGGACTTCCAGCTGAGTCAAAAGGGACTTAGCCTGCCTCAGCTGGAAATCACCCTTTGCAAGAGCAGACCCTCGGCTGGTGTAAATCGGTGCAATTCCATTGACTTCAATGGACCTACATGTAGTATCTATGTGAAGATCAGGTCCACGTATTTTACAAGAGGGCCAAAGGCTTTGACTGACTTCTGTGCAGTAAGTCTGAGTATTTACCCAGCGTTTCTGAATGGGATACAGATACAGGCAATGAGGGACCATGAAGGGTGGAATTTGGTGAATGAGTCTGATGCTGCACAGAGTTCATTGCAGGCTCATGCTCAATATATTTCGATTGGGGATGAGGATAAAGTGTTTTCCCCTGTACTGAAACAGAGAGCTGCTGAAACTTTTCCATTGTTGAGCTATCGCTCAAAAACTTTGCCAGACCATCAATTGAAACTGCACAATTGAGAAAAGATGCATACACTGAGCACAGTAGTCCCAGGGTAACAACTGCACATCGATAGTTAAGGGGTTGTAGTGATGTGATGCATCTATCCCAGGGTGTTGTGAACAAAGCGTTCTTCCCCGGCTCCCTTTGAAAGGGGAAGAAAGATGCCTAAAATTCCTTATCCTAGCCCAAGTTGACTAAAAGGAGCTCTGTGCTTTTCTGCTGAAGCTGGGTATAATTTAGTCTCCTTGTATAGCATTTTATGGGGCCCGCACTTTCAAAGATACTGTAGCAGAATTTATTAACAGAATTTACACTCCACTGGCGTGAAGACTTTACTCACCATCTGATAAAGGCAAAAGCTGGAACAGAGTTATATACTAGCTTTTTTAATTGATGTGATCTTTTGTATTTTTTTACCCCTTTTCAGTGTGTGTGCTTATGTAAGTATGCATGTGGCTATGTATACCTCAATTATTCTAATTTATCACTGTATTTCAAGGGCCTGATTATGAAAAAAAAATCAGGTGTACAATTGTGTGTGGAAAAATTGTGCTCACAATTGCAAATCTAATTGGAGGTAACATGATTCTGTGTGCAAAGTGGGTATTTGCATGTTTAAATTTTAAATGACAAATGTTTAAATTTGTGTGTACAGTCGAGGTCCTCTGCTTGCAGAAATTACATGTGCAATGTTTCTGCCGTGGACCTAATATTTAGAAAACCAGGTCCTAATTTCCTGTGTAGTGTCCCGAGAACTTGTAGGAAAGAACTTTACAAAACAATTGGTATTATTAATACCAAATCCAAATCCGTAGATCTCAAACCCCCCAAATTCTGGGACATTCTAGGAACCTTGGATTTATGGAATAAGGTCCTGAACCCATTTTTTTTTTTTTTTTTTACTTGTGTATGTGCATAATATGTAGACACAGACACGGGACTAGATGCTGCCACCCTTTCTCACATTGAGTAGTACCTTACCCTGTGAATGGTTCTATTGAAATCAATGGGATTGCCTGATAACTAAAGTACTGCGGATCAGAATGTGGCCCATGGATTTTCAAAAGTGCTCAGCACCTACAGCTCCCACTGAAGTCAATGAAAGTGGTGGATGCTCAGCACCTTTTAAAACTAGGCATATAGATTGATCAGGCATGTAGCTAGATGATAGATAGGCATGCATAAGATGAAGAACACTATGGACAGTTCTATTTATCAGTTTCTTTCCACATACAAGCCTACAATTTGTCATAACAAATGGGACCAATGATCCATCCAATCCAGTATCTTGCCTCTAGCAGTGGTCTATGCCTGGTGCTTAAGAGGAATGAGATAACCTACCCATATAGCACCTGGACAGCTGTACAGTGATGAAGCTGGGCGGGGAAGAATTTCATCCCAGACCCGGCAGTGGTCCTCTCATGTCCTGAGGGGAAGAATACCTGGGCCCGGCCCTCGGCTGGCGTAAATCTTCACTGTTCCATTGAAGTCAATGTGGTAATGTTGATTTACACCAGCCGAGGATTCGTCTCTCTTTTAGTTTTTAGGGAGCATAAACTGCAGAACATCATTGGTCTGTAATGCAGAATGAGGCCCTGCTCCTCACCCCAGCACATCCAGAGCAAACTTGTTTGTCTTGATGACTCATAACTAAACCCTTTGATCTCCATGCAGTTGTGGAGGGAGGCAGAGCCGTGGCGAGTCAGTTCTCTTGGATTAGGCAGACGGGCGAATGCTTTACATTTGGATTTCTCGGCTGTTGCCTCAGACTCCTAAATTGGCTCTTTCTTTGGAAGACCAGCTGGCCATTCAGTGGTTCAATTCCACGGCTCCATAGCGCTTTCGCACGAAGGCATTTCCGCACAGCACATTTCATTCCCCGAGATGCTCTTGAGCCCCAGCGTTGGGGATTTGCATCTGTAAAAAGGACAGCGAGAAGGAGACAGCCAGGCTAAGCTTTTGTAGCTGTCACCAGTGCTGCATTTGTTGACCCTCACCTGTGTAGCAATGCAGCCCAAGATGAAACAAAAGCGCTTTCCTCTTGACAACCTGTCCCCTCCCCCCTTGCTCCCCTTATTCTAGCCGGGAAATCAAAGCCATGCTCTCCCACTGTTCGCGATACAAATCCTAGATTAGATAACCACAACCAAAAAATATTTAACAGCACTAGGGCTGGGGATGGATCAGCATCTGCTTTAATTAAAAATCTACTTCCATTGATTTTTTTTTTAAAGGAACATGTTTGAAAGAAAATGAAGAAAATACTTCCCCCAGCCCCAGTTCATTGCATGGCATATGCGTGTGGGCTCTTAGCTCCAAATAAGCCTTTGATCATCTGATTGCTGTCTAGGAAAATAAAATAATTGACTAGGTTTTGTCTTGTTGCAAACATGGGAGTTGGGAGGAGGGCTGGACTTCTGGGCGACAAAGCACAATAGAAACGTCAGAAAAACGTGGGGAGGGCCAGAGATAGGAGAAAATAAATTCAAAATCACAGCTGGTGAAGAAAACAGACTATCGGTGCCCACAGGCTGTAAGGACCAAGTGCACAGGCCCAAGCCAGGGGAAAAAATACGGTACAAGCTGCTCCCAGCCATACTGAATTCCTCTCCGAACATGTGTAACAATTACAAGCATTTTATCCTATTAAAATTGCGCTAAAGCACAGGCACACGCTCGCAAACCAGTATTCACCAGGAGCATGCACTTCTCCTCTCCTCCTCCAGTGGTAGAATAATATACAGTGCAGTGCAGAGAGAAGGATGGTCCAGTGGGCTGAAGTCCCTCCTCCGCCACAAGCTTCCTATGCGACCGTAGAAATGACTTGGATTCTCGGTGCCTCAGTTCCCCGTCAGTAAAATGGGGATAACAGAACTGCCCTCTTCACAGGGGCATTGTGAGGTTCTCAGGTACGCTGATAACGGGGCCCAGATAAGTAGCTATGATTGATAGCGTGCGCTGGATATTCAGCTGGTGTCATTTGCTGTACATCGGTTGACTTAAATGGTGCTGTGCTGATTCGCACCTGCTCAGGACCTGGCCCTCTAGATTGTAAGTAATTAAACTTTGAGACACCCTGAGAAGTATTGCAGATGGTGACACTGAGGCAAAGAAAATCACTTCTCCAGGTCATAGAGAACTAAGTCAGAACGAGGCCCGGGGGCCAGTTCAGAAACGCACTTAACCATGTACTGAAATCTGACCATGCATGTGCTTGTATACTTTGCTAAGTAAAGATGGACTTAAGCATGTACGTCAGGGCTTTCCTGAATCAGAGCCTTAGAGATTAAGTATTTACAGGGTTCAGTCCACCGTATCACGTTTCCTCTATCACCCACTATTCCATGAGAGAAAGACATCGATCGCCTCAGTTTCACCTTGTGCATGTCAGCGCAGGGTAATTTAGCAGCAGCCAAGAGAGGTCAGAAAACGTGTCTCTCAAACGATGCTTTTAGTAAAACTCTGTGATTAGGTCCTGTTAAGGTCATGTAAATGGTAGGCCAAAGCCTCTCATCTTTGCTCAGGCACAACTCCCGTTGATCTCGACAGAGGTTTTGCCTGGGGTAAAAGGGAGGTGCCTCTTCACAGCTCAGCCCTTTTCTCTATCATGAAACAAACCCAACACCTCAGGTGTGAACACCCATGAGCCTTTGGGGAAGCGCGGATCCAGATCCGAATCCAAACTTTGCAGCTCAGAAAAGGCTCCATCTAGAAAGGTACAGACTTCACAGTTTGTGGGAGATATAAGCTGCAAACGTGGAAGAACAAGGAACTTCGACATGTTGTTGTTTGTATCCTTGATATGTCTCCTACAATAGCTTGTGCTCCAGGAATGGAGCTGGAGGTAGCCAAAGAGAGACAGCCACCTCTGGAAGAGGCTGACCACCTCTTATCCTCCAAGAAGATGGTCTCCCAGAGGTTTTGGAGTCCTCCCAGCTGGCTATCTCTTCAGACATCCCGCCCTTTGCTACTAACTATGCCTTGGGTATGGAATTTTGGAGCATGGGCTGCCCTGGGTGAAAACTATTCATTCATGTCAGCTGCGCATTGACCTATATACATACACATGATTTTATACACCTCTACCTCGATATAATGCTGTCCTCGGGAGCCAAAAAATCTTACCTCGTTATAGGTGAAACCACGTTATATCGAACTTGCTTTGATCCACTGGAGTGCGCAGCCCCGTCCCCCCGGAGCACTGTTTTACTGCGTTATATCCAAATTCCTGTTATATCGGGTCGCGTTATAGCGGGGTAGAGGTGTATCAGAATTCCCAATAGCTCATGCTTTAAGGGTGAAATCTAATTTGGTATGGATGAGTTTTGCTTTGAGTTTGGGGGGGTCAATTAAAAAGCCCATTTCCAAGCTAATCTTAAGGGTCTGTTAACCCCTATCAATGAAACTCTGTGAAAATTGTTTCATGATCCCCGTCAAACCAAATCTGGCATTCCCACCACTTGATCACTCTTTGCAATAGTTCAGTCAGTGCATTCTGTTCTATTCTATAATTGGTTCTTATACCACACTCATCACTGTTGTATCACAGTACCTTCCAGTAGTGCATTGAGTGATGTGACTAGCATCTTCAGATGAGTAAATAGTGTCTGCCTCTGTAAAGGCAGCGTTTTGAAGAGGAAACGAAGTTGCAAAACCAGAGACAAATCATCACAACGTTGTGGCTTTCAAGAAAAAGTGTTTTCATTCTCTTCGAAAAAATTAGTTTTTTAATTAAAAAAGCTCATTTTTGCAATGAAAAACCAGCCAAGCTCCATGGGATGAATTAATGAAAATTCACAGTATTTGAATAAGGGTCAGAACCTGAGGTGTGCTGTGTCCTAGGACACCATGAGGTTTGATGTTATCCACTACAGCTGGTTGAAAATCATCAGAATTGCTTGAAAACGTTTTACTGGCTTTTTGAAATTTTGAAAAATGTCAACATTTGAGAAATTTCCATATCTCTTGGGTAAACTTTCCAAAAGTGCTTAAGTGACTTAAGCACCTATGACCCACTTTCATAAGTCACTTTGATGCTTAGATACCTAAATCCAGTGGGTCTGAGGCTCCTAAATCACTTAGGTACTTTTGAAAGTTTTATCTTTAACTCTCCATACTTTACATCTCTTCCTTTCTGTATAATTTCCTTCTTAGTAAGGCTGCTCCACTTTCTGGATAGCCATGTGAAGGAGGTGCATTCAGTTCCCACATATATGCCCAGAATCCTTCTCACCAGTTGGACAGTGCTTTGGAAGAGGTGATGCAATTGATCCGGGGTAGACTTGAGATCTGGAAGCAGCTGCTGCATCTGGCTGAGCAGAAACAGGGACAGTTTTTTTTTAAAGGGGTGGCAGATGTTGAGAAACTCAGTCATAGAGAGTACCTCCCTCTGCTGTGATGTCTATAAATCATTCCTGTCTGGCATTGGTTAGGCCAGGGATGAACTCTGTCTTCTGCTTTTCTGCCAAATTTTGTTCATTTTGTTGTTGTTTTGTGCTCCTAATCCACTCCCATTGGATTTGTTTGTTTCATCCACCTGTTGCATCCTGTAATGTGCATTGTGAGTTCTCTGGGGCAGAGACTGTCTATACAGTGCCAAGTACAATGGGGCCCTGATCCTTTATTGGGGTCCATATCCGCTACTGCTGTAGAAATAATACTAATATCGGGGTCTAATCCAAAGATCATTGAAGGCAGTTGGATCTCTTTCATTGACTCCATTGGGCTTTGGAACAGGCTTTCAGTGAACAACCAGCCACATTTGTGATGTCCACAGAAATCGTAGGTCTAGTCTTAGATGTGATGTCATAGGTGGAACCCCCGAGAAGTTGTATTTGCTGGTGGACAGAGCAGCATTTTGTCCCAGCTCATATTTGCAAATTTTTACGAAGGCATCTTTTTTAAAAGGTAAATTTACACAAAGCCAAAGCTGGGAGTTGGGGAGAGATCGAGGGGACGGCTTGTTTAAAGAAGCAATTTGGACATAAGCATTGATAGAAAATGAATGTATACCTTCAGTGCTGGAAACAACAGTAGTTATGCGTTAAATGTATTTCCTACTACTGATGTATGGATGCTATCAGTTTGAATTTGCTCAGGTCAATAGTAACCAATGGCCATTTAGCAGCCTATGTCAAATGTGTTGGTGAGTATAGTCCATTTCCTATTGGTTATGTGTCAACATCACAAATACCCACCGACCACGAAGCTAACAGTCTGCACTCAAAGAGACTGAACTTACCTGCCACGCCTATCCCATGTGGCACATTGACAAAGGGTAGCATTGAGGATTCTTATGTTAATGTTCCCAGTGCCATATCTGACTGTGGGTTAGTAGAGGACTTTGGTCTTCAGGATTGTCAATCTAGGTGTTTTCAAGAGCCCCAGTCTCTGAAGGGACACAAAGATATATGACAGGGATGAAGCAGAGAGGGGGGAAAAGACATTTTCTTTACTTGTGAGACATTAAAACCTTTAGTTTCCCCATTCAAAATCCCCAGCAACACCTTTTGAACATTTTATGACTCATAGCAAGAATTTTGCGATCAAAATAATTTATTCTCTCACTCCCACTATGCGGGCTTCTTATTAACTAGTAACACGAAAGCGGCCAAAGTTTAGTTTAGGAACCAGAGCGAGGAAATCCATCCTTTGTGATGCCGCTTCTCTATTGGTTCATTACCTCCCTTTTGTAGCCGGCTAGCACATCCATGCATGAGCGCACGTGTGTGCCATCTGTGTTAATACATATGTATGTGTATTTTTACATATCAGTTCTATAGGGCTCAGCAACATCAAAAGGAACCTGGATAATCAGAGCAGAAGATAGAAAAGATCAAACAGAATATCTTTTAAACAGATCTGAGAAGCTTAATTTTCATCCAATGTTCCTGCAGGAGCTTTTCCTTCTCCCCCTTCCCCCCCCCCTTAACTTCCATGAGTTTCTTTGATCTGTTTTGATGTCTTTTTCAGCTCCTCTTTCAAAAATAATTCTTTTAAAATCTTTTTTTCCCCTTTCCTTTCCCCCAAAGTCATGAAGGCATCTACCGGTAAGAAACTAGCTGTATGCAATACCTCAGCCCCCTCCCCCAATACCTTCATACTCCCTGTTCAGCTGAGAACCTTTGACTTCAGGGGAGATGGATGAAATAAAAAGGGCACCGAATGCAATGTTATTACCTTCATGTCCGGGATTTTCCTCCTCATCACTGTAGAGTCCTCTTCAGTTTTTATACGGGGCTTCGTTTGAGGTGATTGTTCTTCTGTCAGCCATTAAACAATTTGTTTCACAAATAGACACAGGGCAGGTTTGATTTTAAACCTTAGTCGCCTTTTCTCATTGATCACAAGGTGGGAGTCGGCGTCGGGACACCTGGGTTCTAATCATGATTCTGCTGCTGCCTCGCCAAGTCCCCTAACCTCTCTGTGTCTCCATTTCTCCCTTTTTACATCTGATAAATTTACACTGACTTGGGTGACATTCAGAGGGCCCCCCCAGAAGACTCTGTGCACTGTTTGCACCACGTTCCCAGTCCTGAGGCCTTCAAATACCTTCTGTGCTGCAGGAAGGAAGGGTTCTTCTTTTTACAGGGAATCAGTGTAACTCAAGGGAAGTCAGCCTCTAGGGCAGGAAAGCTCGGGCCAGAATTGTGAAGGCTCCAGTCCTTCTATACCCCATGTTAACGTTCTAAGTAGGGTTAAGTTGTGGGCGGGGCCTTGTGCATCAGGGCTGAATTTCAGCTGGCGTGGAAATGGGTTTTCATCACACATTTGTTCTCCTCGGGCTGGGAAACAGCCTTTCTGACAGCATCCCGGCCCTGCCTTCTGGCCCTTGCGGGGTTTTAAGATGGTTCAGGATTGTGGGTGGAATGGTGCCCATTAACCCACGCTGACTCGACTCCAGAACCAGTCTCCTCTACCCCAGATGCCAGCAGTCTCTGCAGTCCCTGGTACGCCACCCCATCCCCTCGCTCTTCTGCCCCGGCCTTAGTCCATCCATGGCACTTGGTTAGAGGGGGTAGAATGAATTGACATACGTGCTCCTTTCCCCCATCAAAACCAGTTTTAAAGAGACAGAACTATATGGATGGCAGCAGGTTGGATTCCACTGGGAAGTGCCAAAGCCTGTAAATCACCCTCCTCCCCCATTCTCTTCTCCCACGTCGCCCGGTTGCAAACTGTGGTTTAAACCTGCTTTTACTATCATCATCGTAAATGGCAGCCGGCTTGCAAGAGCCTCTTTGCCTGCGAAAAGCAGCTCTGCAGCACCACAAGGCACATTCTCTGCGGTATACAGCAGCTGCAAGAGAAAGCTAAACAAAATCGATTGGGCAAAATTGGGTTGAATTTATGTGGTGGTTTGTTAGAGGGGATGACAGTCAGATGGGGACTGAGTAGAGGATGCCAGAATCATTTTCCTCTGGATCTCGAGTGGGCTCCAGGCATGGTCTGATGGACTGCAAGGCTCTTGTTACATCCATTAAGCTCCCTCCGCACTCCTCCATCTTCCCCTCTCCAAACCAGTAGCGCCTTAGCAATTTTAGCTCCGGCCCTGTGTTCCCAATTAATACGATTTCAGCCTCCCTGAGTATTCTCGGAGCTGAGATAAAATGTGGGAAGTGTAAATACCGTATACACACACACACACAGTACTCACGAGAGTGGCTAGTCTTTGACGCCATGGTTCCAGCAGCAAGTCGGTGAGTTTGTAGGTAATAAAGAGGAGAAAAACTGAACTATTAAAGCACAAGGTTTTCACAAAACTGAAACTGCCCTGCAGATTGCAAATTCATCCCAACGCCGACCAAAACACTACTAATAATAATTGCAGTTCTCAGGCTTTTCAAGTAATTTTTCATCCAGCAGCCTCCTACGAAGTACAAAGCCATCTCACGCCTGTCAGCCCAGCTGGGCTGTGCTCAGTCCGAGACACGGGGTGCCGGAAATTTAATCCTGAATTTCCCAAATCTAATCGAAACGGCACAAGCCATGATTAATAATTCACCACTTTATTACTGATCCGATGCCTCGGACTATCACAGCGCCTGAATAATTGATTTGCCAAGAGGGGCGATATATCCTTTCCTAAAGTGGGGAAAGTTTGACCGGAGAGTTGCCGAGTAAAGCTGTCTAAATGCTTTTAAATAGTTTGAGCCTACATCTCTGGCATTCAGTCAGTTTCTGAGGACAATCCAGGAAGAGAGAGCCAGAGAAGTTTTATACCCGCCCACCGCAGTACATGTGGAATAAGGATAGAAACATACCTAGAGAGAAAGCTTTATATTCAAACACTGCCGCACACATAGTATAGCTATAGAAATGTTCATCGAAAGAAAAATTTACACTCAACCACTGCTGTACTAATGGAAGAGAGAGGGAAGGAAAGGCAGAAAACAAAGACAATAAACAGAAAGAGACACAGCGAAAGAAAGTTGTCTATCCTAGAATCATAGAATATTAGGGTTGGAAGAGACCTCAGGAGATCATCTAGTCCAACCCCCTGCTCAAAGCAGGACCAACACCAACTAAATCATCCTAGCCAGGGCTTTGTCAAGCCAGGCCTTAAAAACCTCTAAGGATGGAGATTCCACCACCTCCCTAGGTAACGCATTCCAGTGCTTCACCACCCTCCTAGTGAAATAGTGTTTCCTAATATCCAACCGAGACCTCCCCCACTGCAACCCCCACTCCTACCACAAGAGTATGGATTTGTGTTGATGTAGGGTCCATTCAAACTACTGCTAAAGTTAACTGAAAACTTTTCATTGATATTAACCGGAGTCGGCTCCCCTCCAATCCCACAGGGTACAAATAATTCCCATTGACTTCAGTGGGACATGTCTACACTTCAAGCTGGAGGCATAATTCCAGCTTGAAGAGACAAACCCACACTCGCTCTGCTCAAACTAGCATGCTAAAAATAGAGGGGCTAGTCACCCAAGTACAATCCTGTCTGAGATGTTAGGTACATAGTCAAGAGGCTAGCCCCGCCCACTGCTCACATCATTGCAGCCACACTCTATTTTTAGCACGCCAGCCGGCTCAAGCACAGCTGGCGTGGGTATGTCTGCTCAAGCTGGAATTCACACCTCCAGCTCAAAGCGTAGACATATCCTGAGAGATCCTGGGAGAGGGGGGAGAGTTGGGCTCTGTGGCTTTTATTCCAAGGGAGCCATGGAAACGCTTTGTTTCTGGCTTTGACTCATGAGCGTCCGTGCTTCCCTGAGTCTCACTTAGAGTTTGGAAAATCAAAGCAAAACACCAAGTTTTGCCTTGTCTCAGGCTGCAAAATACACACGAGTCTGTTCTGAAAAGTTCCGGTCCCGATCCTAAAGTCCCCAAAGTTCGGAGGAATGTTTGGATGAGAGGTGGGCAGTTCAGACCATTGTGGAGTCCATAGAACCAGATCCGAACCTTAGAGTTTGTCAGAAGGAACCATCAGCTCATCTAGTCTGACTTGCTGTATATCACAGGCCACTAAATCCTACACCTGGAAGCTGTTTGGATCCAGGGTTTCAGGCTGGAACTCTCTCTAGGACAAGAAGCAATGGGCTTAAATTGCGGCAAGGGCGGTTTAGGTTGGACGTTAGGGAAAACTCCCTAACTGCCAGGGTGGTTAAGCGCTGGAATAAATTGCCTCAGGAGTTGTGGAATCTCAATCATTGGAGATTTTTAAGAGCAGGTTAGACAAACACCTGTCAGGGATGGTCTAGATAATACTTAGTCCTGCCATGAATGCAGGGGACTGGACTGGATGACCTCTCAAGGTCCCTTCCAGTCCTTCACTTCTATGATTCTAGTGAAAAAACTTCCTAGTTTTGCATGATTTTCAACCAGAACCATAATTCTCCTTTGTGTGTCATTTCATCTCTCTATGCTTCACTTCCTCTATCTGTAAAACAGGAGATCATGAAGACCTACCATTGTAAAGCACCTTCAGACTTCTGGATGAAAAGCACTAAAGGAGTGCCAAGAACTATAAATATTATCATCATCTAAATGTGGGGATGGATTTAGGATAGCCCCACACAAGTATATTTTTGCAGCATCAATGGAAGCTTAGCCATGTCATTTTAATGGAAACCATGACACTAATAACACAAGCAATGCTTTGAAAACGATACAGGAGGCCTAACATTTCTTTAACCCTTTAACATCTGCCAAATGTGCAAGGTGGACACAGGTTAACCAGCAACCAGCCTCGTTCCTGTATAGTTCTGAAAAGTTTCATGGAGTGTGGAGACAACTTCTGCAGATTTTACACATCCAGCACCTGGAATTTGGCAGGGAAAGACCACACCTTTGAGGCTACCCAGAAACCATGCTTTTTTCACTAATGTCCAGTTTATTTAAATATGACGGACTGTACCCATACGATAGCAGCAAAGCAGTTAAGGGGTTAACATAATTGGAGTAGTTTTATTTATTTATTTATTTTCCTGTGGGTGGTTAAATAGAAAGCCAGGCTTACTGCCTTATTACTATCATTGTGCTGCGATATTACATTAAAGGAGGTCAGGGTTTCAAATTGAATGTCAAATATAATATCGCACTGGAAGCTTGAAGTGTGCAGCTGAGTTGCTCAGCTCCGGAGGGTTCAGGCAGTTAATGTGACTGTCCAATCGCATGCAAACCAAGTGATCTCCAATTCAGCCCAGTGAGTTTTCTTCGGATGCTCGCTGAAACTTACCAGGGGGGAAAGGGAAGAGCTGATGGCTGTCAGACGGCTGAGGACGTAGAAAAAGGGAGTTCAGTGTAACAAATTGATTGTAGAGAAATTGATTGGAGCAGTCTATCGCTTCAGCGTTAGCATCCAATCATAACTAATCAACCCTTTGTCACTTCAGACTGGAGCAAGCATTGCTGTGGGGTGGGGGAAGAGAGAGAATATCTTTCATTTTCTTTGGTGGAAAAGTTCTTAGTTGGAAAAGAGCCGTGGGAGTTGCCTTTGGAGTAGATAAGACATGATCACGATTTACCTTGAATTCTTCATTATTTTCCTCTTCTGGCCTGATGGCCTGATTTTTTCCCCTCAGTAAACACCTGATAGAGTATCTCAGATGAAAGGGAAGGTCCCTGACTCAATTACTTCCAAAGGATGCTACAGGGTAGAACCAAATTTCAGTGTGTTTTTCACTTCGAAAGAGCCTGTGAGCTATTCAGAGAGCAACCTTCAGATGAGACCAGCTTGGCTCAGTGTAAGGAGTTGTTATAACGAGGCGCTCAAGAGTTAACCCTTCATTCTTCTGATTTCTCCAAGGTTCTGGGTGGGGGGGAAACTAGGTGATGTTCAGCTCCCATAACTCCATTGACTTCACCGGAGTTGTGCCCATTTTTATCAAAGTCGAATTTGTGCTTAGCTCTCCAGCAAGACACAAACACAATCACCTCTCAAGTGGCAGGAAAGGGTTGTCAACTTGACCCATGCTGCTGTTCACCACAAACCCTGCTCTCCGGTTGCCCTTGAATTGTAGATCACAGGCTCAGAACATGTCTGCTCCTCTTGTGGCCAGTGGGGTGAAAAAGGAGTCACGTGTTCTCAGATCTCTAAAGTACCTTTAGCTTATGTGATAAATCTTCTGCTGGTTTACCAAGAGGTCCCCAGTCCAAGTCTCAGCTGAGGCTAATGTGTGGAAGACATATGCTGAAAAGTGAGTCCAGCCACCAGTTGGGGTTGAGGTCTAAAGAGATTTCCCGTGTCTGGCGACCGACTGGCAAACAGAACATCATAGACATCTTCCAATTCACCAGCTCACTCATGGTACACCTCCTCCCCAAGCCCACAGTTCAGCAGATCATTTGAGTGCATACTGAGGTACAGCAAATCACTTAAGCACATTCTTAAGTCACATGCACTTAAGCGCTTCACTGTATGGGTATGGACTGCTGAATCAGGCCCATGCTAGGACAAATGACAGTGGAATCACTCAAAGAGAATCCTGGAATTCAAGGAGGTGTTTTGCCTGTGTAAGTAAGGCAGGAGCATGTTCAAAGCAGGTGGATACAAAATACAACCCAGCGATATAATTAAACGGTTTCCAGTGGGCAGCTCATTGGGTGTGACAGGGACGCCATGAAACAGCTCCAGAAATACAATGTCTTTTGTTCTTCTACCGTAACCATGTCCTTGCAGGTCAATGAAGGAAGGTGGCAACTTTAGCTGATGCCGTGTTTGCTTACTGTCTTGCATGTTATGCTGGAAACGAATTAAAAACAAAACAAAACAAGCCAGTAGGGTTACGTTTGCATTTTATAGCCCTGTTGGGAAATTAACATGGCAGGAGCAGCTCACTCATCTACAGATGCATTCTATTTCGTGACAAACTATGGTGCATTCAGAACATCCATCAATCATAGAGATCATTTCCCATCTCATCAATTATGCAAATTAAACCACAAAAACTATGTTCAAATCACGGGAAGGCCGTGACATAAACCCAGGAAAGCGAGGCAACTCAGAGTTCAGTTTGAAATCTCATCCTCCCGCCCTGCGCCCTGGTGTGCACTGGTATTGCAGGAGCTGTGGCATGCATGGGCCACCATGACCAATCTGTGTTCACATTCCTGCACCCACACCGGTCTTCCGCAAAATGGCACATAAAGCGAACTGCATGCACGGGGAGGAGGGATAGCTCAGTGGTTTGAGCATTGGCCTGCTAAACCCAGGGTTGTGAGTTCAATCCTTGAGGGGGCCACTTAGGGATCTGGGGCAAAATCAGTACTTGGTCCTGCTGGTGAAGGCAGGGGGCTGGACTCAATGACCTTTCAAGGTCCCTTCCAGTTCTAGGAGATGGGATATCTCCATTAATTTTATTTTATTTATATTTATTTATTTATGCACAGCAGCACGGGGAACACAACTGAAGATGTTTTGCTCCGAAACCTCCACCAAATGAAATTCTCCATTCACTGCCAATAGCAGCATGAGGCTTTTCATCCTTTTTGTAGGCCAGAGATTAATAAAATTGCAAACGTGTTGGCAGGTGCATAGCAGAAGGCAGAGTCCATCTTATACCAAGGTCAGCTAATACTTCTGGCTCCCTCTGTCTAATGACCAGTGGACGGTCTTATTCGTTCAGAAAGTCCTCTACAGCAGCTGGACACAATGGTGTGAATTAAATAGTTCAGAACGCCGAGCTCAAGATGACAGGAAGGTCTATGGGCAAGATTAGGGTTGGGATTTTAGGATTTTGGATCACTTTTGCTATCCAAGCCATTGACTTCTAACCATTAATATGTAGTCATGGTAAAAACCCATTCAAGGTATAATCCATTTTGCTTCAGATTATAAACCAATCACTAATTGATGGGGTTAGCACGAAACTTCTCCATACGCATAAGTATCCACTTCCGGTTTCTCGCACCTTCCTCTGAAGTATCTGGTCTGGTCACTGTCAGAGACAGGATATTGGACGAGCAGGAGCAGGAGCCTGATCCAATATGGCAATTCCTATTTTCGTATACAATTTTGCTCAGTGATACTTGAGTACTCTAGTATTTGCAGGAATTTGCCAATTCGATCACTGGCAGAACGCAGTCATTTCAACCTGCAAGTACAGTTTTTCACAGAAAGAATTAGCAAAATAAAATCCACAGACGCTGAAATTTCACCCAGGATAAAAGAAGTTTAATGACAGAAAGAAACAAATATTTTCCGTTAGCCAGTGGAATAGGCAGCTTTTCACTTGAGATACAGGATTTCAAGAGAACAAATTTCCCTTTGCTAAAATCTATCTATCTATCTATCTATCTATCTATCTATCTATCTATCTATCTATCTATCTATCTATCATTGTAGAATTTAGGCACCATGTAACAGGAAGAATAGAGAGAGAGAGATCCCTAAAGATTGTTTACACACACCCACACACCACAAAACTGACTTTCATCTGATTTACTACCAGTGGCACTGTTTCTCTACTGCTTTGATCACAAGTGGGTTGATTGTTCTTCCTGTCAGTTTGGTGGTCAAGCCTAAAAGTCTGGTACATGACCACAGGCTGTTAAGTGTAAGAAAAGAACGATAGTGCATTGAAACATGTCAATGAAGAAGAATTCTGGAGATAATTGACCAGTGCATGTATGTATTGCAATCGCTATCACAGTAGCTACGTCACAGTGTGGTCACAGCAAACCCCTGCAAATAAAGCAAAATTAATTGTATAAATAAATCGAGTACATTAACTCAATGTGAGGATGGCAAGCGCGGAGCTAGCAAATGTAACATACTAGTGAAAATGACAGGGCATTCTGTAGTCAGTGTAACATGCTAATGAAGGTAACAAAAACTGTTTATTGCATGCAATGAGTGAACATCATATGGAAATATAGGAAGTTCGAGCCACATCCTACTTACCTTACCCATGCCACTTAACTAGGACTGCTTCTGCCAGGAAAGCCAGGCTTGACCCAAAATAGATAGATTCCTCTACATACTAACATATTAGATACATTATAGAGAGCTTTAAAAACAGAATTGATCTATCCTGTATCCGTCTACTAGAGTTGATCGAATAATATGAATCAAGCCCACAATGCAATGGTTTTGGTACATGAATCACTTGCAAAGCAGTCCCATTAACTGCGAATGCAGCCTCTGTCCATGAGCATTTGCAGAATAGTTCAAGTGAACTTTATTTTCCCTTCACTAAATCCTTGGCTCTTTGCAAACTGTCCATCTTAGCCATTGAGTGGCTATTAGTTGTGGTGCGTGATTGGCCACATGGCATCGTTTTTGCTCCCTGGTGCAGGACCCATACTTTCTAACAGGAGACTATCGAATGGTGAATGATGCATATTCCAATATGTATTCTTGAAATTTGCAGGGGGATTTGTTAACATTTCCACCCAAACCACGTGGGAATCCCAGTAGGCTCAAATAACAAATAGCACATGCCCTTGAATAGGCCTTCGGTAATTCAGTTGCGAATGTTATTTATATTATCTTAGTTCCTCGGAGCCCTACTCATGGACCGGCGCTACACAAACGTGGAACAAAAGACAGACCCTGCCCCAAAGAGCTTACAATCTAAGTACAAGACACAAGAGACGGATACAGACAGACAGGGAAGTACAAGGCAATCTACTAAATCACAGGAACTTGTACTACTGCTGGGCAATATTTTGCTGTTAATGGCCTCCAGAGTAGTCCTTGTCACATGCACAACAGAGCAGCATGCAGTGAACGTTCTACGTGACATTCAACGGTCAAGGCTTTGACCATCCCTTGGGGTATGTCTACATTTATGGGGGGGGGTGTAGAGTACAGACACTGCACACTCAGCTAGCATGGATAAAAATAGCAGTGTACATGGTGAGGCACAGTCTAGGCAAATAGAGGAGAGTAAAGTTCCCTACACACCTGACCCCTAGGGTATATACGCTACACAGGCTCTCTACACACCCAAGCCGTGCCTCCCATGTCTACACCGCTACTTTTAGCAGTGTAGTGTCCCGCTGCCTCCCTGCTCCAGAGCCTTTCCCCTTTGCTCCCTGCCAGCGGAGCCTTTCACCATTGCCTCCCCCCTACCAGAGCCTTTCCCCTCTCTGCCACGTGACAAGCGCAGATGCAGCCTGCCGTTCATTGCGGCGTGCAGCAACATGGGTAGTGCCAGTACTCCGCACATCGCTGTAAGGGTACACCTAGTCTTAGAGAGGTGTGTACGTCGGGAGGTGGGAACAAAGAGCCTTCCTACTCCTGGCATGACTTTCACAGAGCCAGCCGCAATCGCAGACCTTGTACAGCATCCCCGAGGAGGAGGAGGAAGAACTGTGGTCCAGTACTTCCCATTGGACCAGCCTGCTGCAGCATCCTAGAAGGAGCCTAAGAGGACTACAATCCTTCCCCGATCTACCCTCTGGGGTGAGGTAGCTACTCATCGCCTCACAAGGTGTGTGACAAGCACTTGGCTCCAACTGGAGAGAGAGGATAAGGTTCAAACAGTCGTCAAAGTGTCTCTCCCCTACAAGTGACGCCTTCAGCTCAGGAACGGGGTGGGAAGCTGGGGAGCGTCCACTGCTGCTGGTGGTGCCTTACTCTAGCACATTCCTTCAGTCCGGCACCATTCAATAGGGTCCTGCACGTCGTTTGATATCAGCAGTGAAGACTCCCTTCGGTTTGGAGAGCAAGGGGTAGTTTAAAGAAAAACCTCTCGCCGTGACCTCTTGTGTTCATCTCAGCTCCCATTAGTAAGGCATTTCATCATCAACCAGTGGCCCGTCATCTCAATAGTTGTGATGATTGTCTACCCAGCAGAAATATTGTCTAGACCCAAAAGGTGCCAAGACTTGAACAGCGAGGAGTCAGACAGAACATGGCATTCAATGAAAACAGCCAACCCAGAATGGTTTGCTAGGGCTGCATTCACATTTCATGGTTGTATATCACACTGGGTTCTTGTTTTTCAGAGGGGGACCAAATGTCTTTGAAAAAAGTATTCCTCTGCACCCGCTACTCCTACTCCTTCTCCCCTCCCATTTCCTTCTGTCCTCAGGAGAGGTTTTCTCTCAGACCCATGTGGACTCTGGTCTCCTCATCTGCTTGTATGTGACGATCTCTCAGCAGAACACGTGCTTGGAGAGAGAAAACAGACGACGAGAGCTGAGATTTGTTGTGCAGACCGGAGAAGATTTTTACCATCTGAAAGATGCTGCATTAATAGCAGGGGAATAGACAACACTTAATGCTTGCATTAGCAAAATCCTGCTTCTCCCTGCGATCCTTTCTCCCTTTGCCTTCCGCTAACAGTCAGCAAGCCGTCACTGCTCCCCAGCAATGGTGGGGCTCCTCGAGGTTTGGCCTGCTACATGGAAATGGCTGTTACATCGGCCGTCACTCTGCTTCTTATTTAATCTGTACGTGCCGCTGTAGCAATCTGTTCTGTGTTGGGGGTTATGACGTGCAGGAAGTCGCTCTGCTGTTGAACTGGAAGAGGGACATTTGACTTCCTCGCTTCTTTCCACTTTTGATCCAAGGGGTCCCCCTGCTGTTGGTGGGCGCTGTACTGTGATTTGGGTTTGTGCCCAGCTTATTGGGGACATCCAGGCATCAGGATCTGCATGGCAGCATGCACAGGTATCTTTTGCATCAGGGAAATTTCTTATGTTCTTTACCTACAGCGTTGCTACCCCAGTAGCTGGGGCTTGATCATTGGCTAGGCTCCCACTGACTTCAGTGGGCTTTGGGTCAGGCCTCAGATGCACAGCCTGAGCCCTGGCCATTATCCCAGCTTTTGCATAGCCTCTGGGATGCGACAGCCCCGCATGGTGAGGTTAGAAAGATAGCCACTTGTGAAATGATTTGGGGCCGGCTCCGGCTAGTTCCCAATGCAGTAGCTAAGGTGTGAATGGCCACGCAGAAAGATGACGATCCTTCCTGTTTGGAACTGAACCTTCCAGGCCCAGATCAGTCGACCTGTCTGTCTAACTGTCCATCGAGGTTCATCTATTTCCCCCCTCAGCATAGCATCCTGAGGCACATCGTTTGAGCAATGTGAGGACGTTCTCTCTGCCTCAGCAGAAAATAGCAGTCGTCAGTCTCGTTCACGAGCAGTAACCTCAGACGCATGCAAAAATTAAACAGGAAGGGAACTTGGTTGCTGCATAAATATCCCAGAAATACTGGAGGACCAGTGAAGTTTAGCTAGTAGGCCATAAAAGGGATATTTACAGCCTTTCCATTCTCCCTCTTCATACACCGCTTGGTACTTTCAACTGCTTGTTTTAATTAGGCAAAAGCTTTATTTGGGCTGTTTCCAGGCTGTGAAAATCCTGCCTGGAGTTCATTTAATGCAAGAGGCAGAATTGTTTCCACGGGACACATTGATTGAAAAGCATTAGTTCCCCCTTCCTTCCCTTTTCTCATACACATTCCTCCCATTTAAAAGTGATATTCCTCTTAATGACTTCCCCCCATAGATTCATAGATTTTAAGGTCAGAAGAAATAATTTGGATCATCTAGTCTCACCTGCTGAGGGACACAGGCCATAGAATCTCACCCAGTGAGTGCTGTGTCAAGCCTAATTCCTTGTGGTGGAGCTAGAGCGTATCTTTTCTAAAGTCATCCAAAATCATCCAAACATCTCCCCTAGGCAGCATAAAGGGCCAAATTACTCCCTGGCTTTAAGTCCACTGATGTCACTGGGCTGACAGCGTGGTGGAATTTGGCCAAAGCAGGTTTGGTAGAGGAACAGAAAAGTCCAGGCAATGAAGATGTGGTTAATGCATCAGACTTTGGATTCAGAGGTAGATGGGTTCCATCTTCTAGCTTTATAGGCCACTTTTAGTATTAACACCGCCACTGAGATTAACATCTTTCAGCCCGTTGCATCTGTCAGGTACCAATGATGCAGCCGTACAAGCTGGACTCCTGATGGGTAGATATAATATACTAAGGGATCAAGGCTAGTTTTTCTTTCTCCTCTTTCCAATATTAGATAAATAATTCCCCATCAAAAAACCCAACGTGCTTCGTTGATAACAGCCAAATACATGGCTTCACAGGCCTGAGTTATGTCCGAAGGGATGTAGGAGAGCAGAGGGAATAAAGCTGTAGTCTTTCACAGAATCTCAGCTTCCCTGCTTTTCTAGATTCCCATAAATCTGCTTGTCTCTGTCTTGGTTTATTTAGAGATTATTGCCCTGATGACACGTGCAGCTTGCCAGACCCCACTGCGTTAAATTCACCCCACGGTTCTGCTCCATTGTCACTCTTTTTGCTTGGCTTTATAGTACTCACTACAACAGCAGCAGATATGGCTCGAGAGTTCAGGGTTTTTTAATCAATTTATGGCCCCGATGTTAAGATCTAAAATTCAGATGTCTGCGGACGTAATCTACAGAAATGTAATTTGTCGAAAGTTCATTTCTAAGCCCTCTTGTGAGGCGCACAAGGAGGAGATGAAGCAGCTGGTAGCAAGGCCTGTAGGAGGCTCAGATTAAAAGGAAAAGATGTAGATCTTATTTTGTTCTGGTTTAGTTTTGAGAGTTGCTTTGTGCACCACTCCTTACGTTGGGGTCAGTTGTAGCACTGTTGAATGTAAAAGTGGCAGTGGTTTCAAGTTTAACATCCCCCTGCAAGAGGCACAGGCCATAGAACTGTTAAGTGTTGATTCATCTATATATTGGTGTGGTGAGGCCATATTTAGAAGACTATATTTTTGTCTGGGCATCTGAAAAAGATGGAAGCAACTCAGAGAAAAGCAGCAAACATAATCAAAGGGAAAGAGTAGGAAGGATGCAAAGACTTAAGTATTTATCACTTGAGCAAACAATGACTAATGCGGGCACATGATCAGTGTCCAAGTATTTCAAGGGTATATAAATCGAAGGTGTAACATTATTAAGGGGCAACCAGACTATAATTAGGAGAAATCAGAAAGCAAAGGAAACTTTAGGATAAGTATCAGGAAAGGTGAGATCTTTTTGATGATAGTAGAATGATCCTTCAAATGATGTGGCAGAAATCCCATTGATTGTGTTCTCTGATTTAAAACTGGACTGGACAAAAAAAACCCAGCTAATTTCCTTTAAGGACAATCTTGCATTGCAGTTTCAGGTGGGACTAGTAATTCTAATAGGTTTTAGGAATGGATAGAGGGGGTGGACAGTAGGAATGATAACAGTGGTTTAGTTTGGACTTCACTGTATGCTCTGTTTTGCATGACACCAACAGCTTGTATTTAGTGACTATGTGATTTTTATTTAAGCCTTGCATAACACAGCCCTGGGGGAGGAGGCAGCCTGCCATTGTCTGTTCTGTCCCCTGCAGTCGAAAACCCCACCTTCCAAAAGGGAAGATAACCTGGGGTCTCTGCAGCCCCAGCGTGACTCCTAACAATAGCAGCTGCTTCACACATACTGTGCTCTTAGGAAATCACAGCTGCTGGCGTGGCTGCGTCATCGCTTGCCACGGAACAAATCCGTGTTTTTGAGCAGTGTTAAGGAGAAAAGAAAACACGCGGGGCAGTGATGGAGCAATAACGATAATTCACTTCCCCTAACACTGTTCACTCAAGGATCTCAAAGCACTTGGCCAATATGAAAGCACCACAGTCTGAGGCTAGGTCTACACTACCAGCCTGAATCGGCGGGTAGAAATCGACCTCTCGGGGATCGAATTATCGCGTCTCGTCGGGACGCGACAATCGATCCCCGAATCGACGCTCTTACTCCACCAGCGGAGGTGGGAGTAAGCGCCGTCGACGGGAAGCCGCGGAGGTCGATTTTGCCACCGTCCTTACAGCGGGGTAAGTCGGCTGCGATACGTCGAATTCAGCTACGCTATTCGCGTAGCTGAATTTGCGTATCTTAAATCGCCCCCCCCCCCCCCCGTAGTGAAGACCTGCCCTGACATTATACATCCTGTGCACTTCATGGGCTTTGATAATATGTGCTGCCAGGACTTGTCTTGTGTATTGCTTACCGCGGATCCAATTGTTGTTGTTATTGCAATTGCAACTGCCCCCCCCCCCTTTGTGCTAAGTTCTGTACACCCAAAATCCCTGATCCAAAGCCTTGCAAATAATTTACATGGTGAGACAGGAAGCACAAAGTTGCGAGATGATTCTGATCAGCATGATAAGCAGCATACCAAGTATGCTTTAGTCAGACACAAGATATTACACTCAGTACAAGAGTAACTGGGTGAAAGCTACTGGCCTGTGATACAGAGGAAGTCAGACTAGATGATCTAATGGTCCCTTCTGTCCTTAAACTCCATGAATCTATGAAAAGCGGCAGTCACATTGTATTAGCTGCCTAACCATTAGAGTGAGTGACTGAGTGAGTGTGTATGTGTGTGTGTTTGACTCATTTCTATGTCCCCTCTCCTTAGTGGATGGTATTTGCTTTCCTTGAAGCCGTCACTGGATATTGTATCAATCCATATTATGTAGACATCATTGAGAGAGGCATAACAAGAAGCAATGGCTTGAATCTTAAAAAAGAAACATTTCGGTTAGACATTAGTTTAAAAAAAATATCTTAATGGTAAGGCCAATTAGGCATTGGAGTGATCTGTTTAAGGGAGTGGTTGAGGTGCTGTCACTAGAGGTGTTTTCAAAGGACATTTTAAAAAGTACTTGTGGGAGAAGTATAAAGGAACATCCTGCTTGCCACCCAGGCATTTTATAGATACACACACATATACATAATACATGTACATGAACTATAGGATTATGTATAGCCCTAGAGATGTTTTCAGTCTCCTATTGTCTGGCCATTTCAGAGATCTTTTATGCTGCATGAAAATTTACGTTAATGTACTTTGCATTGAGTATACACTGCATTGTGTAGGCCTTGTTTGACATGAGGCATTGGCCATGAGTGAGGTCTCATTTCTTGGGAGACAGGGTGAGGGGGGGCAAATGGATCAGCAGGCTGGAGACAGAATGTCTGTACTAGCTAAGCTAAGGGGGAACACCCAGGGAATCATTGACAATGGACAAGATAACAATGGGTAAGAGAAGCCTGGAATGTAAAATGAGGTAACGAGTCAGTCATGGATGGACAGTACGTGCAGTACTGGGATTGGTTCCTACAAAGTGACAAAGCCAATCCCAAAACGTGTGATGCAATGTATAGTAAATGCAGCGTAATATGTAAACGTATATGAAAGAAGAGATTTGCTATGGAACTTTGGATGTGTGGTACACCCTATACCCATCCCCTATGCTTGAGTCTGATCAACTCAGCATAGCTTTGCTTTATGCCAAATAAAGCAACCTGCGTGACGAGATTGGACTTGAACTGAGTTCTTGGAGAACCAAGTGGAAGAGATCTCAGGGGAACCCCAACACATTCTTAGTGATAGAGTTGTAGGGCCCAGTCCTTCAACCCTTGTTCGCTTGAGTACTGCAACAGTCTCATTAAAATTAATAGTGAGCAAGGACTACTTGTGTGAGCGCGTGAGTATATTGAAAGCCGAGACCATTATATTTCATTTCCTAGGGAAACTCATTGCTGTACTAAATTCTGAGCAAATTCTTCTTTCTGAAATCGTTTCAAACAAACCCGACTTCTCCATTGATCAGCTGCTGGTAGGCCATTGCTAACTGAAGGTTTGTCTACCCCACAGTTGGAAGATGTGATTGCAGCATGGGCTGGCAAATCCTCTCTGGCTTTAATCTAGCTAGCACAGCTGACAAGGTGACATAGTACATACCCAGGGTTTCAACTGGGCTTCTACAGCCTGCTCTGAAGCCCGTGCTGCCATGTCTTCACTGCTATTTTTTCACACCTCCAATTGCAGTGCAAGCCTGCAAGATGTTGAGCTCTCTAGTCCCTGATCCATCAAAGCTCTTAACCCCATGCTTAACTTTGAACGTGAGTTCTCCCATTGACTTCAAAGTGAAAGTAACCTTTTGTTTTATCAGGCCCTCATTTGTTAATCAATATGTGGCTAAATGAAGATGTCAAGTCCAATTGTATCTCAAATCTTTTGGCTTCCGGAATTTCCACATTTGCTCCACACATATCAGTCCAGGAAGGAAGATATTTTTCATATCAAAATTGCTATTTGTAGGAGCCATCATTAAACCTCAGGCATTGTTACCTCTGGAGTTGTTGGCTAAGCCCAAAATAGATTGATTTGTCTATGGCTCAGTATTTGGGTCTTATTCCTATGACAAGATGATTGGAGGAAGAGGATAGATGGGTCCAAGTTACAGTGGTTGGGTATGGATATGAATTGCTTTTTGTCTTGCCCATCTTTAATAGACCGGAGAGGGAAAGGTACAATGGGATATTCATTGTGAAAGCAGGCAGGATTTTCAACAGCACTCAGCAATGCTGGCCTAACTCTGCTCCCATTGACGTTAACAAGAGTTTTACCATTGACTTCAAAGGGATCAGCGTCAGGCTTTAGAAAATCCCACTCAGTGATAGCATTGAAAGGACAGATCACAGAGAAGATGGAGACGGAGACTGACATTGGCTTATCTATCATTGCCCTTCCCAAGCAAAATCAACCTCTTTCCCTGGATATTAGATGGACAATGCAGATGCTAATCCCCTTCCTAGTCATATTTCCCAACAAGCCAGTCCCAGCATGTAAGGGGAGTCTGAGTCCAGGAGCTGACAAGCTGTTTTACTTTGACTTTCTTGGAATGGGGGAAAAAACAAGCCAAAAATATCTGGATGATGGCCACCGGCACTCAGCTTTCTGCTCCCGCACTCTCTCTCTCTCTCTCTCTTCCTTTTGGAATATAAAATTGATTCACACAAAAATAGCTGCCACTGGATGAGAGAAAAAACCTATAAACCTTTTTGCTTTGCAAATGAGAGAGAGTGAAATTAGCAGGATCTGAATCTCCTTCCCCTGGTGGCAGGAACAATGGGCGGACATTTTATAGCCTGCACTTTTTCTTTCCATACATTTTTGATCAGTGAATTCAGAGTTAGTGGAAAGTGTTGGACTGACAGTCCCGGAGACAGAAGACCTCTCCTGAGCCGCAGCATGGGCAGTGGCAGTGCAAGCTCCCCCATACTGCTGCCTGTCACCCTAACTTTGACAATCTCCTCTGGATAGGTAAAGAAAGCAGAGCTGTTTTCTGGCCATTCAGCCCTTGGCCTCTACATTGAGAATGTCCATTATGGTGATGGGTCTTTTGGGAATGTGGATTCATCTAAGAGCTGAATTCTTCTTGCGGAGGCATTCGCACAGCCCCATTGACTGAAGTCAGTGAGGTAGTGTATGTTTGTCATTAGTCCATTATTCCCATTCCCTCTATTACAAGCAGAACAAGGAGCAATGGTCTCAAGTTGCAGTGGGGGAGGTCTAGGTTGGATATTAGGAAACACTATTTCACTAGGAGGGTGGTGAAGCACTGGAATGCGTTACCTAGGGAGGTGGTGGAGTCTCCTTCCTTGGAAGTTTTTAAGGCCCGGCTTGACAAAGCCCTGGCTGGGATGATTTAGTTGGGGATTGGTCCTGCTTTGAGCAGGGGGTTGGACTAGATGACCTCCTGAGGTCCCTTCCAACCCTGATAGTCTATGATTCTAAGCTCCCTATGCACCGTCAGAGGAGGTCAGAGTAGACCCACGTTGTTCTCTGTGCTCTCCTGCATGGAGGTAGCTGGCAGGGTTTGGCACTGCCTTGTGCAGCTGTCACCTGCCTAATTAACTAGGTGACATTATGGAAAATGCATTTTTAAATAGCACAAAATTGGCTCTTTAAAAGCGCTTCGCTCCATGGAACATGTCAGCTGCGCCGGTGTAAATCCAGAGGAACACTGCTGAGGTCAGTGGGGTTGCTCTGCATTTCCACTGGTGCACCTAAGCTCAGAATTTGGCCCTGAGGTGAAATATAAGAAGCTGTGGATGGAGTTTTAGTGTCTTTATAGCCTCATATATGCGCTTAGATCCTCTGGCGATGGGCACCATAGATAGAAATGTGTAGGACAGATGGATAGATTTCACTCTGTCTCTGTTACTCCATCTGTAAAACCTGGAGGAAGAAAATATTGCCCTTCCTCGCCGGGTGTTGTGAGGAAAATTTACTTAACGTTTGTGAGACACTCACGTGGTGTATCGACAGAGCCAACCAATTGTCTAGCTCAATACCTCGATATCATGGACAAAGATGATCGTTGATTAGGGTATGGCTACGCTGCAACTGGGAGGTGTGATTGCAGTACATGTAGACAGACTCAAGCTGGCTTTGATCTAGCGAGATTAAAACTGGCTTGAGTAACAATAGCAGTGAAGCTAGGGCAGCATGGAAGGCTAGCCCGGGCGGTCCAGGACCCTGGGGATATATCCAAGCAGCTGCTAGCTCATTTATGTCCACATATGCTGCAATTACTTCTCCCACTTACAGTGTAGACATACCAATAGTGTTATTGTAATGATTAGGACCTGATAGGACGTTTGCATCAAAATGTGACATTACAGTCTCAAGCTGCTGCAACCTACCTCTCAGGTCCAAGAGACTACGGCTTAGAAGACACTGACCCTGTTTGGATCACACTGCGCTTCGTACAGGCACAACTCTTGTTTTTCTTTTTCCTCCTCTCCCCAATTCAGATGATAAAAGCCAAGCTAAGAAAACATCACAAAACTCCCCAAAGCTTTGCAACACCTTCAACAGTTCACCTCCGATTAAATGCATCTTTCCAGCAAACAGTCTGGTGTTTCATTGGCAATTGCCCCACAGTTAAATAAACTGAAATTACTCATCTTCTTCTTCTCCTGCCTGGCTCTGTAGAACATAGAGGTCCTTAGCAATTTGCACCTACCGCTTTCTGCCAGAGGCATATTTTTCCCAGAGATGGTAATTCAAATTAAGAGCTCTTAAATCCTGCTCAGTACTATCCCTCCTTCATCTCCTTGGTCAGCCATGACATTAGACACCATAAAGGATGTCCTATCAGGAGATGCTTAGCTGGTCTGTCTTCCGTCATCCTAAACACCTATCTGCCCACTGAAATTGTTGGGATTTCACTACATTTACTCTTCTTGGTTCTTCACAGACCTCCTGCAGTTCCTTATTAAATCTTCTTCTCCACACATCATTCTGCTGTACTGGCCCCAAAATTCATCTCAGCACTTTTTTGGAAGGTATTTTGCTGTCTTTCTTCTTTTCATTCCAGCGCTTCCCAAAGAGTTTTATAAAGCCGGTTCCCGGTTTTTATTCTGTTCTTATTCAGGCAAAACTCTGACTGACAGCAATGGGATTTTTGCCCGAGTTAGGTCTTCTCCAAAATATGACCCTATGTATCTACAGAATTTACTTCATCCCATACTCAGAGGTGGTTTCTTCTGGGTTGAAATGCATCAGCAGTTGAAATGAGCATGGCAATGCTACCCATCAGGTCAAGGACCTGATATAATGTCCGCTGAAGTCAATTGAGATATTCCCATTGACTTCACTAGGCAATAGATTAATCCCTTGGACAGGAAGTGAAAAACATTGAAGTGGGCAAGTCTTTCCAACCAGACTAATGACATTCTTTTGGGCTATGTTATGTTGGCTGACAATCCACCAACCCTGAAGACCAAGCAGAAGGCCCTGGGTCATTCGGCCATCCATCTGCTTCCTTGTGGACTTACTCTTTCATATTGGGGGTCTCTCTTGAGTAGGGCTGGTCGAAAAGTTTCAAAATGTTGATGAAATTTTTCATCAGCATTTCGAATTTTAAAGAAAAAAAGTTGACGACATTTTGGAGGAAATGTTCAAAAAAATGTTGACCCTTTTTTCACCAGCTATGTGCTTGGGCTGGGAAAAAAAGCAGGCCCATGAAGAGTTAATTTTATCCTCCCATCTTTCCATCCCACACATTCAGTTCAAGTCTCTCTGTACAACAGCAAGGAGCACACAAGGAGTCAGTGGGAAAACAAATTTGATTGGTGTAAACTAGCGTCAGACATAAGAAGAAGCGGCAAGAAAAAAAGGGGAGGGGTCCTGAATGAATCCTGTTTCCTGCTTCCTTTTAGTGTTCTTTGTTTTTTCCAAATAATCTCTTTTTAAAATGCTAATGCAACAAGTTTCCTCTGCCGTCAATGCTGATGGAAACAATGGCTTGACCCTAATGTGCAAATCAGCTTCTTTTGGAAGGGAAAGGGAATTTTTAAAAGGATATCTCCCTGCACAGTGTGTTCCCATGAGTCTCCTGGGATGGTTGCTTAATTGACATGTCTCTCTGTCTTCAAGGGTCTGTGTCAATTCAGAAGATACTGTACTGAATAGTGTGTGTATAATATACAATCCACAGAGACTGAGAGAGGGGATGTGACGGGGTGGATGGATAGACAGACAAGATTAAGTGAAATTCTTTTTTCTGTTCTTTTCTTTGCTATTTTAACCCATTCCACTTGCAGACAAGAAGATACCCTACACCTTGTGCAGGTGTTGGCAGGGGTGTCTTTCCGTTGGCCCCAATAAGAGATGACACGTTTTCTGTCCCGTGCACGTTTTCTCAAGGGCCAATATGGCTACAAATGTTTCCTGCTGTCGCACTGACTCAAACTGTCACCCTGCTCGGCTCGGAAATGCAAATCATTCCAAACCCAAGAGCTGACTTGTCACTCTCCTGATATACTGGGGAGCAAATGACATGGACATCTGCATCCTTGCCTGCTGCTGCCTCTGCCACCATTTGCTGGGCGGGAGGAGAGGGGGGAATATAGAATATAGATCTTGTTTATAGTTCTCCTCCCCATCATTTTTTCATCCTGTGGCTTTGGCGCGTCTGTAGAATCTCTGAATTCTGTGGTTACTGGTCGCATTGAGCCAACTTCAAACAAAGCAAACTTCATCCAGATGGTCAAATGCTTTCACTGAACTAGACACAGGCCCAAGCTGCAAAGTTGGGATGCGGCGCTCACCTCTTCTACAGTTCAGGGGAGGTTACATCCAGGATTTTGGTGCTGTCCAATGTGGACAGAGGGACCAACCATGAAACTCAGATTTGGATTCACAGTTAGGTCATAGTTGGAGCCAAAATGCACGGAAAGATAGAACCTCATGCTAATAAGGTGTCTAGCTGTGTCCTCCTCCCTTAGGCTTTGCTCTTGCTGCTGGGAAAGTGTAACAGGTTGGCAAACTCTCGTTAAAGCAGGGTTGAGATTGTCCTGATATTCCCCATTCAGCTCATCTTTCTTTACCCTGCACTTGTATATGGAACATTCCACAGCTCTGCTGGACAAGATCAGTGATGGACAGGTAAGAACTATGGTACGAATGGAGGAACCAGGACTAAATTCCTCAGAAACAAATATAAGCGATGACTGGTAAGATGTCCCCCGAGCCATCAGGTCTTCACCACCGCTGGGAAATCAGACTCGAAGGACCAGTGTGGTTTGCTCTCCTAGAGTATGCTCGACATTCCGAAGACATTTCCTGTTGTATTGACATGAAATTCTCTCCATGTGAAATGGAATATTGGGGCCAGGACTCCTAACCAGCTTTAGGAATGGCAGATATCCAGTATGCCAAAAACTATAGGGTAAATTTCTTGCTGAAAGTTGATTTGGAAATCAAGAAAACCTCAGGTCTAATTTTAGGTCTATGACGTGTATGGAAGTGCCAAATCCTGGGTTTTCCAGGGCACAGTTTCACAAGCTCTGAGCTGGCCATATCTCAGCAGCTTAAGCAATGTCAAGTCAGGCCAGGTCCGGAAGGGGAGAGTTGCAGGGGAAAACCAGGTTGCTGCAGAAACCGGTGTTGGTGATTCATTAGTCACCTCTGGGGTACTCAGCCAGTGCTCTGGTGTGGTGTTAGGAGGCGCTGTGCAACTGGAGATGCTATCTCTCCGATGAGATGTAAAACAGAAGTCCTGACTCTGTGTGTGCATTAAAAAAAATACCATTACAGTTCCGCATCAGTCGTTTGGTTTTTTACAGTACTGGCTATAATCCAATTTGGGCCATTATGTTCTGTCAACCCAAGTTCCAGTTGGGTGCAGTATTCTTCTTCACTTACTGTGGTGCAGTGATACTGTGCACTGCCAACACTGTTGGTCTTGTTATACCCCAGAGGCAGCTGCACTTCAGAACATAACATAAGAACGGCCATACTGGATCAGTCCAATGGTCCAGTGGCCTGTCTTCCGATGGTGGCCAGTGCCAGGTGCTTCAGAGGGAATGGCCAGAACCAGGCAATTATCGAGTGCTCAGGGATTCCTCAGTACATAATGTGTACAAACAGCGAGTAAAGGCTGTAAAGGTCTATGGGGACAATACCAATGTATATTCATCATGATTAACGATCACTCCCAATGGAACATTAACTTGGAATAGTTTGATTTCATACAGCTAAAACTTTCCCCTTCCTCTGCTTACAGCCAAGGCCCCAGGTGCAGTTGAACCATTCCAATTTCTGTTGCATAGGGTCCCCACACCAGCTGTGCGTTGGGCAACCCTGTTCCAAGGGGGCTCCCTGCACTTCCCCATGGGGTTTGAGAGGCAGAACGAGGGATGTGTCGTGGCAGGTTCAAGCGATCTTTCTTGACATCGACCCCTTGGCCATTTACCCCCCATAGAACAAGGAGACAAAACAGCACTAAGACACTACCGCAGCCTCAATACCTGCTGCCCTGCAATCTAAACCAGCGTGGGGAGAGAGTGTGTCTTTGTCTCCCTGTAGTGGCTGGTCCACAGCGATTTTATGAGGGCATGGTGCTGTCGGGGAAGTTGGGGAGGCTCGCGCTGTTAATAATATAGGTCCCAAGTTCAGACACGATTATTGTCCCAAGCGTGGGGTGAATTGTCCCAGCAGGCCTGGATTTGTACCTTCCCTGCCTCTGCAGAACCCCGTGTTTGTTGCAGAGAGTGGGAACGGGCTGTCCAATCCAGCATTCTGAGACACTAGCCAAAGAGTTACTTTAAATTGCAAAGCTCTTCCTCTCAAGCACCAAGCCACTGATGGGAAGATCTCGATGTTTATTCATCAGAATCACTGTAGATATTTTCTTCAGAGGGAGACTCACGACTTTAAGCAAAAACCATCCATCATGACTGGGGAGAGTGCGGGGGAGCTCTTCACCTTCATGGATTTTCCCCCCCTCCCTCCATCTCACCTTATTCACGTTTAAATGGATAGAAATTCATCTTTCTCTCCGAAGAGCCGGTTGGCTGCAAAGCTCTCCGTGCTTAACCAAGCCGCTCGTGTTGGGAGCATTTTTCAGGCTCTCTGTCTCTCCCGTCCCCCGGGGCCCCCGACTGACATCTCTTCTCATTTTTATGTTTGACACCTCAAAAAACAGCCTAAACGAATGGGCCCTATTTGTAAAAGAAAAGCAACTTTTCTCAACACCAAAACCTACTTCTCGCCAGGAGAGAAATGAATCCCTCACAAAACTTTCTTTCCCACCACTTTCTGTGGGAGGGATGTATGGCAACTATCGTATTAGTATGTGGGGATGTTTACACGGATATATAGATAAATGGGCGTGGATCGATACGTGGGTGTGCGCAGCTTGTATTATGTTTAATGGCGCTTCCCTTTGCAGACTGCAAAGGAAGGGATGCAACTTGTAAAAGTGGTCAGCTTTGAAGTGACACTGTGTGATATGCGTATTGCAAACACGTTGTGTGTGTGACACCGCCCCCTATTGGAGGGGAAAAGAGCTGCTCAACTGAATGTCATAGAATCTTGTCTGCTAACAGTCAGTGGAGGTTCTGACCAGGAGCATGGGACAGAGTTGTATACAAGTGAGGTTTCTCCTTAGGTCCAGCTTTAATCACTTCAGCTTTAATCTCATATAGCTACAGATCTTTCCTATTAAAAGAGAAATCCTCCATTCCCAGGTCTGACCTGTCTGCAGCAGTGTTCTGGGTTGCAGCGTTGTGCTGCATTGCTATCCTGGAGACTATCTAAGTTCAGGTCCCACCCTCATCTTAAGCACACACACACACCCAGGCATCCGGGCTGGCAGTTTGCACTTAGCACCTATGTCATTCTCTAGCTGACTGCTTCGCGGACTGAAATCAATGGGTTAGGAGAGGGAGCCACCGCTGCAGTCACTGCATCAAGGGAGAAACCAACATGTGGCAGGGGTAAAGAATCACAGAAAGAGTTCTTCTCTTCTCACACTGAACAAGGAACTTTATTAGCATGCGGAAAACAGTGTGATTGTTAAAGCTACTCTGTCTCGCTCTCTTTGCTTAGCTCGGTTAGAACCTTCCCCAGGCAGCTTCCTGCTTTGCAGTTTTAAAGAGATCATAGGCATCTCCTCACGCACACAGCCAAGAGACCTGATCTCTTTAGCTTGTAGTAAACTCTCCAGGGCAGGGCTTGTCTCCAGCGCAATGGCCCCTGATTCTGGCCTTTGGGTGTTACAAGAAGAAGAAGGAGTACAATGCTGGGAATATACATGAACCCCAACAAACTAATGAGCTATTCTGTCTGTTGTAATCCATTCTTCCCAATAGATAAGTGGGCAGGAGAGGAGATAATCATCTGATTCTTCTTCATACATGGTGATGAGCATGGTATGAAAGGGATGGATTGGTTTTCTCCTAGAATCATACTTTTTGAGGAATCAACCATTAACACTTCCTTATTCAATGTTCCATACACCCCTCCCTCTTCATTTAACCCTTCAGGATAAGATTTTCAGAGGCACAAAGGGCAGTTGATCCTTGAGCTCCTCTTTTGCTTTTATTAAAATACAGTTTGACCGTTGAACCCTCAGCCTCCAAACCACTGACCGTCCCTTTGAATTGCAGGCTGATAGAAAATGAAGACAGGGGGTTTTTTTAAAAACCATCTATTACCCCGTACAATTTGTGGCCTCAAGGTCTATGTGTTGCCACTGGACAATATTCAGAGGTAGCTTTTAGAGGTGGCTGGAACACAGAAGTTTCAGTTTGCAGAGATTCGTGTGAATAAGTTTCGCTGATGTGTTTCTTCTTCAGTCTCTGATTTGCCTGCGCATCTGCTGGGATGAGTTACTGAGGCTGGAGCGGTGACGTTCAGCAACAGTTGGCTTTTCTAGTTCATGACAGAGGGTTTCTAAATCAGTCATTCATTCATTCATTTACTCAGGGTTGCATTACTCCCAATGAGCTGTTTGCACACATCACCAGAAAGAGACAAACCGATCTATTTGAATAAAATGCTATCGTTCTCCAAAGACAGTGAGAAGCAATAACAACTTGTTTCTGTCTTTTTAATCTCAAATGGTGGCAACAAATGAAGCTTCCAACTTTGTAGAAGGCAGTTTTCAGAGATACCGTGTAACAGCTCAATACTCAACTTGTTGGAATGGACTATAGCACATAAACAGGGGCTTGTGGCCATTAAAAATACCATAGCACTTTGGGGAACTGTAAGAGAGTTAGCTCCGATGTCCTGGCCAAATTCCAGTTTGATGAGTCTATCCTGCCAGCCTATATTTCCCTTTTTGTCATGTGGCCATGGCAACTGGATACAGAATCCTGCCTCGCTTGTTGCCCTAAGCTCTTGTGTCTTGTTAGTGTGAGGTGGTAAACCTCTGCCACAATCCACCCCAGAAGTGGCTGAATTTTAGTGGTGGGTAATTAATTCTAAAAGAAAGACAGTCAGTCAGTTGGACAGTATGCCGGCAGCTACGCAAAGCATCTGCCCCACCTCTCCCTAATGCAATATTGCACATTTACAAAGGTCACCACTGCAAAGCAAGCAGTTGCCATGTGGTACCTCAGACGTGGCAAATATGTGGAAACACTGGGGAATCTCAGCTCTCACTGTTAAACGTGGAGGGCTTAATGGTGCATTTTTGTGGAATCTTACACATTCCTCTGAGGCGTTAATTCCCGCTGGAGATATAAGAATACTGTGCTCGAAGGGCCATTGTTCTGCTGATATTCTAGCTTCATATACAAAACAAATCTTTGAGGCTTGCGTCTCACTACTTATCCGTGCTAACGTGACATGAACCCACCTAACACTAGAGAGGAGCCCAGAACAAAATCCCAAATCCCCAAACCCTCTGGATTCTGAGGGTGCTCAGATCCTAAATGTGTTTCCAGATCTGAAGTTTGGAAGCAGTGCATTTCTTTATAATGGGCTGAACAAAAAACCTAGACCCAAACACATGCCAAATTCTGGGGGAGAGAGGCGTTCAAAATCTGGATTTGCATCCAGATTTAAACACTATGGCTGGACCCCCCCCCCCCTTTACGTAACTCTTCGATGAGTATAGAGCGTAGCTGAGACAATGCAGAAAGCTAAGTGAGTGAGGTGAATGTTTCACCAGAGCTCCCGTATATTTTAGAACTGAATGTGAGGGACAGATCCGCAACTGGTATAAATCGGCATTCTTTGGGGTGACAGTCATTTGTACCACCTGAGGCTCTGGCTGTGACTCTCTCTTTAACTGCTTGGCAATTTAATAATCTGAGCCTCTGACCTGGGCGTAGCTTGCATTTGCAGTGCTAATTCATACACGTTCATGTGGGCCTTTTAACATCAAAGAGATGTGCATACAAACAGCCCAAACGGCACTATGTAAATGCTGTAAACTGAGAGCAAATGTCTTTGTTAAGTCCAGGAGGAAATGCAAGAAAATCCTATTTGCTGACGTGCAAAAGGCTTTGTAAGCCAGAGCCCTCAGCCTGAAATCGCTTGATTTGTGGATCCTTGCGATTAAGTTGAACTGAATGACATGCAAAGCTGGCAATGGAGATAAAGAATAACTCCAGGCCAGGGAATGGAGGCTGCTAAGATCTGAAAACAAAGGCTGCTAATCTTGCGCTCATCATCTTTGAACAGCTAATGCTAAAGTACAGGTAAGACTTAGTCGATGCCTTCCGATTGCTGGACTCCATGTTGTCTTTTGTCTCTGTGGCTCGCAGGCTGCCCCTCCTCCAGCATTCCCCTCCTCAATCCATTTCTGTCCCTTTAGGTTTAGAGAGAGTGTTTCATCCCAGCAGAGTGTGTTTGCCTGTACAGGAATTGCTTAAGTAGGTAGAGAATTCCTTTCCAACTGCTGAGAGTTTCCTGGTGTCTCCTCACGTCTCTGAGTCCCGACCTTTTCCTCTGCCCTGGGTTGAATCCAGAGGGATTCAAAACTCACATTGCACTTCGGCTGCAAAATGTCTAGATTCGCCTGCCCAAACCACAAGATGGCTGCGCCCAAAGGAAAGACCCCATCACAGTTGGGCCGACACAGCAGCCGTGTTCATCTCTCCAGCAAAGGATTGTGCTTGTGGCTAAGTTGCTAGACTGGGAGTCTGGAGAAATGGATTTCATTCCTGATTGTGCTTGTTTGGTCTTGGGCGAGCTGCTTAATCTCTTTGTTCAATTCCCCACCTGTAGGGTGCGAATAATAATACTTACTTTCTTCCACCATTTATCTTTCTTGTCTATTTAGACTATAAGCTGTTAGGGGCAGGGGCAATCTCCCACCGTGTCTTTGGATTGCCCTTAGTGCAATGGGGCCCTGAATTCAGTACAAGGTCCCATCTAACGCATCATCAGCTTAGGTAGGATTGTCCCCTACAGACCAAGAGCTTTGTTCAGATTCCCATATTGTGCATTCAGAAGCACCCACTTTGCTAAGCAAGCAGGCAATGCTGGCTTATACCCATGAGTCGTGCCGGAAGTTGTGTCCACGGGCATTCCCTCTGCTTAGGTTGCATCAAGTTTCAGGGCAGCGGCCAAAGCTTGCAGTGTTTTAAAGTAAAGCATCAGGACTGGCCAGTTTCCAAAGAACTGGAGAAGCAGGTGGAGGTAAGGAAGGAGGAGTCAGGCTGGGCCTTCTGGGTGGAGCTATCTCAGCCTACGTTGCTGCCTCCCCAGCCATAAAGCCCCACTTCTTCAACCTGCATCCTCCAGCTGCAACCCTTTGCCTGGCATCAGGAATGAACAGGGGAGGGCATCTCTGAGCCGTCTCGGTAGCCAAGGCTGGGCAGAACCAGTATGGAGTCCAGAGACGCACCATGCTGAAAGGCTTGTAGGACAGTGTGGAGAGTCCACCCAGAGAACTGGGCCCCACAGTGAGCTCTGCAGGGGACTGTGTGAGGAAGTGGAGATGGGGAAGTTACGCACATCTAAGAATTAAGAGCTGGAACCTTAGCAGTATTTCCATTGTTGCCTGTCCTCAGCTGACCCATAGAAAAGAGCTGGTAATCATCAGCCTATCCCCTGAGCATTGGGTATATCAGGCTTTCAATAGAACCCTTGATGGTCAAACCACTTGCACTGCATCTTGCCAGCCTCAGACTCGAGCATCTGTGTAGGAAAACATGGGAAGCCCAAGACCCCATTTCTAGTTGTCAACTGAGAACACAAGGCAGTTTTAGAACTGAACCATGACCACAGGGGAGGTGGCCTCCGGCTGGCGTAGCCTTTCTCCCTCAGTACCAACATGTAAGTCTCTGTGGTATGGGTAGTGGTGCCATGTGACTTTGCAGAGAGTCCACTCCTAGTAGGGTAGTGTGTGGACTGTGCTGCCTTTAAGTGGCATCTGAGGAGTTTGAAACGTTCAGATGTTGCAGGTTAAAAACTGTTCCAGGATTGCAAGTTTGGCATGTTAAGGATCAGTGGGAGATTTCTCTGGGGATTTGGAGCAATTGAAAAGATCGACTACCTCTCTATAGACAAGTTTTAATAAGGCTGAAAATAAAATGCTCGCTCTCTCTCTCTCTCTCTCCGCCTTTTACAGCAGTGGAGATCCAAAGCACCCCCCTGTAGTTTCAATAATTCGAACTTCAGCTTGATTCCGCCAAATTGGCCTGAAATTCACCTGCAAAAGTTCACGAGGCTAAATGGAATTCAGAACAAACTCCTCTTGTTTCCAAACTCATGTATAATGCAGCAAGGGGACTTTGCTCAAAAGCAGCTGCAGCTTGCTGCTAAATTCACGACGACGTTCCAAAAGGGAAGAGCAACGACAAGGGGAAAACTGACAGTGCAGCAAAGAGAGGCTGGGGAAGGAGGGAAAAGAACACAGACACTAAGGTTTACTTTTTTATCTATTATTATTATTATTGT
The DNA here is from genome assembly GCF_002925995.2 of Terrapene triunguis. Classification (NCBI taxonomy): domain Eukaryota; kingdom Metazoa; phylum Chordata; order Testudines; family Emydidae; genus Terrapene; species Terrapene triunguis. The sequence goes on along the minus strand of NW_020664420.1, from coordinate 505,723 downwards.
TATCCAAACTACAGCCCGCGGGCCGCTTCCAGCCTGTCAGACATTTTTATCTGGCCCTCAAGCTCCCACGGGAGAGCAGGCTCGGGGGCTTGCCCCACTCCGGTGCTCCAGCTGGGGAGCGGGGTCGGGAGCTTGCCCCACTTCGGGGCTCCAGCTGGGGAGCGGAGTCGGGAGCTTGCCCTGCTCCAGCACTCTAGCCAGGGTGTGGGATCGGGGGCTTGCCCCGCTCCACCCGCCCAGCACTCCCCAGCCCCCGACTCACAATTCCCTTGATGAGCACCATCTTCCGGCACGCAGAGCCACACTGCGCAGGCGCGACTTCACTGCGCTGTTTCCAGGATCGGAACCCCGCCCCTAGGCGGCAGCCCCACCCCCTACGCGGCAGCACGCCCAATCCCCTCCCGGTCTCCTATGGCCCCACCCTCGAGAGCCTGGAAACCACCCAGGGCCGCACCCGTCCCAGCTGAGTACCTTTGCCAGGGGCAGTGCCGAGTACGGCCGTCTTGGTGTCACTGCCGGCAGGGCCCCTAGGAGTCCCTGGTACCGCCACCGTAGAGCCCCCCTTTCCCCCCCCCCGCACCACACCCTATGAGTCTCCCCTCCCCCCACCTCGGTAACATCCCTTATAGAGCCCCCCCCCATGCTACACCCCATAGAGTCTCCCTCCCCCACTGGGCATATAGTTTCCATACCCAGGCCAAAAAGTTTGCCCACCCCTGGTCTAAATCAATTGGGAACATGGGAACAGAGGCACAGGGAGGGGAAGTGACATGCTAAAGATAACAACAGTCAGTCTGGAGAGAATCAACACTTCTTCTTGCAGCCCTCTCAGCAAACATTTCGCATCAGCAACGTATCCTCTAGACTCACTTAAACTTACTTAGAGTCCCCCAGACTTACTTAGCCTCTCACCCACTTACCAACATGGCACTTACACTCCCTCCAACAGAGCTACACCACTGCAGACTCCAGCCGTCCATATTTGGTCCACATTCTGCAGTCCCACTGTAACTCAAGCAGAATACCAAGCAGTTTCACTGGGAACTTGACCTGAGAAAGGACGGGGTAAGGACTGTGGGATTTGTCCCTCTGGAATCTGCAAATCCTGAAGACATTCATAATATAAATTATTATGGCCAGATCCTGCCCAATCACCTTCCTACTCACTATGGTCCCTTTGCACCACTCCACAACACTGCCAAAAGTGGAGGGTGTTGCCAGAACATGACAACTACCTTAGTACTTCTCTAGCGGGAACAGGGAGTGCATTTAGGGTCTGATCCAAATTACAGCAGGAGACCGTCCTGTGTTTTCATGCTCCCATTGAAGTCAGTGGGAATCTTTCTACTGACTTCAGGGGGTATTGGGTCAGACCCATAGAGCTTAGAACATATATGACAGGATGCCACCGTTGTATGCAACAATACATCAGCAGCCTCCATATAATATCCATCACACTTTACAGCCCCATGTACAGCTATACCCGTCCTCCCTTATCTACTGGCCCATTTGTCTTAGGAGTCAGACACTAACAAACACCTAGGTTGTTATTGATTCACTACTGAACATGTTGAATTGTTAAACCTACTCATGAATTCCACTACTGATCTGAGATCTCAAACAGCCTTTCTTTCTTTCTTTCTTTCTTTCTTTCTTTATTTCTTTATTTCTTTCTTTCTTTCAGTGGTGTCATTTTTTTTTTAAGCATTTGATTTCATCTTTCAGTTTTCTGGAACAAGAGTAGCTCAAAAGCATTGAATGCCCATTTCTAAATGATAACTGCTTAGAGAGAAATGGTATCTTTTATTTGAAGGATCCCAAAGAACCTTATTACACAGATAAATATGTTGTAACAAAAAAAAAAGAAACCTACATAAAAAGAAGGATAATGTTGCAAAGTCAGGGTGGAAAAGTTAGGCAATGCCAGAATTAAGGTGACTCAGGCAATTTTTCCCAGTTGTATGTCTGTATGTGTTATGATACAGTCTTTAATTACATGACCACATAACATTTTCCCATACTGATTAGACTATTGGTTACAGACAAAAAGGCAAGCACAAAGATTTGGCACATTCATTCTGAAAGGCATCAGTGTCTCAAATTGGGCACCCAAAACCAGTGATCAACTTGAAAATCTTGGTCTGCCTGGTGGCAGGCTTCAGTATTAGAACCTATAGAAATCCAGCTTGTGGGGTTTTTTTTCCCACCCATTCTTTGAGGCAGTCAGTGTGTTGTCATTGTCGTCTTGGTCTAGGGTGTCCACCACTAATCACATTTGCGAGTTTGGTAGGTAGGTTGGGGTTGGCAAATGACAGAATGTGCTTAGCGATATAAGGCGGCTGAAAGTGAAGACAAACATGGCAGAGCTCATTTTAATGTAAACTTGTGAGAACCCAGAATGCTGCATTTATGCTTCTTCATGGAACATTCTCTCTCTCTCTGTCCCTCTATTTCCTGCAACATTTGCTGCATTACAGTTAATGGAATTTATGAGAACGACTTGTAATTCTCCAAAACTGCCGTGTGCGGTCATTTTAGCTGGCGCAATGTGAATTATGCAATAACCCATTGCCTTAATTAAAACAAATTGCGTTTACTGTATCAGTCTGTACTATAAATCACTCCCCAGGGCCCCTCTTCCAGGTTTCTACGTGGCCTGTTCTTGAGAAATGTTGACAGTAGTCTCCATTACCACAAACATTTTTGAGCATTTTTTTTTTAATCTCCTTCCCCGCTTTACAATCTTTGAGCTCCCTGCCCTGATCTACAAAACAAATCCCATCCAAGGGGTAACAGCAGAGTGGCGTGAAATCGATAAAATGCACCATTCCCCTTTACTCTCCTTTTTCTTGTAACACGCACATCTGTAGAGAGCCACGTTGGGGCGGCAAAGTGTATTAATTGCAGTAATGATAACAATAAAAGGACAAACAGAAATCTGCGGACTAATTGTTTTCAACCCAAGCTAGGAGGTACCAGAGATTCCTCACACCAGACACCATAATTAGAGTGGACAACAAGACAACCAGATTATTAGTCCTTTGTGTAGATCCTGTTTAATAAAGAGAAGGACCACTGGGTATTTATATTCATTTGAGCTCAGAGCAGCTTAAAAGGAAGCGTTAAATACACCATGTCGTACTACAGGATGGAGTAAACTGGCACCTAATTTAGAACCTAATCCAAAGCCCACTGAAGTTAGTAGAAAGACTTTCTGTACTTCACTGGGATTTGGAAAAGGCCCTTATGAGCCCAGTTCAGCAAAAAAACCCTATTCAGCCAAGCATTTAAGTTCCATGGATTTAAAATTAAGCACATTCTTAGGTGATTTGTTGAAGAGGGATATAGTTAAGTACATGTTCAAGTACCTTGCTTAGGGTGACCATATTTTCCCAAAGGGAAAATGGGACATCCCTGGGCCAGCCTGAACCACCCCATCCCCACACAGAGCCAGCCCAAGTAGGGTTGCCAATTTTGGCTGGACATAATCTTTAATTAAAGATTAATCTGTAATTCCTGGAGACTCCAGGACAATCCTGGAGAGTTGCCAACCATAGGCCCAAGCACTCCCTGCCTTCCGCCGGCACGGAGCTGGACTGAGGTCCTCCTTCCCTCAGGGCCGGCCCCAGCCCCCCCCCTTCCCCCGGTGTGTGGGGCTGGTCCTCAAAGCCCTCCCGCTGCCTGCCCGTGACCCTCCCTCCCTCCCACATGGCCCTCTTTCCCCCCCACGCACAGGGCTGGTCCTCTGAGTCCCCCTGTTGCCCACCTGCCCATGTGTGGGACTAGTCGTCTGAGCCCCCTGCCCGTGCGTGGGACCACCCGAGGCCCCCCTCTCTCCCCTGCACACGGGGTGGGCCGGCTGGCCAGAGCCGCTTTCCCTAGCCCTCCCTCCAGCGCAGGGCTGCTGTTGCCACTCGCTCCTTCCCCTGCATGTTCCTCCGTGCCCCGCTAGGGGTCCCACCCCACCCCATCAGCTGGCAAGAGCTAATGGGACAAATGCCCAGTTTTGTCAAAAAAGTCAGGATGGCCGAGACAGGGCCTTAAAAAAAGGGACCGTCCCATCCAAAACGGGACGTCTGGTCACCCTAACCTTGCTGAACTCGAGTCTTGATCCCCAGTATGTAGGTTTAGGGCTTCATCCTTGTCTCATTTATGTTGTTGTAAATCAGGAGGGGCCTCCATTGAATGCAGCATAATTCCATCGGGTGAAACTAAAGGCTTGTCTATGTGGAGGTTTCATGCACAGCAAGCCGGGCTGTGAATCTGTAGCACACCAGCAGACCCTGCTTCCGCACACTGAAAGGTTTGCAGTGCCCTTTGATGTATTTGCTTTTCACCCAGCAAAGTGCACTACAGAACTTTTAATGTCCGCATAGCCAGTTAGTGCACGGCAATCTAGATTACAGAGGCTTGCCACGCATTAGCTCTCTGTGTAGACAAAGCCCTTAGGATGGGCTAAAGCAAATCCATTTGGAAGTTTCAAGGGAATGTTCAACATCTTTTGAAGGATCCACTTAACTCTAGCCATGATTTTGGATGCTGAATGTTTTACAAAAGTTTATGAGCCAAGGTGATCATTTTGTGTCTTAAAGGATGTGGCAACTCAAGTTACTTGAAAGTGTCTGAAACCTTGTCATCAATAACCTAAGCAGCAGGGTCACTGAACATAAAATCAGCCCCCAGCGCCTGATTGAAAGTCCACTGAAGCTAACAGAAAGAGATCCAATCAATGGGCTTTGCATCAGGCTCATAGAGACAAACCTAAACTGAATAAATCTGCATGTTTATTTTCCTCTTGATAGGTACAAAATCATAAACCAGACAGGATTTTCTGCAGGCATTATAATGCCTCCACACTTGTTGTGAAGATTAACTGGCTTAAATACTGAGATGATAAACATGTCAATATGTGTTTTCTTTGCTTAAAAGTTAAATGAAGAGGTGATTGGAAATGTCATCGTTTCAGCTATTCCCGTAGTCAATCAGCCAAAATAAACTGGGTGATTATTAGTATTGAATATATTATTTGAAAGCAGACAAGCTGAAAAACTCTCAAACATGTTTAGAACATTTCAAAAATATCTGTATTACTTTTGCCTACATATTTGATTATTCTTGTGTTGTACTTGATTACTTAGTTTGTTAAATACCAAAAAAAAAAAAAATACTTTGATTGATGCGGTATTACGGATGGAATGTTAAATGCAGAAAGGTCAGGAAATTCAAAGCAACAGAGCCAACAGCAAGTGTGACGTGTTTGCACATTCATATCTAGAAGGATATTTGCCCTCTCTGACTAATATGATCCCATTGTGCATGGCCAGTCTGTTGGTTTCCATCATGTCTAAGGTTTTCATTTCTCAACCAATTTGTATCACATTTAGCATGCATATCTCACAGAGGCCTGTGTACACGGTAAGCACACGGTTTTCCATCCAAACAACGTTTGAATGATCTGAGCACAAAAATAAGCAGCTGACTCTCTTGTTAATGGCAAAACCCCAGTGGTTTTTCAAACTCAGAGAACTCAAAAATGGCCAAAGAGATTATCTTCCAACTTTCCAAATAAATTCACTTTTGGACTGTGAATAAGAAAGCGTGAGAAAATTTCAGCCCCCAAAGGTAATTTTGGGGAAAATGATAAACCACTGAAAATAGCCGTGTATAATGAAAATGTCATCTCCACCATAAAAGGTACCTCAATGCACTGAACAGCCACCGGAAAACATGATTGAAAGGGAGTTTAGAGATATTGCTAATGGCTTCAACATAAGGAGTGTGGCTATAAAAGATGAGAGGATGCCTGGCGAAAACTGCCCACTGCAAATCTTTGAGGAGCGTCTAACTATCCAGGCGTGCAGGAAAGGCGTGATTGCTACCCAGATTGCCCATGCAAATCTGCTAAGACAGAGAGACCTTCAAACACGTCAGGAGTTTACTTCCTTTGAACATAGAGCAGTTTTTTCAGGTTTTTTATGACCAATGCACATGGGGAGGGGACGTTGGCTAGTAGTTAGAGTAGGAGACTTGATTGCTGGGAGAAAGGACCACTGGGTACTATCCCTGGCTCTGAAGGATAATGTGGTCTACCGGAACTAGGCATCAGGGCTCCTGAATTCTATTCCTGGCTCTACAACTGACTTTCTGCGTTCCCGGAGGCAAGACTCTTTGCATCTCAATCTACCCTTCTCTAAAACGGGTATAAATAATGCTATCCCCAACTTAGCTGAGGTATTTTGTGGCTTAATTAACATTTGCGAAATACTCAGAGAACCTCTGAAAGACATTGCATAATTGTAAGGTAACAGTGGCAGCTGCACAAAATGACTTGCATCTGTTTTACAATGTCTGCCCCTTATGACATATGCAGGGAGAGGAATGGGAGTCGTTTTATTCAGGGCCAGTCAAGAAGCTTTCCTTGAGCACATTTAGTTAGCACTAGAGAGGCTAAGTTCTGATCTGGAGCTACCTTTTGAATGTCTTACGGTTCAGAGGATGTTCCAGCCATGTGATAATGGGAGAGTATCACAGAAAGAGTGGCTTTCTTCTACCTCTCTCCAAGGAGCTTTATTAAAATAAGAATATGGAAAACAGTCTGATTCCTAAAGCTACAGTCTCACTTCACTTCTCCCTAGAACCTTTCTCAGCCTCTCCTCCTCACTGGCTGCCTTCTATAGATTTAAAGAAACAGTACATTCATCCCTGTTTTGGACTTGCAAACCCCGCCCAAAGTTCCCAGTTGGTCAAATCTGGGAGTTTGGATAGGTTTGGCGCTATCTAACAGTAGTCTGAGAAACACTCTTCTTCCTGATCACGTTTCTTAAATATCTCAAATATCTATCCTGAGCATGTATCTTAAATATCTCAAATATCGTCATGCAGAACCTATCCCGTCCTGTGCTCAGACTCCTTGGATCATGCAGTCAGTACGGCCAGTCTCAAGCATTCAAAACTCATGAGCCAGGCCTCAAAAAATCATGTGTTTTAACAATGGATTTTGGGGAGGAGGGGTATCTGTTTTCTGCTTTCAGAGCCTGTAGGGCATTTTTGGGTCAAGTTTACATAACCGGCAACCACTAGGGCTAGAAACCTACATTTCTTTTTACTGAGAGCTGAGAGTCTCATGTAATCCTATGACTCCAGGAGCAGGTGCTTTGAAGAAACATGAAATATCACAAGACATTTGATAAAACCTTGAGAGCCAACAACACGGTGTATTTCATGCATCCCATCAAATGCTCTACCCAGCTATACCGCTCATACTTAATCAATGAATTCCACATTTGCCCCTGTATTGCACATACCCATACCAACACTACCTTCTCCTCAGCTTCTTTCTAAAACGACATGAGGCGCCTAACTCCAGGAGAGGGTTTTCACAGCTGACAATTGCTGGCAGAGTTAGGTGCCTCCCTGCAGCCTGGACGTTGGTGCCGGTCTTTGTGAGGGGCAGGGCTGTGGTCGGCATGTCCCATTGGCTGGCTTAGGCAGCTCCCCATCTAGTGTGCTGGCTTTTGCAACTTGCAGGCTAAGGCACCTGTCTCTCACCATCAGGGCCGGCTCCAGCATTTCTGCCGCCCCAAGCAAAAAAGAAAAAAGCCGCGATCGGCGGCGGCAGTTCAGCGGCAGGTCCTGCACTCCTAGAGGGAGTGAGGGACCTGCCGCCCCCGAATTGCCACAGGTGCCGCCCCTCTCCCTTGGCCGCCCCAAGCACCTGCTTGTTAAGCTGGTGCCTGGAGCCGGCCCTGCTCACCATTCATTGTACTGGGAGTTGAGGCACCTAACTCAGCTTTGTGAATCACCGTGGTTTTCTAGGCGTCTAAAGGTTAGGTGTTCCAACCCTCAGCGTCACAATGCCCAACTCCTTTTGTGCACCCGGGCCTAGAGAGATAGGTAACAGAGGAGATGCATAGGAAGCATGCGGCAGACTTTTATTTCACACCCTCTCCTCCTTGTTTCCCATAAGCATCCCCCGGGGACTTCCGCTTTGCTAATGCTCCAGCATCCGGAACTCAATCCATTTTCAAAGACTGTCCTGCTGCCATCGTGACTTAACCCAAGTTCGCAAGCCGCTCTCCTGGGGTGCAGGTGGGAGACTATTGAGTGCATAGAATTCCACGCCAAGAAATAAGTGGTGTTAACCACCAGAGAGACTCTAGTTGTGGATTTTCTGATAACAGCTCAACTTAAGGTCAGTCCTTAACAAAAATAAATTGGAAGAAATCTATCTGACTCATTTGCTTTACTGCTCCCACAATTTCTGATTCTTGAGCTCGCTCCCCATGACTTCCTCCCTTTCCTCTCGTGCTCTCCTTCCTGTGATATGATAATGTCACTAATGGGAAAATGCTGTATAAGGTATTTTTCCCAGACTGGATTCAGAGCAGGGCGAGTTCTTTTCTTGCTAAAAACAAAGTCTCAGAATAAAGTAGAAAAGGTTCTTTAGGCACAGGGAGTGTTAAGCTACTGGTTAGAGCAGGGCACCAAGGGTTCTGGAATCCTATTCCCACTGATCTTGAGCATATGATAATAATAATTAGTTGCTGGCTTCTATATAATACTTCTTCATCAGTAGATCACATAATACCTGCCTAAGATGGGCGCTGGAAGAACTGTTGACTCTTTATCAAGTGAAGCAACTTTAACCAAGGGTGCATTCTCCATAACTGGCAGATATGCTGTACTTAGCAAATGTATAACTTAACGCAGATGCTGTAGTTCAAACATGAATTATTTTGGGGAAGTCCTATGGCCTGTTATAGACTAGATGATCACACTGGTCCCTTCTGGCCTTGGAATCTGTGAGTCTATGGTTTGACCAGCTAGATGAAACACACTTGCTAGGGGCAAAGGGTTGATCTGAAAGATCAGAAAAAAAAAATCTGGTTTGATTTGAACCAGAAACAAATGTTTACATTGAATTGAAAAACACAGAAAAAGTAATAGTTTCTAATCAACCTAAGTGGATTGAGTCAACTCAAAATGATTTTGTTGGGGTGGGGGAAAGGAGGGTTTCATCTTGTTTTGAGTCAAACAAAATGATTCCATTGACTCAAAACATGTTTTCTAACTTTTTTTTCATTTCGTGTTGGCCGTTTAAGACGCATTTTACTCTTTTTCTGTTATTTGTCTCAATTGGCCTAATTTGAATAAGTGTCTTGAATAAAAAAATTGAAATGCAACATTTTGGCCCTTTCAAAAAACAAACATTTCCAAATGAAACTAATTGCCAAATTTAACCCAACTTCAGCTAATAATTTTGGCAAAAAACACAATTAGTTGCAAAAGTTTGGCCCAACTCTGCCAACAGCCTTTCCTCAATTAGTGTTAAAGGGTAAAAGGAACAAAAACAGTTTTGACAGGCTCCAGGCAAACTCACGTCCCTCTGCTTATAGCAGGACCGGGTCTAAAAGCAAAGGAAACAACAGCTGCTCTTTCTTTGCTGATTGTCAGTCAAGGTGAAGAGGGGAGTAAGCAAGCCATGACCACATTCTCTTTCCGTTGTTCTTTATTACCAGGGAAAGAGAGTCTCATGACACAGGAATCTTTGACATGGAGGGTCCATTTATTATTATTTATATTTAGATAGAGGCCCCAACCAAGATCAGGGCCCATTGTGCTCGGAGCTGTACATACACATATAAGAGACAGTCCTGCCCCCAAAGGACCTACAATCTAAATAGATAAGGCAGAGAAAGGAAGGGTAAGGGATCATCTTGTGTTCTGTGTTTGCACAACTCCTAGCACAACGGGGTCTGGTCCATGACTATGTCTCCCAGGTGCTATGGTAATATAAATAATTAATAATAATAATAATTAATACTGTCCCCATTTTACAAGAGAGAGATATTAAGCAAATTTCCAGGACCACAGAGTCTATGGAAGGACAGAGAATTGACCCTACATTTCCTGAGAGCCAATTCCAGAGATTACCCTTCCATTGGCTTCTACTGCCTCTTCCACCCCATGCAGCCATAACTGCCTCTTTGTATCACAGTGATTTGCACAGCAGCCAGTTTTGACATCACAAACAGGATTACAGCTCCTGGTCAAGGTCAAGCAGCAGGGGCAGGCGAACTGATGTGGGTGGCCAAGATCCAGTTTTCTAGCAGGTGTCTATGATACTTCTGATAAAAAAACAGTGGAACTGGAATCAAAGCTAGAAATATGGGACCAAACTCTGCTCCTGGTGAGAAGCCGCAACCCACACTGCAGTCAATAGAAGTGGTATTTCTAGTGGGCCAAATTTGACCCATTTTACAACAGAATTGTCTTGAAATAGAAAGTCTGGCAAAGTTTCTTAGGTTTTGTAATGAGACATCAGTAGATTTTATAAATTTCCCCACCAAAATCTGGGTCTATGAGATCTTTCTTTTTCTGTCTCTCATCTGCCAGCTAGACACAGCACAAGCTGGTACATTCAGCAAGCGAGATGTCCAGAAAGTGTCTCCTGGATCTCTTCCGGTCTGAGAGGCAGCTTCTCTTTCCCCTACTCTCATGTCTAATAACTCTCAGCCTCCATCTTCCAGCCTCAACCTCCGAACCAGCATCTCTCAGATGTGACCCTCAACCTCTTCACAGCTCTCTCTGTCTCAGAGATGTCCAGAGATCATCCCCTCACTGCCTTCTGGAGGGTCCTTATTCTGAAGATTATATGCTTGTATCAGCCCCAGTTTCATGTCTCTATCTTCGCCCATCATATTACTGCGTTTAAGGGGACAGTAGGAGTTTAGATGGTGTCCTCCACTGTGACACAGACTCATCGTCTCACTATTTGTTGGGGGATGGCAGCCGAGCACTGTTCATGGAAAGGGAGCCTCAAATGACTGACTAAAAATTGGAGGTGACCTAGATGTACGACTTACTGCCCAGGAACAATGTGACAAACTTCATCTTTCTTTACTGCCAACCTCTGAGGTTAGGGAGTGTTATTAGCTGAAGGGGGGATGAAGGAAACAGTTGTATGAAGTGGCCTATGTGCTTTGTTCTTTATTTATTTATTTATTTTTGGTATTCTTATTCTTTCTTTCTGACTTAGTCCTACTGACTTTCAGGGCTCACATGCATGGAACACCATAGGGGAGAAATTGCCTTCTACTCTGGCTAGTACACATTGCCCATAATTTTATTCTGGGTTAGGAAAGTCAGTGCTTAAAATGTAAAGTGGTTAGGGAGGAGGAATGCCATATTTAGCAGGAGATTCCTTCCTGCTACATTTAATTTTAGACTCGAATGTGCATCTCTCTCTCTCTCTCTCACACACACACACACACACACACATGCACACACACACTCACTCACTCTCTCCTAACATGGGTTAAACCCATTCTGCTCTATCCTGACAATATTTCAAGCAGAGCATAGTAAAAAATTCAACTCGCAGGCTAGATGAATTTACAGCAGGGGTCAAAGGCTATAAACTACAGGAAATTGAGATTAAGCCCAGGGGAGTCAATGGCTCTGTCTACACTGCAATTAAAGACCTGCAGCTGGCCAGTGCCAGCTAACTCGGGCACACGCTGCAGGGCTGTTTCATTGCAGGTTCATTCAGGCTCAGGCTGGACCTTGGACTCCAGGACCTGTGAGGAGGGTTTGAGAAATACACCCTCTGGGGGAGACAGGCCCCGTGATCTGTGAGCACACGCAGGCTAATGTACTGAGGGAAGGCATCACAAAAGCAGTTACATGCAGAGGCGCTTCCATGCACAGGCTGGCCCGTAAAGTTGTGCTTCTTCCTTCCAAAGCTGATGAAGTTTTCCCAACATGTAAGAGCAGCATTAAAGGTGAGGATTTATTTGTGAGCAGATTCATAGCAAGAGCCTCAATTTCGGCCTAATGGAAAATTGATCTGCATAGTTCAGAGAGACCCACAAAGACCTACATTATTATCCACACTGCACTCATGCAAAAAAAATACAATAATTAATCAGCGACCACATAGGATCTGATAGTTGTTGTTATATCACGGGCCATGCTACTCTGAACTTCACAGCAGGAATAGAACCTCCCACCCACACAACACAGCCTCCCTGCCACTTGATCTTAAGGAAAATCTCCATTGGACAATAGCAATATAGATCCCATGACACACACAGTTGAACAGTTTAGATTCCATGCAGTAGAGTGGTGCACATACATACTAGGTCTGGTCCCGATTGGGACCTCTGACAGTATTGTAATTAGAGCTGGGTGAATAAATGAGGTTTGGGTTCAGTGGCCAAACCAAAAAATGAAAAAACAAAATTCATGTTGGGACGAGCCAAAACAAACAGGTTTTGACTTTTTCAACGAACCTGAATTGGTTGCCGCCGACTGAGTTGCGGGGTAGGCAGCGTGGCAGTAGCACCCATCACAAGAATGCACATCCCCCTCCTGCTTCTCAGTCACACACAGTTTTGACATTTACCAGCAGTGACAAGCCCAGTCACGTGCCACCGACACGACCACGCTGAAAGCTGGCAAACCAGACACGCTATTAGCAACTTCAGCGTTCCAAAAGAAAGCACCAGAGACGAATGACAAGTAACGGCTGTGACTCACGCCAAATGTGTGTGATTTAGGAAATCTGTGCTGTGGGCTGGCTCTGTTGAATGGAGAGTCTGACAAAAGGTAGGCAGAGAGGCATGCAGACATATCAAGGGATGGATGGGTAGGACACAGAAGACCTCTTAGAGCAGTGGTCCCCAAACTGTGGGGCATGTCCCCCTGCAGGGGTGTGGAGGAAAGTTCGGGCGGGCGTGCGGGGCCCAGATCAGCCCCCATGGGTGAACCATCCAGCCCCAGTCTGCCCCCTGCTCTGCTCCTGGCCTCGGCCCTGACTGTGATCCCATTCCCAGCCCCAGCTCCAGCTCTGGCCTAGGCCCCAACCACGGCCCGGTTCCCAGTCACAGGCCCAGCTCCCCACTGCGGCTCTGGCCCTGAATCCCAACCACGGCTTCTGGGGGGGGGGACTCAGCCAAGGTAAGGGGGGAGCGGGGGAGCGAAAAAGTTTGGGGACCACTGTCTTCAAGAGTCAGTGTGTGTAAGTAATCATGCACTGCAATCTTGCCCAGTTACTGCTAGCAGGAAATAATGCTGACCGTTTGTTGTTTACAAATGTCACCTGAAAGTGAGAACAGGCGTTCGCATGGCACTGTTGTAGCCAGCAGAGCAAGATAATTAGATGCCAGATGCGCTAAAGTTTCATATGTCCCTTCATCTTCAACCACCATTCCAGAGGACATGCATCCATGCTGATGATGGGTTCTGCTCGATAACTATCCAAAGCAGTGCAAACCGATGCATGTTCATTTTCATCATCTGAGTCAGATGCCACCTGCAGAAGGTTGATTTTCTTTTTTGGTGGTTCGGATTCTGTAGTTTCCGTATCAGAATGTTGCTCTCTTAAAACTTTTGAAAGCATGCTCCACACCTCATCCCTCTCAGATTTTGGAAGGCACTTCGGATTCTTAAATCTTGGGTTGAGTGCTGTAGCTATCTTTAGAAATCTCACATTGGTACCTTCTTTGCATTTTGTCAAATCTGCAGTGAACATTTTCTTAAAATGAACAACATGCGCTGGGTCATCATCCGAGACTGCTATAACATGAAATATATGTCAGAATGCAGGTAAACCAGAGCAGGAGATATACTACTCTCCCCCAAGGAGTTCAGTCAAAATTTAATTAATGCATTATTTTTTAATGAGCATCATCAGCATGGAAGCATGTCCTCCGGAATGGTGGCCGAAGCATGAAGGGGCATATGAATGTTTAGCATATCTGGCACGTAAATACCTTGCAATGCTGGCTACAAAAGTGCCATGAGAACTCCTGTTCTCATTTTCAGGTGACACTGTAAATAAGAAGCCGGCAGCATTATCTCCCATAAATGTAAACAAACTTGTTTGTCTTAGCGATTGGCTGAATAAGAAGTAGGACTGAGTGGACTTGTAGGCTCTAAAGTTTTACATTGTTTTGTTTTTGAGTGCAGTTATGTAACAAAAAATATCTACATTTGTAAGTTGCACTTTCACGATAAGGAGATTGCATTACCGTACCTGTATGAGGTGAATTGAAAAATACTATTTCTTTTGTTTATCATTTTACAGTGCAAATATTTGTCATAAAAATGATAATATAAAGTGAGCACTGTACCCTTTGTATTCTGTGTTGTAAATTAAATCAATATATTTGAAAATGTAGAAAAACATCCAAAAATATGTAATAAATTTCAATTGGCATTCTATCTTTTAACAGTGTGATTAAAGCTGCGATTAATCGCGATTAATTTTTTTGAGTTAATTGCATTAATTAACTGCGATTAATCGACAGCCCTAATTTAAACCTTTTCCAGGTGCCCTGTTTGAGGATGCAGGTGCTCATAGTCAGCTGAATGTCACCAACACACCTTTCTAGACTTTCAAATACACTTTACAGGATAATCCTCAAATACCTCTCACTCTGTCTGCTTTTATCGGGGATTCGAATTTTTTCTCACTGCTACTGTTCCTCTGCCTCTGTCTCCATCTCAGCAGTTATTCCCCCACCTCACTGTAGAATAATCTCTTGGGCCTAATTTTCCATACCAGCCCGTCTCTATTAGGACACTCAATGCCATTATGCAGCAAGCAACACTTTCTAACAATGACCTATTGATTATATGCTTCATTAACAATGATGAAATCCCTATGAGAGGTTTATTATTCGTGTATTGTATTTTATTATTTCATTGTATCATTAATAATTACCTCTACGCTTCATTTCGGCATCACTCACTTTCTTGAAAGGAATGACAGGTCTCGTTCCAAAGGTTCATGAACAATGTCAGCAAAGAGGTTCCTTTCAGCTTGAAGATAAAATAGTAGTCCAGCGTCATAAAATCATCGTTGTAAAATGTGGGGAAAGTGGCTGTTGATTCTATAAACATTCTGGTTCTACAAACACTTACTGTGTAACTTTACTCACCTATGTAAATTTACTCACACAAGTAGTCCCATTGGGGTTAACAGTGAGTAGTGTTACACATATACTTAAGTGTTTCCACGATCAGGGCCTAAATCAAAGACTCATGTTTTTCCTAAGCCTCTGCCCTTCAAGTGCCTGCACAGACAAGAGCCTCCAGATACCAGCTGAACATGAGCTCCCATATGACGCTATTGCCAAAAGAGCTAAAGCCATATGCATAAAGAGGAGAATCTCAGGTAGGAGTAAAGAGGTTATTTTACCTCTTTATTTGTCATTGGTGCAACCGCTGCTGGAATACTGCGTCCAGTTCTGGGGCCTACAGTTCAAAAAGGATGGTGATAAATTGGAGAGGGTTCAGAGAAGAGCAATGAGAATTAATAAAGGATTAGAAAACCTGCCTTATAGTGATAGATGCAAAGAGCTCGATCTATTGAGTTAAACAAAGAGACGGTAACTGATTTGGTGGATGGGGGAATGCGGCAGACATAATATATCTGGACTTCAACAAGGCTTTTGACACAGTCCCACATGACATTCTGATAAGTAGGCTGGAGAAATGTGGGCTCGACAGAACTAACATTAAGTGGATACATAATTGGTTAAAAAATCACAAAGAGTAACTATTAATGGAATGATGTCCAATTGGAGGGATGTTTCATGTGGGGTTCCACAGGGATCTGTTTGGGGTCCGGTGTTATTTAACATCTTTATTAATTACCTGGATGTAGGAATAGAGACCATACTGATCATGTTTGCAGAGGAGACAAAGCTGGAGGGAGTTGCCAACACTTTGGAAGATAGAGCTAAAATTCAGAGGGATCTTGATCAATTGGAGAACGGGGCTAAAGACAACGAAATGAAATTCAACAAAGACAAATGGAAGGTGCCACACTTAGGGTACATCTACACTATCAGGGATCGATTTATCGCGTGTAGTGTAGACGCGATAAATCAATCCCTGATCGCTCTCCCATTGACTGCTGAACTCCAGCTCGGTGAGAGGCGGAAGCAAAGTCGACAGGGGAGTGGCGGCCGTCAATACCACACCGTGAGGATGCGAAGAAAGTGATTCTAAGTCGATCTAAGATGCGTCAACTTCAGCTAGGCTATTTTCGTAGCTGAAGTTGCATATCTTAGATCAATCTCCCCCTAGTGTAGACCAGGCCTTAGGGAAGGAAAACCAAGGGCACAAATACAGAATGAGGGAAAACTGACTTGGCAGCAGCAGCACTGCCGAGAAAGGATCTGGGAGTTGTGGTGGATCACAACGTCAACATGAGTCAGCAATGTGATGCTGTTGCAAAAAAAACCAAATGCAATTTTAGGTTGCATTAACAGAGGTGACACTACCGTTCTACTCGGTGCAGGTTGGGCTTCATCTGCAGTCCTCTGTCCAGTTTTGGTCACCACTGCATAGAAAGAGGTAGACACACTGGAAAGGACCCAGAGGCGAGCGACAAAGGGATGGAATGCAGCCATATGGGCAAAGGCTGGAGGAACTGGGTATGTTTACTTTGGAAAAGAGGAGAGGGACATGATAGCAGTCTTCAAACATTTGAAAGGCTGCCATACAAAAGATGGAGGAAAGTTGTTCTCTTTTGCCACAAAGGGCAGGACAAGAGGCAATGGGTTCAAACTACAACAGAGCAGATCTAGATTAATTCTCAGGTTAAGAGGTGACTTGATTACAGTCTATAAATAGCTACATAGGGAACAATATTTAATAATGGGCTCTTCAGTCTAGCCGAGAAAGGTATAATATCATCCAGTTGCTGGAAGTTGAAGCTAGACAAATTCAAACTGGAAATATGGCATAAATCTTTAATGATGAGAGTAATTAACCATTGGAACAATTCACCAAGTGAATCTCTGCATGCAGGGAAAACAAAAGACATACCTGGTCCCATGCACATACTATATGAAGTAGGGTCTGCAGCCTACAACTCCTTCTGCAAATGGAGGTTACAAGGCAAGTGAAGTACAGGACAGAACCTTGTACACGGAGAGGGTGTGAATCATGAGACCCATGGTCACCTACTCCCTTCTACACAAGAGCACAGGGTGAAGGAGATGTGTGGTACAAGGGGATGGGATCACCTGAAGACATGTGCTAAGTGTGTTATGTCAGTGGTTCTCAACCAGAGGTACACATACCCTTGGGGATGTGCAGAGGTCTTCCATGGGGTACATCAACTCATCTAGATATTTGCCTAGTTTTACAACAGGCTACATAAAAAGCACTGCTAAGTCAGTACACACTAAAATTTCATACAATGACTTGTTTATACTGCTCTATATACTATACGCTGAAATGTAAATACAATATTTATATTCCAATTGATTTATTTTATAACTATATGATAAAAATGAGAAAATAAGTAATTTTTCAGTGATAGTGTGCTATGACACTTTTGTATTTTCATGTCTGATTTTGTAAGCAAGTCGTTTTTAAGTGAGGTGAAACTTGAGGGTACGCAAGACAAACCAGACTGGACAGGTTGAGAGCCACCGTGTTACATCAAGCATCTGCTTTCCCTGTACCCCATGTCCTCTCCCTAATCCAAAGCCTAATCAAGTCAATGGGAGTCATTCCATTGACTTCACTCATCTGTGATCAGGACCTTTGTGCTTATACATGGAACTCAACACACTTGCACGCCAAATGATCAAGTCATGTGTGTGTATTGAGCAGTGGGTCTCAATCTGTGGCACGCAGGCCGCTTGCAGCCCAATCAACACACAGCTGCGGCTCATGTGACATCCTCAGGGCCATACAGGTAGAATATATATTGTGTGGATGCAGCCCATGTGACACGCAGAGAGCTGCATATGCAGCCCACAATGGTAAATAGGTTGAGAACCACTGGTATAAAGAGAGAGAAAAAGAGAATGTGCAAATGTGTGTGTATGTATAGATTGGTGGATGGATATATAATTTATACAGTACCATCAATACAAATACCAACCTCTTTTTTTCTATTCCCCCCCCCCATGTACCCTAAGTATGAATAATGCAAAGATATAGAGAGCTGCATTTTTATGGACACAGTTGATATCAGCAGTTAGGAATAATGGTTGTCTAATTGTAGTGCTTTATTGTGTTCTGTGTCAAAGCGTGGGCGAGTAATTGCAATCATCAAAACCCTTTCAGAGTGTGTGCAAGACCCTGACCCTTGATCACCTGCCATCAAACCTATCTTATCCGCCACACACAAGCATTTTCTGGGCAGGGGAACTAGCTGAATGTTTTTTCAAGGTTGGGGCTGGAGTGTGGGGGGCGTTTTTATTTAGAGATGTGCACACAATCGCTTTCCTGAGAGCTAGTTTAGGTGCCAGACATAAAGAAAAAATTATACAAAATAATATGTTAACCAGCAACTGAAGAAAAAAATATAATTGATTCTCATGGGCTGCTGAGTGTTACAATTTGAATGTCTTTCCATTAAAATCCTTGTAAGAGACATGGGAAGGAAGAAAGAAAAACTGGGGTGGCATGGAAATCAGGGTTTTTTTCAACTGCTACTGTTGAGATGAAGGAGAAGACCGTTTCAGACTGCGAGCAGGATTGATAATCCTATTTCTATTTTTATATATTAATATAAGCATCTTGACTCACTGAGTGCTTACGGAATAATACAAACTGTTAGCTCAGGTGTTTTGAGTGGGGTTCACTGAGGAATCAAGGATAAACCTTAAGAAAATAGTTGCTTTGTTTCTTGTATTGCTCTGAATTCTCAGCCTGACAGTGTTTGAGTGGACCTATGTTTACACTCCATCAGTCCTGTTAATGTCGGTATAGTGCTATATAGATGTAGAGTAAGTGCTAACTGTATATATCTGTCTATAAGAGAGGGAGAATGGGTGGTGATGTGGTGGGCAAGCTTTAGCAATGCATCAGAGAGGACCTGCACAACTCACTCATGGCTGCACCTTTCGGGAGTAATGCAACCATCCCCACTTAGCAATAACATCTATTTATACAGAGCATTATCTATGTTGTCCATAGAGGCAGATCGGAAGGTGAGTGGATGTGTAGTTAGACAGGCCCAAGCTGAGACTTTGGGTCCTGATTTAAACTCTTGCAAAGCCTCAACTTGGGCTTTTGTTTAGGTCAGATTTTATCACATGCTACCTTAGAAGAATATGGTGGCATTAAAGACCCACAAGTGGACCACCCCACCCCAGATTCAACATCTGCCTTTCTTCTGCATTTGCTTAAAGAAATGCCTGATGTTCACGGCTGGCAAATGCAGGTGGGCCAGGACATATGTGTCTGTTCAGATTTTTATAATGAGGAGCTCTGTTAGACTGTGTAATTAGTCTCTCAAGGGACGTAGTAGAAGCCCTATCGTGCTTGAAATCAAGCAAAAATAAATTTAGGCTGGGATATTGGGAATAATGTCCTAATGGTGAAATCTATCAGACTGTGGAAGAATATCCCAAGGGAAATGGTAGTAACTCCATTATTTGAATTACTTAAAATGAGAATGGACAAAACACTTATGAATGCTCAGTAGGAGACAATCCTACCTTGGCAGGGAGAGGACTGCATATCCTAATAGGTCTTTTCCATCTCTGGTGTCTATGATTTACCTTGACACTTCTCTCCCATACCCCAGCCTCCTCCCCACCCTGAATCTGACACCTTTTCTATCTTTATGCATTAAAAAGAAGAATATAGATGCATTTTACAAGGCCTCAACATAATGCCATAGAGAGATGCCATCACAGGGAAGTGGCTGCAAAATGCCAGATTGAAAACCCATAGACAGTCCAGATTTCCTGAGGGAAACTTAGCACAGCCACTGAGGGTGTCAGCTAGCCAGACATCTGTGGGGTAGTGAGTCAGCATGGGGCTGAGAGCCGGGAGATCAGAGTTCTAGTCTTGATTCTGCCACCCATTAGCTGTGCAACCAGGGCCAAGTCACCTGCTGCCCTTGAAGTCAGTGGCAGGACTCCCATTGACTTCAACAGGAAACTGAAGAGATCCTCTCTGCCTTGGTCATCCCCTGTGTAAAAGGTGGAGAATGATGGAGCCTTTCTGGTATGCTTTGAGATTGGTTGCTGAGAAGAGTTCACCAAGAGTGGGCTAGCCCAACAAGACCTATACCTGCCCCCTGCCAGGGTTGGAATATGCCAACTGTGTTCTCAGGAAGAGCAGCTCTCGGTTTGTAATCCCGTCACTCACCATCTTCCCAAAATGCCCCGTCTGCATGTATCCAGCATGCTGCCAAAAGACTTGTGCCTTCACTATTGTTCCTACCCTACCCCCATGGGCCCTAGTCACGGACTAGGACCTCATTGTGCCAGGCGCTGTACAAACACAACGAAAAAGCCCCCACCACAAAGCGCTCGCCCTCTATATAGAAGACCAGAGACACCAGAGGGATGCAGACAGATGGGGGAGTGCAAGGAAACAATGAGCCAATATCGGTCAGCACAATCAGTGGTCCCAGTACACCATTAGCCAAAGTGTCGCCATGTGGTATGTCGGCAGCAGGGCAAAGGAGAGTTTTTGAAGGAGGCTAATGAGCGAGATTTGTGGGTGTTTGCCGGGGCGTGCTTCATTAGTGCAAGGGAGCCGCAGGGGAGAAAGAGGGTGCTCGGAGCTGGCACCATGCACCGGTCAGAGGTGGGCGTTGACACTCTGACAGTGAATGAGAGACGACAGGTGGGGATAGGCCGTGAAGGGCCTTTCTGAGCTCCTGTCTGGACACCGAACCACGACAGCGACCACTCTGTGTTATAAAATCATGCTGACTGTTACCAGCAGGGGCATCCCCAGGTAGGGAAGGTCTCCCCTTGGCTGCTTGTTTCCCTCTCCATGCCATCGGATGGGACCCCAGCCTATTGAAAACTCAACCCCTCCGAGCTCCCTGAAACAGCAGCAGCTGGAAAGGAAATAACAGTAAAATTCTATGGCTGTAATAAAACGCATTAGCCATCTGAACACTCGTTTCAATCAAATAATGCAGCCCATTCATATTTAAACAGGAAATATTGTTTAATGTTTATGGTAATGATCAAATCAAATTTTAAAAATTAAACATGAAATTAAACATTAAAGCGAGGGTCCAACATGTGGCACGTGGGCCGCCAATGCCAACACGCCGCTCCGGGCTGCGGGAGCCGAGGCCTGCAATGATTGGTGGCTGGCAGCATAGCTAATCTGACCTCTTTGTCGTCCAGCAGTGCAGCGTGTCTGGGGATCTACAGGACAGGGGCATGGTGGGGGGAGGCTATTCGTATTGCAAAAACTGAGCAGTCAGACAGCCAAGGCTGATGCAGGCTGGGCAATGGGTAGACAGTTATCCAGAGCCATGGTGGTCCCTCTGAGCCAACCTCCCCAAGCTGTGCCTATGCTCCCAGGCAGTGATGAGGGAAAGGAATGACGAAGCCCTGGGATGTGTGATGTATGGAGGGATGGCAGCCCAAAATATTTCTGAGGTGGAAGATGCATTAAAATTTGGAAGCAGCTAAATGGGATATGTCTTTTGTCTCGATGAAAGGCAGCAGCGGGGGTTTTTAGTCATCAAAATACAGGGGACTCCCACTTCTTGAAAAGTCAAAGTGGGGGAAAATTATCTCTTTCATAATGTTTGGGGCCAGAAGGGAAAATCATATCATCTAGTCTGACCTCCTGTATGTCACAGGCCATTAAATGTCACTAGGGTGACCAGATAGCATATATGAAAAATCAGGATGGGGGTGGCGGTAATAGGCGCCTATATAAGAAAAAGTCCCGAATCTCAGGACTGTCCCTATAAAATCAGGACATCTGGTCACCCTAAATTTCACCCAGATTACCCCTCTGTCGAGCCCAAGGACTTGGTTAAAGTAAAGCATTGTAGTCCTCAGGAAAACAAACTGTTGTGTGCCACAGGCAGACAACAGGAGACTGAAGTGCCACCAATCCCCGAGTCCCTTGCAATGGCAGGGAATTGATTAGGTAGGATATATTCAGATGATCCCAGCAGGCGACCCATGCCCTATGCTGCAAAGGAAGGCAAAAAACCTCCAAGGTCCCTACCAATCTGATTCGGGGGTGGGGGGAATTCTTTCCTGAGCTTAAATCTGGAGATCAGTTAGACCCTGAGCACATGAGCCAGACACACCAACCAAGCTACTGAGAAAGAGGATTCTCTGTACTACTTCAGAGCACCGGTCCACCCCAACCGGTATCCCATTTCTGGGCATGGCTATCTCTGATGGTGAACTCATCCCCAGGCCCCAAATCACAAATATTCATCAGGGAAAAAATTTCTTCCTGACTCTTGCAGGAAACTGGGGCCATTTCTTTAAGCTGTGTTGACCTCAATGAAGCTATGCTAATTTACGCCATTAGTGGATTTGGCCAAGAGATTTTCCAGGTACTTAAACCCTTGTGATGTTCACCCAACCATTGTTTATAAGAAAGATGAGCTGGAGCTGCAACCTGTGAGTTTGTAGCTGAACTTCCCCAGAGTTCTGAGATACTTGGGTCCAAGGTTCTGGTTTGCATCCCTCTCTAGTTTATTAGAGATTAAGTAAAGACTAATGTCCAAGTCATATTGCAGGTGGAAGCTATGGGGACAGAATGGAGTCACTCATGTTGGCATTTGTTAAAGATATGAGGACTAACACCCTGATGCTTGCCCTAGGTTCCATCATCTGGCATGATCACAAGCACTCAGAGCCTGGGGTTTATACCAGGCTAAATTCTGATCTCATGTCAGTGTGAAACCAGACTCAGAGGGCTTCCTCCTTCTTTCATTTACACCAATGTAAATCTGGAGTGACTCCATTGACACGAGACCTGGTTATCCTCCCATTGCACCTAAGCAACTTCACTTGAAGTCAGTGGAGTTCCTCCAGGTTTACATTTCTATATGTAATGTCGGAATCAGGCCCAAGTTTGCACCAGCATGAGATGAGAATTTAGCTTACCCCTGATTATGCTGTATGTCCACTTTTAGGACCTCATCACTGGGCAGCATTGGTCATCTCCCCGAGGCATGTACAAATTCACCAGTACTAGCAGCCTGTCTAGGCAGGCTGCCCTTTGCTCAAATAGTTTGATCTTTCCAGGGATCATGTTGCCGGTGGATATTAATTTAAAATTAGCAATGCTTCGGCACTCCACCAAATTATGTTTTGATCTTAAAAAGTCTCCCCAAAAAGTGGAATCAATTCTTTCCTCTGTTATAGCCTGCCCGCCTGGGCTTATGGTTGAAGCAGCACACACAGAAACTCTTTCTTTCCTTTTTCTTTTTTCTGTATTTTTTTCCCCAACAAGACAGAATAAATTAGTTGGGAGACTACAGCAAAATGGTGAGATTTATCTTAACCTGTGACTACCGCGCTCATCCTTGTACCATGCACTTTAAATTGGATTGGGATCCTGTAAGAGGCTGTCAAGGATTTCGTTTGTTCTGCTTGACATACAGATGTACAATTGGTAAAACTGCATCTTATCTTAGTAATTGTCTACAGTGCTAAGTCTGTACCTAGTTATTGACTTCAAAAGTCAGGTTTCATCTGTGCTGCTCCTTGATCCCACATCATCCCACCAGCCCCAGCTCTATACATGCATCTTTCAGTTCACCTCCCTTTGCTAAACCATCCCCCCATGCTTAAATGTTTCGTTTGTGCTTGGATTTTTTAAATCAAATCCATTTATTTTATTATTTATTTATTTATTCTGTTGAGTGAATCTTTTAACTGATTTCCATGTGGCTGCTGCTGTTGTTGAATGTAGGATTTGGTTTGTCTGGAAGATCTGTCTCGGGCATTAGAACGGCCTACCATTGTCTGAAATTTGCTAGAAAATAAATGAAATGGGGTTTTCTTTTAATTTTATTTTGGGGGCCAAAATAAATAAATATATGGCCAGGATATTAATCTACTTTAAAAGGTTGCTGTATAAAATATACAAAGAATGAAATTCCTATCTATGTACTTATCTAATCTATAAAACGTCATAGTAGCTCAGCATCTTTTAATACATGTATAGGCTAACAATGGTGAACCTCAAAATTTTTCACTCAGATGCTTATCTGAAGTCTTTACATTCTTTGGTATTCAAACACGGGCTGTGAGTAGAATGGGTCAGAAAATGGCATTTTTTTCCCCACAGAAAATGTAGGAGAAAACAAACACATAAATTTTCAGAAGAAAAGTTTTTGGTTTTTGGTCAAAAAAGTCAAACTTTCCTGTGAAAAGCAGATACTTTCCATGAAATATTTAGCTTAATCCAAAACCCAATTTTCTGTTGAAAATCAGTTTTGATGACAATTTTTGGACCAGCCATAGCTGAGTCTCCTGAGAAGAGACTCTGACAGGGGGATTTCTGGGACTTCCTTCTCTTCTGGTACTTCTTTTCAGATAGGCTGGGAACACCACAAGAACCAACTTATTCAAAGTATTGCCGCTTCTCTATTCCTTGTTCCCATTGGAAATGGGACAAGCAAAGACCCATGGATGTGAAAAATAATGAAAAACATTTCAAGAATCTTGAAAAAAGGTTTGATTTGCATTTACGTTGAGTCTTGGGAAGAAGTTTGCAGCAGTTCTTTTCTTCCTTATTTGAAGTGGTTTGGGTGTCAAAGGGCACGTCTTCACTACCCGCCGGATTGGCAGGTAGCAATCGATCTATTGGGGATCGACTTATCGCGTCTAGTGAAGACGCGATAAAATCGATCCCTGATCGCTCTGCCGTCGACTCCGGAAATCCACCGCGGCAAGAGGCGGCAGCGGAGTCGACGGCGGCGGGGCAGCGGTCGACTTGCCGCCGTCCTCACAGCCAGGTAAGTCGACCTAAAATACGCAACTTCAGCTACGCTATTCACGTAGCTGAAGTTGCGTATCTTAGGTCGACCCCCCGCTGTAGTGTAGACCTAGCCTTAGGGACGAACTATAAACTAAAATGTAAAGTGTCTGACAGAATACAGTGGCTGTAGGGATCTGTTGTGGGCCCAGTCCTGCTCCTACTGAACCCACCAGCAAAACTCCTTTTGGAGTTTAATGGAAGCAGAATTGTACCTTTTATGTCCTTCAGAAACAGCAGAGAGAGATACTTAGCCATCCGACTGGTTTCTCAGTAGAGTTATGCAGGACCCAGTCCTCTTGCCATTGAAGACATTGGCAAACCTACCATTGAGTTCAATGAAATCAGGATATGACAAAAATTAAGAAATTACTTGTATATGTATTTATCCTAAAGACAAGAAAAGTCATTTCACCTCGGGGGACATATTATAAGTTGTGCTGACAGCCCATAACAGTGTTGAAAAGAACCTCTGGGGTTGGATCCATTGTCAACCAATCAAAAGTTAAGATTACACTTAAAGGGGCTTGATATGATAGGTCCATTATTCATGCCCAGAATGATTGGACCCCATGGACCATGGCATTGGCTGGAATGGCAGGATGGATCCATAATTCCATTCAAAATGCTGAAAGATATGGCTAAGACACGAGCCCTATTTTAGCAAAAAAGTCCAGTGGTATCTTTGATGGCTATAAATGGTCAGCCTCTCTGATTTTGTCTCATCCAAAACAGAGCATCTCTGAAACATACTATAGGTGGTCTGTGTGCTTCCTTTACTGTATTTGTTCTGATCTATCACTAGGAAAGTGATGCTGTCTTTTCAGGGTTAAATAGATCTTTTCCCATGGTCAGATTTCAGATTATCAGCGTTTGCCCTAAAATGAAATGATGCTAAAGTGGTTGGAAGGATCTACACAGCTAAAGTACCAAATGCCTGGTACATAAAGGTGGTAATTGGAATATGATTCAGGTCTGGGGTTGTCTGCTAGAACAAGAGTTGTGTTTGTGTGTCAAGTTTACCCCTGTGCTTTTTCTCAGAGGCTGTCTTATATCAGGGCTTTCTGGGAAATACAATATGGCTTTTGTTGTTTGCAATTTATTATTTTTTATTTTTGCATTATTATTATTTTTTATTCTTTGTGGGCCCCCTGGGTGCCCATAACAATGTGGCCAGCAACACAGATCTGCACTGTAGCACTGTTTTCCCTTTGCAAGTGAATCCATGCAAATACTGCAAATCCACCTCCGGGCATTGGCAGCTTTCTAACCTAAGGAAGAAATGGCAGGGAAGGAAACTCATTACGCTGCAAACAGTGCTGCTGGAGATCTCTCGCTTGACTTTTGAGGATATATGTTTCCCTTCACTTGGCTTCTTTCCCTCATCCCACCTTTAGAGATCTGTACAGAAAGATAACTGAGCAAAAAGGGCATGTGCTGCATGCAGGGACCCTGAATGGCAGCCTAGCAGCAGGAGTCAATCCCTCAGAGGGATGGAGTACAGGCGGGAGATAAGGGACAAGTTCTGCTTTCAGATGTTCATACACATCTGTTATTGGCTTCGGTAGGGATCTGCCTGAAAGTGCATCTGAGAGCTGAATTTGAAAATGTCTATATTTAAAAAGTACCATTTCTGGAACTACAGCGGTCCTGGAGTTACACAACTTCAAGGGAGCTGGGTGGGTATAACCCGAGGCCGGGTCTGGCCCCTCAGTGCCTGTCACAATCTCTCTGTGTCCGTCCCTCGATTTCAGCCACCAGCCACATTCGAGTAGACTTTGCAACTATTAGGGAGAGTGCAGGAGTCATTACAGAAGACAGGGATTAAGACCTGAAAGAGACACTCCAAAGAGAGTCTCAAGGGTCTCTTCTCTTTGCCCCAGCAAGCCTAAATCAAAAGAGAAATTCTGCCCTCAGTACAACCCCATGGACTTCCAAACGAAGGGCCAATGAAGAATGTCAACATCAGTGGGGTTTAGGGTGACCAGATATCCCAATTTTATAGGGACAGTCCTGATTTTTGGGTCTTTTTCTTATATAGGCTCCTCTTACCACCCACCCCCATCCTGATTTTTCACATTTGCTGTCTGGTCACCCTAGTGCGGTTGTATGGCATAACCGAGAACAGAATTGGCCTATTGTGATCTCCAGGCATCCAACCCACCTGTGAACTAGGGCTGAGATGAAATAAGAACTGACTCAAGCCTTTGCCTAGAGCCTGAAATGAACCTTTAAGGTTCTGAAAGTTTCCATTATCTTTGAGTTTGTTTAGTGGAATTCATGTTCACCACTGTCCTTCCTGTTCTCAGCCAAGAGAGGAAGCAGCGGTACCAACATTTTTCTCATACAGCCTGATCCAAAGCCCATTGAAGACAACAGATTAGGCCCACAGTGTTTCCAGCATGTCCTGATGAGGATACACTGTGAATCTCCTGAGATAGCCTGAACTTGGGGGCTTCCCTGCCAGATTTCCAGATCCAGCAGGACTAGCCATAGAGACTAGGTCAGGTTTCCCAACTGAAGTCTACCCAGGCCAAGTTAATGGCAGAATTGGGGGGTCTTAGTCAGTATCCTCCTTGGTTAAAATACCCTGGTGAACCCCAGGGGAGCAAAACAAAGGGAGGAAGGAAGGACGGACGGACGGAAGGAAGGAAGGAAGGAAGGACGGAAGATTTATTAAATACAAATGAAAAAATCAGGACATAATGTTAAAGAATTATCTGAAACTCATGTACACAGATACCATGTGCTTGGTATAAGTACTAGAATAGAAACTGGAATCATCTGAGTAGTTAATTTAAATAAATAAATAAAAATAATGTAATTCAAATTGACAGTGTCCCTTTAAATCTTTAGATACTATAGTGATATAGGCACACTAGAAAACACTGAGAGAGAGAGAGAGAGAGAGAGAGGTTTGTAAAATGCTTTGAGATCCTCAGATGAAAGGTACCACCATATAAACACGATGCTTTGTTATTCCTTGGGGGGGGGTGGGAGGCAGGCATTCCTCATGGAACTCTCAGCTCTGATAATACAAGCTACTCTACTGTACATAAACATTTCCTCTGAATATTGCCCATGTTTGTCAGATGTCATTCCCTATTGTTCATTGCCATTTACATGTTGGCAAGTTGACTTTTACTAAGGTAAGAGTAGGTTAAAGATTTCAGATTTAATACCGGAGGCAGCTTCCCCCCTCACTCCAGGCTCAGCTTTCTCAATTTCATCCCGCGCTGACATTATATCAAACTGTGTTTCTACCCAGTGGGGACAGCCTCAGATTATTTACAAAATACAACACAGACGTCAGACTAAATGAAGACGAAAGATGTGCAGGCAGCGTGATTGCTGTCTGCACCTTTCTAAGAACTGCTTATTAAGGAAACACTCCTTTTAAGCAGTAATCTTAGTCATAAGATTTAGATACTAGTGATATGATCTGACCTGACAACTAACAACAGCTATTGATCAGATTCCTCCAGTAATAACAATGCTAATACCAATTAACAATTAATAACAAATAATAGTGTGCACATATATCATGTCATCTATTCAAGGAGTTCAAAATCCTTTATAAAAATTCATTAATTAGGCCCCAAAACACTCCATTCTTCATTGTGCAGCTTACTTTTAGATTTTACTAAGGGACTGTTGTCTGGGGGATTAGACCAGGGGACTGGCAGTCAGGACAGCTGGGTTCTCGTCCCACCACTGCCATTGATTCACTGTGTGAACATAGGGAAATGTTTTCACTGCTCTGTGACTTAGGGTCCCCAACTGTAAAATGGGCATAATGATACTTACACTTAGAAGTGATTCCGGAAATTTTTTGGCAACAGAGTTTTTCGTCGGAAAAAGCTGTTTTGAAGACACTATAACGCTTTGTGAATTCCTATTGATTTTGATTCAATTTCCCACAAAAGAAAAACTTACTGAAATGGGGAAAAAATGGAATTTCCATTGCATAGGAAATTTTGAAAATATTTGTTTTTGTTCTGAGTCACAACTGAAATGTTGAAATTTCCCGTGAAATGGAAATACTGTGTTTCAACCAATGCTGTGAACAGTACCCATCTCAAAGAGTTGTGAGGTATAATTAACCTGTGTATATATATATATATTTACAAAGTGTTTGGAGCTTATCAGGTGGCAGCTTCTGTATAAGTGAAAATTATTATTACTATCAAGTATGCTGATGTTGAAAACTCCAGAGCTGCAGAATTATCTAGAATGTCACCATGTTTAGAATCATTCAACCCTCGAGCTAGGAATTTTCTTTGTAGGCTAAGAGCAGAATACAGCATTAACAGTAGAATAATTCGCCATTAATATTTCGTTCTGATTAGCTTTGCCTCATTTTTCTCCTTATGCATGATCTGCAAGCAGACTGGAGTGTCCTCAAATGTATTAATCTTCAGATGTTTATTATTTGATGCATGTTGGGGGTGGAGGACAATTTTTTTTTAACCTCTATAGATTTTATCATGCATAAAGGACTATAGTTATCTGCTGTTGGCTACTCAAGCTGTGTTGGCTCTCAGTGATCAGTTAGTTAAGACACAAACTATTTTATCTGTACCCTGACTGAGTGAACACACAAGCAAGCACCTCCAGCCAGAATACATATACAGGCAAATGTAGGCCCGATCCTACAAATGATTACACATGCGCTTTAGCTTTACGCATTGTGGGTAGTTCCATTGAAGTCAACGGTGTAAATCAGCTGAAGATTGCTGCCGTGAATGGAATCTTGAAATTCCCTTTCGGTGAACATTCATGCCAGTGAAACACCATCACATGAATCTTTGCCGGTAGCGAACTCAAACAGACTGTGATATTATAACGATACCCAGTTTTATATAGCACATTGCATCTATAGATCTCAAAGCACATAGGTCAGTAGTATTATCCCATTTTACAGATGGGGAATCTGAGGCACAGAGAGACCAAGTGACTTGTCCATGGTCACCCAGTGGTGAAGCCAAAAATAGAACCCATCTCTACTGAGTCCCAGTTCAGTATATGATCCTCTAAGCCACATCTCTTTCTAAATCCTTGAAATATTCAACCAAGTATCCATACGTCATTTTTTGACCTATATACCCACCTCTGCTTAAGAGGCTGGATCCCATTCTGGTGACTCTTCTTGCCCTGGCGGGAGAAGTAATCCTGCACTGAAGCAGCAAATGGTTCATTTGTGGACTAAATCTAATTTCATGAAGAAGATGAATATTGACCTATTTGAAATCAGATAGGCTCAGGAGTTCTCACTGTTTGTGTCCAGTTGCACCCACATATCTCCTGCTAGCCAATATTAACTAATCTAATCTAACAATGGGAGCTTCACAGTATTTGTACTAGCTTCAAAGAATCACAAGAGTTAGAGATAGAAGACGTTATTAGCAGCCTATCCAATCCATCTCTCTCGTGATGTAGGGTTGTTCCTTACTGTACATTGTTTAGTGTAGTCATGTCTAATTCTAAAAGTCTCAGACAATGGGGCTTCCACCTCTTCCTTTCTGGGACAATTCCACAGTGTAACACATCTCGCTGTCAGGAAATCTTTCAGCCTAAGTTTTTCCTTTCTTAAGTTCATCCCATCATCCCTAATTGTAGACCCATGACCGACACCAGTCAATTCCTCCACCTCCTTAGTGCTTGTACCGTTCAGGTAGCTGCAGAGGGTTACCGCATTCCTACCTGGATGCTTCTTTACTACAGTTCTTGTTCCTTATAATTGTTCTTCCCAATCACTTATTGCTACTTTTATTATACATATATTTATGCGCACACATGTACATAATGTATATATGTATAATATAAACATATATGAAAGCATGGAATGCATGTGTGTAGTGTGTGAGTTTATGCACGTACACATACAGGGCCATAAACTCTATTGACTTTCAATGGAATTTCATCAATGTACACCAGCCGAGGATCTGGCCCATTATATATATATATATATACACACACATATATACAGAGAGAGAGAGAATTTACATTGGGGACTCGGTGGAAAGAATTCTCTTGGTTCTCTCTGGACATCTGATGGTCCTTAAGGCAGTTGTCATCATGCATTAATTTGCCTCAGCTCATTCCTTGTTGTCTTAAATGCCATATTACAAAATGTTACGAGGCCCCCTGTCTCTTGGCATACCCACATTTCACCTGGGCATGTAGGGAAGCATGCCATGATCCATCCTGACAGACGTCAACAAGCATCTCATCAGGGGCTCAGCTGTGTCACCCTCAATGCTATTGCATGGCAAGATCACTCCTTGTCTACATTACACTCTTTCCTGCCCTCCGGGGGGATGGGCGGGGCTATGCTAATTGGTTCTGACCCTCCAAGATCTGTGGGGGAAATCACCATCGTGCCGCACAATGTGTCAGATCTGTCAAATCTAAACCCGAATGCTGCAACGGACTTAATTCCTTCCAGTGCATTTACAGGATGGCAGAAGTCCTGGGGTGGGTCTTCCTCAGGCTGTATCTTGGACCAACTGAGATAGATTTGTAACCCTGCAGTGAGTGGCAAATTTGAGCTTATTTCTAATGAGAGTATTTTCAATATAATTGCTGTTGGTTTTCTTTAAAAAAAACAACCAACCAACCTTTTCCTTCTGGTCCATGCGGTGCCATTTCATTCTATTCCATTCAGTGTGACATTTTGGGATATGCAGCTGTGTTCTTACTGGAGGCATCAGTGTTCCTGGGAACACTGAGCAGCACTAGGGGTGCAGTCTACTTGGGTGATCCCAGAATGCTCAGCATTTCTGCAGACTAGGGCTGTCAAGTGATTAAAAAAAATTAATTGTGATTAATCGCACTGTTAAACAATAATAGAATCCCATTTATTTAAATATTTTGGGTGTTTTCTACATTTTCAAATATATCGATTTCAATTACTACACAGACTACAAAGTGTACAATGCTCACTTTATATTTATTTTTGATGACAAGTATTTGCACTATAAAAAAACAAAAGAAATAGTATTTTTCAATTCACCTAATACAAGTACTGTAGTGCGATCTCTTTACCATGAAAGTTGAACTTACAAATGTAGAATTATGTACAAAATAATTGCATTCAAAAATAAAACAATGTAAAATTTTAGAGCCTGCAAGTCCACTCAGTCCTACTTCTTGTTCAGCCAATCGCTCAGATAAACAAGTTTGTTTATATTTGCAGGCGATAATGCTGCCCGCTTCTTGTTTACAATGTCACCTGAAAGTGAGAACAGGCATTTACATGGTACTTTTGTAGCCGGCGTTGCAAGATATTTATGTGCCAGATGTGCTAAAGATTCATATGTCCCTTCATTCTCCAACCACCACATGCGTCCATGCTGATGACTGGTTCTGCTCGATAACAATCCGAAGCAGTGCGGACCAATGCATGTTCATTTTCATTATCTGAGTCAGATACCACCAGCAGAAGGTTGATTTTCTTTTTTGGTGGTTCGGGTTCTGTGGTTTCCGCATCAGAGTGTTGCTCTTTTAAGTCTTCTGAAAGCATGATCCACACCTCATCCCTCAGATTTTGGAAGGCACTTCAAATTCTTAAACCTTGGGTTGAGTGCTGTAGCTATCTTTAGAGATCTCACATTAATACCTTCTTTGCGTTTTGTCCAATCTGCAGTGAAACTGTTCTTAAAACGAACATGTGCTGGGTCATCATCCGAGACTGCTATAACATGAAATATATGGCAGAATATGAGTAAAACAGAGCAGGGGACATACAATCCTCCCCCAAGGAGTTCAGCCACAAATGTAATTAATGCATTTTTTTTTTACGAGCGTCATCAGCATGGAAGCATGTCCTCTGGAATGGTGGCCAAAGCATGAAGGGGCATACGAATGTTTAGCAGATCTGGCGCGAAAATACCTTGCAACGCTGGCTACAAAAGTGCCATGTAAATGCCTGTTCTCATTTTCTGGTGACATTGTAAATAAAAAGAGGGCAGCATTATCTCCTGTAAATGTAAACAAACTTGTTTGTCTTAGTGATTGGCTGAACAAGAAGTAGGACTGAGTGGACTTGTAGCTCTGAAGATTTACATTGTTTTGTTTTTGAGTGCAGTTCTGTAACAAAAAAAAATCTACATTTGTAAATTGCACTTTCACAACAAAGAGATTGCACTACGGTACTTGTATGAGGTGAATTGAAAAATAATATTTCTTTTATCATTTTTACAGTGCAAATATTTGTAATCAAAAATAATATACACTTTGATTTCAATTACAACACAGAATACAATGTATATGAAAATGTAGGAAAAACATCAAAAATACTTAATACATTTCAATTGGTATTCTATTGTTTAAGAGGGTGATTAAAACTGCAATTAATTGCGATTAATTTTTTTTATCACGATTAATTTTTTTGAGTTAATCGCGTGAGTTAACTGCGATGAATTGACGGCCCTACTGCAGACATGTTCTATCTAGGTGCCCCAGGAATGCTTACGTGAACCACATGGCTCAGAAAGGAAAAGGAAAACTCGAATCTTTTAAACATTTATGATATTTTTCATTGGTGGATGTCATGCACGATATGAATAGACATAAATTCCCCGCATTGTCATCAGCACACCAAATATAAGTGGAAGTATTAGCTCTTTTTTAGAACTTGCTGTTCGTCATCAAAATAGATACGATGTCTAAAAGTTCACATTCCAAATCAAAGAGCAATTAGAGAACCCAGGTTGTCTGAAATCATTAACACACCTATGAAGCATCCGTTCAAGATGTCCCACCCATACCGACAATCCCAGCTTTCTAAGTAGCTGTAGGATATACTACTATGAATTAGGCATGAGTGAACTGTCAAACCTGTCTGGATAAATTCAGAGTTGATATGAACCTTCACCTGAAACTCAAGCTGAACCTTTCGTGAGCTTTGAAAGAGTTCTGATGGCATTTCCCCTACAATAACCACTTTCTGTTTACTCCTGTACCTGCACTTCCCGCTTCCAGCCAGCAGTATATTGTGTAAGAGGCTCTTTGCATAATAATTGCAGGAAAAATCATGTGGTAGCAAGATTTCCACCTCTGTTTTGCATACTTTGCTAGTTATGGGTAATTTGGCTTCACTCTGAATTGCTGATCTGAACCCGAATGTCCCGCTCTCCATTACTATCATCACCATGGATGACATGTAAATTAATGTGGACCAATATGGTGCCAACACCGTATCCTAGGCGCTGTCTGGTCTCATCTAAACCTTAGGAGAGAGGAACTGTACGAGCCTGTTCCTGTCTATGTTGCCCAAAATCGCTCTGGTGCACTGGAAAAGCAGGAGTGAAAAAAGCAGAACAGGTCTCATCTGCCAACCCCTGCATTCATTTCTTTCTTTCTTTCTACTTTTGTGCCAGTTCTTTGGTTGCTCTAGTGAAAGCATGAAATGCTTTGTTTGTTTCCTCTTGACTCTTGGAGAAGTGCAACTTGGGAGGTCCTCTTGCTCACCTGGCGCATTGCCCTCTTCCTTGCTTGGCTGGCACTGAGATCAAAACACTTTGCGGTCAGGTAATGTAATTAGGTCCCTTGTCAAACCATGTGTGTTCTATTGGACTGTGGGAAAACTTTGCAAGAAAAATGGTGGTGGCCTCATTACCTGAGACAGTTAAGACTCTACTGGATGAAACACTGGAGCAGAGGAATTGCCAGACTGGATCAGACCCGTGCTCTATCTAATCCAGTTACCTGTCTCTGACAGTAGCCAGTACCAAATGCTTTGGAGGAAGGTGCAAGAAATCCAGCAGCAGGCAATGATGGAATAACCTGACCATAAAGGAATCTCCTTGCTAGCCTCCATTAATTACAGGTTGGTTTTTGTCCTGATGCAACAGGACAACAGCAATCTCTTCCCAAACGCGTATCTTTTTATCACTGAGTATTGTAATTTTGGTTGTCCTCGTTATCCATATAAATTCCTGGTCCTTTTTTTAATCAGATCCTGTAGGAAGCCATCACGCACAGGGTCCTGGGAGAACTGGTTTAGATTGATCAGATGTTTTGCATTCCTATGTTCCATGAGTCTATTGGAGCAAATGGGGGTCGATTTTTGTGATATGATTAACGAAAGGGACCAGAGTAAATAGTGCCAGATTTCCTTTGAGCAGCCTGGATTTACACACACACAATCAAGAGCTTCAGTGCTGGGAGAGAGAAGAGCTGTCAGGGCTATGTCATGGTGAAGGCATCCCATCAGCTGGAGGGGGAGCGTCCCTGGGACGAGGCTTGTAAATCAGACAGATGACTGACAGGGGTTAAAAGCTTCCTGCTTGCTTTCCCGCATTGCCTCCTACGTGGTAAAGAGATCCCTGTCCCTCACGCAGAAGGTGTTCTGAGATTTCAAAGCATTTTGATGGAAACAGCGTACTGACTACACTGGGCTATCATGGCCTTGGGCAGCAACGTCCAGCTCAGCCTCACTCCCCATGTCCTCGGCTGATCAGACTGATCATAAAGCAGGTTCAGTCTTAAAGGACCATCTGCTAAAAATACCCAAAATCCCCATTAGTTGACATCACAATGGTGAGAGGTGTCAGATGGAGCCCGGGGCCTCTGCTTAGTCACAGAACAGCCTACCCCAGCCCTGACTATGGGGTGAAAGAGAGCTCAGTCCCCTTGACCCATCCCATCTTTGGCTTCTCAGCTGAAGCCTGCAACAAGGCGGCCCCCCTGCGCTGACGTGGGTAGTGTCTTCTGCAATGGGCACACCTGTCCACTTGGAACTGGACTGAAACCTCTAACTCTTTTCCAGTAGGCCACCCTGCCATCATAGTTATAAGAGGGTTGGACTTTCAAAGAAGCCAAAGGCAGTTAGGAGCACAAAGTCCCACTGAAAGTCACTCGTGTTCCTAAGTCACTTAGGCACTTTTGAAAATTCCACCCTTCATAAGTAATAAAGGCTGGGATTTTCAAGGGTGCCTAAGAGAGTTAGACGACCAACTTCTATTGAAACTGAGGACATCATTCCCTTATTGTTCCTGTGGAAATTGTAAGCATTAACAACAATTTTGTTCACTGCTGGCCTGGCTGGCTTTTAATCAGTTTGGTATCCAGATGGGATAAAACCTTGCTCCATTCACTCCTGGCAGCACCCTGATCCTGCGTCTCTCCAGGGGTAGAACAAGGAGTCCCCAGACTGGATCAGGCCCGTTATCCAGCTAGTGCAGTATCCTGCATACAAACGGCTAGCATCAGCTGCTTCAGAGCAAAGTGCAAGAAACCTCCCCGTAGGGCAGACATGGAATAACCTGCCCTCACGAAGGTCTCATGGGTGCACTGATCCACAAAGTGCTCAGCTCTCACAGCGACGAGCATGGTATAAACACCTAGATAGGGAGATCAGACCCCATTCTCGATCCCTTGAGCTTTCCATTTTCCCAGCTTCATTATTTAAATGTCTCTCTGTCTGCAAATAATTGCTCCGAAGAAACGGCCTTGAAATAACTTTGTTTCTCCACGAACACGGCCTGGTTCCCTTTAGCAGATAAGCAGTAAATTAACAGCAGCATGGGCCAGCTACCAAGTCCAGTTGTGAGCCTCCGGTCTAACTGTTCCATTAACGATTGCCATTTCCGAGGCGGGGGTGGCACGGCTTCGTTTTGTCGCTCTGTCTCCAGTAACTGCGGGCTGAGCTTCGCTAGCTAATGATGCATTTGCCAGGGGAATACAGGTGCCGCTCAATAGCGCGTGGCCTAATGTTGAGTATGACCCGTTGAGTGTGATTAAATGGGTTTCACTTGGCTACAACACAACATTAGAAACATTTTCACACTTTGCAAGGCAAAACATTCAATTAAGGGAGCAGAAACAGGAGATGAATAAACATTATATTTCCATGTTTTATTGGATTGACTCATTCAATTGGTTCCCTCTAATAAGTAAGATCCGGCCAGACTCAACAGGTCCCAGCACTGATTTTTTTTTATTACTGTAGAGCTGGGTTGTTGTTTTTTAACCTTTCCATTTATTTAAAATGCTCTGGATTTCGGATTCAATTTCTCTGCTTCCTATTTATTATTGTTTCCTTGAAATAGGAACTTCAAGTACGTTGATAAATGGATTGAAAGGTTGTCTCGTTTCACTGTCGCATCTGCTGCGGTGCCCTTTGCAGCAAAGCTCTTTTGTAATCCTAAAGCACTGGATTGCAGTAGATATTAATCAGACTAAAGAGCTGGGACACAGAGGAGGACATAACAGATTACCGATATTCCAAATGTGGGGTCACCAATGAGACAGTTTAGGGGTGCTACCACCAGGTGCAGCTAGGAGTAATGAGCTGCTAAAAGACATGGGGAAATTAGGCTGAATATCAGACAATTCTTCCTGGCTGTGAGATCTGTTGAATTAGAGAGTGCTCCCACTAAGGATTCATAGATTCTAAAGCCAGACGGGACCATTGTGACCATCTAGCCTGACCTCCTCTAGAGCACAGGCCAGCGGGATAGCTCAGTGGTTTGAGCATTGGCCTGCTAAACCCAGGCTTCAATCCTTGAGGGGGCCACTTAGGGATCTGAGGCAAAATCAGTACTTGGTCCTGCTAATGAAGGCAGGGGGCTGAACTTGATGACCTTTCAAGATCCCTTCCAGTTCTAGGAGATAGGATATCTTTATTTATTTATTTTATTTTATTAGAGAACTTCCCTGAATTAATTCCTGTTAGAACTAGAGCAGATCTTTTAGAGAAACATCCGGTCTTGATTCAACAATCTCCAGTGATGGAGAATCCACCACAACCCTTGGTAAATTGTTCCAGTGGTTAATTACTCTCACTGTTAAATACTTGCCCCTTATTTCCTCTCTGAATTTGTCTAGCTTCACCTTCCAGCCATTGATTCTAGTTAGACTTTTTGCTGCTAGATTGAAGAGCCCAAAACAGCAGAATATCCCCCTATTACTGGGGATATTTAATGCTCACGTGGACAATGCACTGTAGGGAACAATCCTGCACTGGCAGGAAAATGGACTAGATAAATCACAGCTAAAAATCTTTCCCGTATCTAATCTCTGTGGTTCCCTACTCCACATGCAAGACCAGTAGATCAGGGGTCCGTCCTGTGACACGCAGACCTCCCTCAATTCCTTGTGAACTCAGCAGGACTTGACACTGTTCAGTACACGGCATCTCCTGGACTCAAGACTCTTCTCTCTTTTTCCAGTATTGGGAGCATATTGTTGTCACAGATGTCTCTGCCACGCTACGGAATGATCAACCCTCTGTTAATACTAACCCACTAACTAGCTACAGCAAACAACAACTCTGAATAGCCCTGTTTAATACATCGCTACCAATATTCACTGGTGATCATTTTTTTATTTGAAGATGATCATTGCTGTGCTTGATGCGTCACAAAGCCAGGAGCAAGAAACAGCCCCTCTCCAATGCAGTTTACAGCCTAAAGAGCTGAGGTGAAACCCTGGCCCCATTGAAGTCAATGGGAATTTTGCCATTCACTTGAATAGAACCAGGATTTCATGCCTGATCCTTCTCCCATTCAGCTCAATGGCAAAAATCGCCATTGGCTTGAGTAAGGCAGGATTGCACCCTAAATCCCGAACCCTGAAAAAAGTCATGCTCGGGCTTATGAGATTGGGGCCCTGGGCCCAAAGGCGTAACTGGATGACTTTTTGCAAGTGTAACCCTGAGAAGTGGGGCTGCTTTCACCCTGTATCTTTCTGGGCATGGCCCCTTTTCAGGCTGAGCCCCCTCGGAAGACGTCCAAAGATCCTGCAGACTCGCGCTGTGCTGCAATCCAGCCTTGCGCCCGGTGCGACGTCATCTGGGGTCCTTGACAATCCTGTCATTCCTGTCCCTATCTTCCCCCAGAGAGCACCACTGTACAGGTCACATGGACACGCCACTCAAAAGCCGAGGTACTCTGAAAGCGAGCGGGGCGTGACCTGCTAGTTGTCTAACTCCATCATCAGGAGCCAGCAGAGATTTGCAAGGAATTGCTTTCTCAAAGTAACTGCAACAGCACTGCCCCTTCTACACCAATACGAACGTGTCCTCCACTTAAAGACATTTCAAATGGCTCAAATGGGAGATTATCTGAGGCTTGCCCCCTCGCGCAGCTCCATAAAGGCTGCTAAGAGCCAGGTTTCCTCTGGTTTTTCTCTTATCACTTCCAGGCACCGCGTCGTTGTATCAAATGAGAAAATGGCTTCCGTTTCCAGTTCTCTGACCATTTCAGCCTTCCCAGACATAAATGTGCCTCTGGAATTCTCTTTCAAAGGAGCGCCTCGCACAGCACCTGGGATTCGCCAATGCTTCCTGGGGTCCTACAGCATTGTGACATGCAGGATGAACTTAAAATACTATTAATAGCTTCTGTTTATGTGAGTTCCTTTCAGTCTGAAAGTCCCAGAAGCATCTGTCACATTTTACAAATCACACATGTAGCAAACCCTTGGCCACAGAGGAATTTCACAGCTGTGTGCTATACCAGTTGCAACTTCATAGCAACAGCAGGGACAGAACTCAGATCCTCCTGCCCCAAAAGCACAAGTCCCCTTACTGTTTAAGCTAAAGGAGAATCTCCATTAGCTCTTTCCTGTGTAGGTTCTATGACACACCATTGAGCCATTTGAGACTATCCAGAAGAGGGCAGCAGTGCACATGCTTGCTAGCCAGAGCATTACATATAACATATAAACTCCTGTATCCTGGGAGCATTTCACCCAGCACCAAAACACAGCCGCTATTTAGATGGATCATGGCAGCTGTTCAATAAGACCCAGAAATACTACAACATAGCTCAGCTTTAGCCATGCAGATTAATACTGTATCCAACTAAAACTGCACAAAAGGAATTTCAGGAAGGCCAAATCGCCCTGTTGGCATTTGGTCAAGCACTTGGGGCTAACACCGTTTGTCTGTCTGTCTAGCCATCAGTCCATCCAGGCATTTATATCATACCTCTCACCATAAACAGCATTTGAACACCCCTACTCTTCAGAAAAGTGCAATGGGTCTTTGACCACATGCATTCAGGACCTTGAATTTTCACTTCATTTAAAAGATAGGCTCTGTTCTATGCAGTGTCATATACAGCCCCCACCACCCTGGCGCTCACTACTTGCCCATGACCTCCTATTTTTTCTTCTGCCAAATGCCCCACCTGGAAGGACCAACTTGGAAAAGCCGTCTCCTGGCATAACAGATAACGATGCCCCAACTCTGAGAATGAAAGTTGGAATGGGAGTTTCACTGCTCGGGGTTATGGGGAGACATCTGTGGGGCGGGATCTAGCCCTGTGCCTCACTTAAATAAACAGATCCCCGACTACCCATTAATTTAAATCTAGACCCAGGAAGAAGTCAACGAACTGTAATTTATGAGGTGTCAAAGCCTGAAATATTCCTTTTGACACTGTGTTTTCAGTTATTACAGTCTGTCTTGCAAAGCGACACCACGATTCTGTTCGGGAGCCTTGCAGCGGGTAGCACAATAGCAGAGGGCAGCGGGGGCTTTCTGACTGTCTTTTTCCCCCTCTTCTCTCCCCACTCCTCTCAATCATTCCATCTTCCCCACCCCAAGTGGCTCCGGGGAGGAAAACCAGCCTCACCCAGGGGCACCGGTCCCACGAGCTGCTTAGCATTCTTGAGAGGCACTCAGCACAGGGCAGGATCGGGCTGTGTCAGGATGGACGGATGATGTGAACGGAGACGAGACAGTGAACCTTGAACTCCACTAAACTGTGTTAAATACCCAGGAAAGGGGGAGAAGTCGCTCGGTGTCATGTTAAATACTTTGGTTGGTTCATGCTACCCATGCTGGACACTCACCGCTGTGGTAACATACCTCACTGATGGCACTGTTTCGATCCATGCAACATCTATTTGATGAGGTTCAGCTACCCCTTGGTTCTAGCTGATGACCCGCTCCTCCCACTTTGTCCCCTTGGTCTGCTGCAAAACGAATCAGAGGATCTGGTGGCTCCTAGGGGCCTTCACTGATAGGAGCACGTGCTTTCCTATTTCTGATCATTTCTCTTCTCTGCTAAACTCTTCTGCCAGTTTGCTCTGCAGACAGCAGCTCTGGTTCCCGGGGGATGAAATTAACCAGCATTAAGATCTCAGGGTCTGGCTCTGAAGTAGGGTTCTGCGTTTTGGGATGGGGGGGGTGGCATTTTGATGGTGAATCTTAAGGACAGCCTGTCAGCCCCCGCCCAGTGCCCCACTGGCTGCCCTGGGTCCCTGACCTGCTGGGGAGCAGCATCAGGGCAGTTCTCCAGTGTCGCTTAATGAGGGGTAATCATGCCACTGCCAAGTCAAGCTTGAACTGAAAATGTTCCGGCTGCCTCAATCCAACTCCGAGTTCACGCCGAGTCCAGCTCGTTTCCTAATCACTCGGGGGAGGGGGAGTTCTCTAAAAACAAACGTCATTTAGCCCTTTATTTCCAAAGCTTTATTTTCCTTACACGCACAATTGCTCTATAATTTTGGCGGTTGTTGGGTGGGTTGTTGTTGGGTTTTTTTGTCCTAGTCTTGATTTCTTTCTTACAGTCCATAAACCTGTTTACTGTCTATTCACTGCACCACACACTTTGCACTGCATTCAGGTAGTCCCAGCCTGGCACAGCAGGCACGCACAGGCACATATATTCCCCTCACATACAAATCGCAGCCTAGGCTGAACCTTGAGCCCCAGAGCCCCTTCTTTGTTTAACTGGCCAACCCTGCACTTCATGCACTCAGCTGAGGCCAGATGCAGACAGGCCAAAAGCCACCACATTCTCCAGATGTTTTCTGTACCTCATGGAATGTCAGAAATCTCAGGCAAAACCACGTTCCCGTGGGAATTCCAGAGCAACTGATTTCCATGATCCAAGTGTGTCCCCAAAAGTGTCGAATAGGCAGCTGAAATGTTGGCTGTTTGTATGCAGCCTGTAGTTAGAGTCATTCTTTCCGTACTGCATGTTGGCCCTCAAGGGACGTTTACAGTTAGGATGGCATCTAGTACAAAAAGAACAGGAGTACTTGTGGCACCTTAGAGACTAACAAATTTATTAGAGCATAAGCTTTCGTGGGCTACAACCCACTTCTTCGGATGCATATCTATGCATCTAGTACAGGTATCAGTAGCAGTGCAGACAGTGAGGCAGTGTAGACGAGTACATTAGAGTGACCTACATGCCTGAACCCCAGAGTATATACCCTGCCTGGCTCTCTGTGCACCCACGCAGTGCCTCTCCTGCCTACTTTGCTACTTTTTCCTAGTGTCGTATCCCGCTGCCGCCACACTTCCGGAGCCTTTCCCCGCTACTGGAGCCTTTCACTGCGGCATGCAGCTATGCGCGGCAGTGACAAGGGTGGAAGTGGTGAAACTTCATCGGTTAATGTCTGAAAAGCAGCCTCGGATGAAAGATGCTCTAGAAGGCAGAGGAGGAGGAGGAGTATAGTATTGCTGTAAAGCCTATTAGTGATGGAGAAACGTGAAAAGGGTCAAGAGTTTGGTTCAACTTAGGGAAGGTCGTAAACAAATCCCTAGGTCTGAATGTCGGCTTGGCAGCTTTCTTCTGAGCAAACTGGGGCAGGCTTCTGGGCACCACACACAGACCAGATCTGGGTTCAGGCCCATTCCTAGTTCAGAGAAATGCCCGAACCGTCCCTGCATGATGGGAATCTCTTGGAAGTCACACTAAGGCCCTCTCTGGGTGGCATTTGCTTTGCCCCCCGGTGAGCAGAGGAAATATTAATTTGGAAAAAGAAAAATAAGCTAGCTTCACTTTTCAGACATTCCGTCCAAGTTTAGGGGCAACTTTTCAGGTGAAGAGTCGAGTTTTCTCTTTATCCAACTCAGTCTCCCCAGCCTTACTGTAACTGTGACATTATTTTCATTCAGTTTATAATCTCTCCAGCTGTTCTTGGTTCTTCTGAGGGGTACAGACTGTTTCATTCCAAAATCCTCCAGGTGTAATCCATTGACAAAGCACCTGGTCTGCTAGAGGATAACAGCCAACTACTGCTGCCAGCTTTAACTCAAGTAGTACAGATCTGTGCTGTGGTGCTGAAGGTTCT
Source organism: Terrapene triunguis (assembly GCF_002925995.2). NCBI lineage: Eukaryota > Metazoa > Chordata > Testudines > Emydidae > Terrapene > Terrapene triunguis. The sequence goes on along the minus strand of NW_020664420.1, from coordinate 462,931 downwards.
GACAGAGGAGCCAGAATGTCCCTCCCCCCCACTTTTTACCAGCCATAAGGACAAGCGCCAGGTGGGAGAGGCAGAGAGGAGAGAGCAGGGGGCAGGGTCTTATGGGGAGGAAGGAGCATGGGGGCGAGGTCTTGGGGGAAGGGGCAGAGTGAGGGGGACCTTGGGGAGAAGGGGTGGTGCAAGGGTAGAGGCTTGGGGGAATAGGCAGGGCCTTGGGGAGGGGGGTGCAGCGTGAGGGGCGGGGCCATGGGGCCTTTTGCAGCTCCTGGGTCCTGATTTCAAAGCCTGTAGGGAGGGATCATTATAATGACGCAACTTGTTTTACAGTGGGTCATGAGTCTTTGAGATCCTCCCCTCCTAAGGAAAACAAATCTGTTTTGCCTGTCGCTAGAGACAATCATGAGCAGCAAAATTGGGATTTCTGGAACATGATCGTTCTTGAAGTTTTGGGATGTTCAGATCTGAATACAGTGTTCAACAGAGAATACATTAAATGGAACTGATTAGCTGACAGATCTCGAAAAGTAGTTGTCAATGGGGAATCATTGAATGGGGATGTTTTGGTGGGATTCCGCAGGAATCAGTACTGGACCCAGTGCTCTTCAACATTTTAATCAACAACCTGGAAGTAAATATAAAACCACTGCTGATAAAATTTGCTGATGACAGAGATTGGCAGAGCGGTAAAAACTGACGAGGGCAGGGTGGTCATACAGAGTGTCCTGGATCGCTTGGTAATCAGGGCCCATTCAAACAAACTGTGTGATAATACAGCCAAATGCAAAGTCACTGCACCTAGGAAGAAGGAACATAGGCCATACCTTCAGAATGGTGGGCTGTATCCTGGAAAGGAGTGACTCTGCAGAGTATTAGGGGACATAGTGAACAAGCAACTGAGCATGAGCTCCTGAACATAAGTACCATCATGGGGAGAACATACCAGGAACTATAATCTAGCATAGAACGGCATAACAAGAGCCAATGCCTGGAAACTGAAGCCAGACAAATTCAAATTAGAAATTAGGCACAAATGGAACAAACTACCAAGGGAAGTGTTGGATTCACCTTCTTTTGATGTCTTCAGATCAAGACTGGATCCTTTGCCAGAGGATGTTTTGAAGGCCAAGACTATAACAGGATTCAAAAAAAGAACTAGATAAGTTCATGGAGGATAGGTCTATCAATGGCTATTAGCCAGGATGGGCAGGGATGGTGTCTCTAGCCTCTGTTTGCCAGAAGCTGGGAATGGGCGACAGGGGATGGATCACTTGATGATTACCTGTTCTGTTCATTCCCTCGGGGGCACCTGGCATTGGCCACTGTTGGAAGACAGGATACTGGGCCAGATGGACCTTTGGTTTGACCCAGTATGGCCGTTCTTATGACTCCGTTCTGGAAGGTCTGCTTCAGTCAAAGAAGTTATTGGGTTCAGTACAGGGATAACTGGGGGAAATGTAATGGCCTGTGATATACAGGGGGTCAGACTAGATGGTCTAATGATCCATGTAGGCCTTAAAATCTATTAATCCTTATCAGTTTTTATGGGCGATGCTCATTTTTACCTGCCTCCTGATATGGCAGATCACTAGAGAGGGTCTTTCCCAGAGGGAGCGTGCCGAGACCATTGGCTGGCTCTCTGCGTCAGTGTTATCACTCGCTGTCCCGTTTCACGAAGAGACGCACGCTGCTGCCATGCGTACAAAGAACAAAGCCTTTGCAAAGTGGAGTGAGAGTTACAACCTACACATCTCTCAGCCTGCCCAGGACCAAAAAGGCCCAAAAGATGGGAAATGGGGAAAATAATATCACAGAAAAGGGGTTCTGTAAAACGACCCCTTTCCCCCAGGTGTGTGTCTGAGTTGTAGCTGCTGGCTGTTCGCTGACAAAACAAAGATGCGGTTCCTTGCAGCACTGCCATGGCCGGTTGGGTTCCAGGAAATGTGAGCTGGATTCTAGTCCAGGTGACCCAGCCTGCACCCCCAAAACATCCTCAGCTCAGACCCTTTCTGAGTGGTGAGGAGGTGAGCAGTGAAAAGACCCCTGCCAGGCTGTGGAGAGCCCATGTGGATTGTGAAGTTCCGGCAGATAGAAACAGACAGTTTCAGATTCTGATCTGAGGCAAAGAAAGTGACTTTGATCAGACCTCACGGAGGCAGGGTGAATGTGGTTGTTTTTACACTTGCTGGTCTGGCTGGGGACCTATTGGAGGAAGAAATAATTTCACCAGTACAAGGTTCATTAGGCCACATCCCCAGAAGGTAATATTAGTACTTCTCCGATTTGCACCGGCTGAGGATCTAACCTATTGACTTCAGTGGAGCTCCACTGATTTACACCAGCTGGGGAGCTGGCCCATTGATGTCAATGGAACTATACCAATTTATACCCGTTGGGGGTTTGGCCCATTGGCTATTAGCTCAATTTCATGATTTCAGCATTTCTAGAGTGAATAATGTGCCATAGTAAATGTCAGATACCAGCATGTTCCCATGGGAGGCGGGGCAACAGGGTTAAAATGGGAGATCTCTGCTTGTAACAAGGGCAAGACGAGATGTATACATGCAGGCCACATGTAGCAAATCAGCTGAGAATAGGAGAGCGAAATTCCTCCCTAACACACACAGTCCCATCCTGCTGCGACAATGGTCGCTGCTGCTAATACAGTTGATAACAGGAGATTCGTTCTGCAGGTTCCCTGAGACCCAACTGTAAAATTAAATTTGGGCTTTGAGGCTGAGAGCTGATGTCAGCGCATCCCCTCCTCGTCCGAACATTTGCACTGCTCTCGTGGCTTCAGCTCCTTCTTCTGAGCCTGAGCCTGTGAGATGCTGAGCTCCCGCCTGCGTCTCTCTGTCCTTCCTGCCAGGGGTCCCTCTCCCTGCAATTGCTGTAAGGAAACACAACCTAATTCCCTGCTCACAGCTCTTCTTTTCTCCTATGCATGTCGCCAGTCAGGCGCACTATACAAAACCTGAGCACTAGGGGGCGCTGTCCTGATGGAGCATAGTTTATTCAGATTCCAAGACCAGAAGGGACCAATGTGATCATCTCATCTGACCTATATAACACAGACCATAGAACTTCCCCCAAATAATTCCTAGAGCGGGTCTTTCCTGTGCTCCCCGGATCTTAGGCTCGCCGGGGGATTAGTGGAGACCTTTGAAAATTAAAATCGATCCCACTCCATAGAGCTGGTCAGAAAAGGGATTGTTCATCTCACCAAGGAATTGTGAGGCTTTGACATTTTTCACGAAACAAACATTTTAAAAAGTAGTTTCATGTCAATTGAACGGTTTCGTTTAGATTTTAACTTTTAATGTAAAATAAAGTAACTTGGGAAAAAGAAGTCATTTGCAAACCAAACAGTCAAAGCTTTTCTGTGCCAAAAATGTGAAACCAGGACATGTTGACATTGTCGGGATTTTTGTTTGTTTTCAGTTTTTGTTCCCTACACAAAATTGGATCAAAACCACTAAGCTGCAGCAAAAAAAAAAAAAAAAAAAAAAATTTTTTTAAAACAACCTTTTCCCACAGAAAACAGTTTTGACCAAAATTTTTCGTCTAGCTCTACCACTTAGCCATTAACTAACGATGCGCCTATAGAGGTCTTTTTTTTGTAGACCCCTCTCGTAACAGCTCTTGCTTCTCCCTCACAAAACTGGCCTGTGAAAATCTGCACGCTCGGCTATCAGGAACAGCAGCACCCGGGCTAAGCTGTCTTGGCAGCGAGAGGCCTGTTTATGAACTCTTCTTTACTGCCAGACTAGCACCCCGCTCATCTTCACCTTTCTTAAAGGTTAACCTCATTTCCCTCTATTAGTTGGTTTTAGCGAATGCCATTCGGCGCGGCAGTTAGAGAGCTCTGTCAGCAGCTGGAAATGACAGTGGCATTTAAAGCTGGTTGGGGAGGGGAGAAGAAGGAAATCATCTTTAATAAAATGGTCGCAGGGTGAGGGGGATGCTAAGTAGCATCAAAGAAATCTTGCCTTTCCTAGCAAAAAAAAAGTACAATCCACTGAGTGGGAAAGATCTGCCTTGATTTTAGGATCACTTCCAATCCTGGTGGGGTGTGGAATGGGCACAGCAGGCCCTCAGAGACATTGGCCTGATCCAAAACCCACTGCAGTATGTATGTGTTTCCACTGACTTTAGTTGGCTTTGGAGGAGGGCCCCATGTGTGATTTCACTATAGGAGGATTCCATTGTGTCTGTGTGCATGATTTCTATACATAGAATATAACAGGGTTCAAAAAAGAGCTAGATAACTTCATGGAGGATAGGTCCATCAATGGCGATTAGCTAGGATGGGCAGGGATGGTGTCCCTGGCCTCTGTTTGCCAGAAGCTGGGATTGGGTGACAGGGGATGGATCACTTGATGATTCCCTGTTCTGTTCATTCCCTGTGGGGCACCTGGCATTGGCTGCTGTCAGAAGACCGGATGCTGGGCTAGATGGACCTTTGGTCTGACCCAGTATGGCCGTTCTTATGTTCTTATGTTTTCTCTCTCATTAAAATCCCACGATGCCGTCCCTGGCTTATGACGCCTTGCTAGTTGTGGTTGTGTTTGAGGGTCCAAAGGCTTTTATTCTTGGTTTGGGTTCATTTGTTTGTGACATTTGTGAAGCTAAAATAACAACAGCTGGGTGGGTAGGTGCTTAGGGTTGATCCAGCCTCCCGGACCTGAGGCACCGAGGGTAAGAACAGAGCTGTTATTCTGTCTGGTTCCTTAACACATTAACAAAGTCCATGCAAGAGGCAAGCACACGCCCCACTCCAGAACCCATGCATGTCAATGATGACAATAGCATTGCTCCTAGGGGGAAAAAAGCCCCCTGCCATCCTTCCTCTCACTGCTCTGTGACCTCAACAAACACCCCTGGCATAGGTGCGATAGAGCATTCTGCGGGAGGGAGGCGACCAGAATGGTGAAGGGTGGAGGGACGCATTATCAGCTACAATGAATATACCAAATAGCAACACATGTAAGCTAAGGGTCTGATCCATAGCACGTGGGAGCTAGTGGGAGTCTTTCCATTGACTTCAATGCATTTTGGATCCAGCCCTGAGTCCCTGGTGTTATTTCGAGTATAACCTTGGATAGAACGTTGCTTTTCATACGTACTCTCTGGGTATGTGGATATGTTGGGCCAGGTTCTTCCTTCATGCCAACCCACTTATTTCGTGGGTCATTTGCAGAGTTGGTCCAAACATTTTTGACAAAACAGTTTTCCATCAGAAAGAAAGAAAGACCTGAAGAAATAGCTCTGTGTGGCTCAGGAGCTTCTCTCTTTCACCAACAAAGTTGATCCAATGACAGATATTACCTCAGCCACCTTGTCTCTCTATTATATGGCCACAGCACCGTAAACTTCCGTAAGAAAATGCACTTTCATCAAAATCTAAATATATTTGTGGGAATGTGTGGATTTCCACGAAACTTTTGCCAGAAAAAAATTCAAAATAAATAATTTTGACTTTCTCATTTTGTTTTGAAAATGTCAAAATATTTTGTTTTCATAGGGTAAAACTGTTTAGTGTCGACTTTATTGTTCCGATTCATTTCGTTCTGACTTTAATATTATACTAAAATATGAATTTTTAATAATATGTTATATATTTATTGTTATATATTAGGTTTAATAGTTTACATTATATTACCATGTTTCTAGGTTAACAAAAATAAATGTTTTTGCCTTGTTGAAACAAAATGCGTTGACGCTCTTGAAATGAAATGATTCGACATTATCAAAAGAAAACATTATTGATGTTTCCAAATTGAAATCTTTTGGAATGTCTGTGCCACAATAAATGTTGTAAATTTGATGTTTTGTTCCCATTCAGAGTGAAAACAAATTTAGAAACTTTGGAATTTCCCATGGAACAGAAATTCTATTTTCTGACCAGCTGTAGGTATTTGATTGCACCGGTGTAACTGAGGGCAACAAAAGAAAGGGATGCAGGGTGAAAAATGGACAGCGAGGTAGTAGACAGATAGTTTAGATTATATAGCAAGCAAACCAATATCGTGTTAGAAAGGAGACTAGCAGCCCAAGTCTGTCCTCATTTACAAATATACAATTCCAGTGGATTTCCAAGAGCTGAGAGGAAGAATGGTTGAGACACTGGACCGGCTCTCTGTATTCTATTCCCAGCTTTGCCACTGACCTGCTGTGTTACAAGGTCTTTTAATCTCCCTTTGTGTCAGCTCCCCATCTATAAAATGGGGGTGAAAATAAAACTTCTTTTGTGTGTCTTGTTTCTACTTACAGTGCAAACTCTTTGGAGCAGCATCTGTCTCTCTATGGGCTTGTCTACACTACCGCGTGGGGTCGATCTAAGATACGGAACTTCAGCTACATGAATAGTGTCGCTGAAGTCAACGTACTTAGATCTACTTACCAAGATGTCTTCATTGCAGTAAATCGACAGCTGGTGCTCTCCCATCGACTCCGCTTGTGCTTCTCGTTCTGGTGGAGTACCAGAGTCAACGGGAGAGCGCACCGCGGTTGATTTATCGTGTCTATACTAGATGCGATAAATCGACCCCCGCTGGATCGATCGCTGCCCGCCAATCCAGCGGGTATTGTAGACAAGCCCTATGTGTATATACAGAGCCTAGCACAATGGAGGCCTGATCTCAGTTGGTCCATCTAGGTGCTACCCTGATACAAATAATGCTGATAACTTTAATAGGAGTTGCACTTCTGTTTGTGAAATCAGCACTGGGCCCTCAGCCATTTTATGCAGGAAAGATGTTATTTAAAATGATGAGATGTGCTGCTGTGTTTGTTTTGTTTTCTTCTTTTCCTTCTCCTCCTTCTCCTTCTTCTTTGTTTGTAGATGTAGCGAGAGAGAGGAAGCCGGCGAGTTTATAAAAGCGAGGGAGAAAGGAGTTGAGGCATTTTCTGGAGCTCTTTAATGACATTCTGTATAATTTGAAAGTGGGGAGGGGGGAGAAAAAGGGAATTAGCAAAAAAACTGGCAAAAGAAAAGTGGAATGTGGAGAGAAGCGTGTGGATGAATTTTAATGCAATCAGAAAGCTGTAATAATGGTAATAAAGGAATATATTCAGACGTCAAGAGAGGGAGAAGGGAACAGGACCCGCGACGCCAGAATTTAAATTAGACATAGGCGTATAATTCTCTTTTTTTTTCCCTCCCCTTTCTTCAAATGAAGGAAATGGAATTTTTAAGCACGGCGAAAGAGGGATTAACAATTGGCAGGTTTTCAGCCCTTTGTCTTTTGGCGAATCCCATTTAATCACCGTCTTTAATATTAAGGAGGCTGCAGCCAGGCAGGGCTGTCTAAGGCTTGGGGGAAAGGGGATGATATACAGAGGAAAAGAGAGATAACACTTAGGTTCAGGCGATTGTGAGGAAGTGTTTCAATTACCTCCACTGAAGTCTTTAAAAACTGAAGTTTAATTTGATCTGAAATGCCGTCACAGCTCCTGCAAGAGAAAATATGTCCTTTCCCCCCCTGTTACAGCAATTCAAGGCTTGAGTGGTGCAATGGATTAATATCCTGGCTCTTAGGCTTCTGGAGAGGGTTTCAAACCCTACAGGTTACCTAAGAGATGAGCTTAGGGATTTAAATTTATTTTCTTGACCTACAAGCCTTCACACCACTGACCCTGCAAAGTTTGTCAAGAATCTTTTAAGATTTGCACTGAATAAGCGTGAAAACTGAACTGCCCAGTAGGCTCAATCCATGCTACATCAGTGCAGAAGAGTGTAAGAATAAAAATGTGCTAAATTCATCGCGTCCAAGTTCTATATCAGAACTGGATCACAGGAGCAGAAGTAACTGGATCCAATATTAATTTCATAGTTAAAGCTGTGATGGCTTTCTCTCTCTGATTGGGAAATCTGCTCTGTTATATTTGGGATTGGTGAACAGATTCCGATAAATAAAAATACCGAACCCACAACTTTTTAAGAGAGTCATAAAAAGTTCAGTAGTGAGAAAAATATATCTACTTGCACACACCACTTCTACAGTGTTCACACCTCTTTTTGTGTTTGCTTCCCATGAATATTCTAGTGAACTAGTTTACCAGCGGGATGGTCATGGAATAGTGAATTGTAGGCAAATGCTGCTGACTATTCAAAAGCCGAAAATTGATTTTAAAAATCAGAAACCTGATTCGAAGTGTGATAGTGGGAAGAAAAACAGGCCACATGATCTGCACATTGAATCAAAAATCAGATCAGATTTTGAATACTCACCAAAAAGCTACACACCAAGAGCCATTCACAGAAATTTTCTAGCGAAGAATTTCAGATAATGAATAAACTGGGGAGAATCCTGATCTGTTTGTGGACAATTCAGACAAGGGGAAACTGCGTTCTACTGTATTGTGAAGGAACCTATGGGGAATAAGATTGAAATTCATCTTAGAAAATATTGGTTGTGAACTATTTTTCCCAGCTCTATCCTGAACACCCGGATGCCCATAAAGAAACCTGTCATTTAAAATGTAAGTGTGGAATTGCTCCTCTTTGCTGCCCTAAAGCCGTGGTTCAACTAGCCAGAACGGCTGGTGTTTGCCTTGAAGCTATAACTAGAGCTGGGCAAAATTTGTCGGAAAAATAGTTTATTTGCTAAAAAATGCAGTTTCAACCTGAAACTATTTTTGCGAATTTGACATGAATAGTTTCAGCCGTTCACAAACTGGCCAGAGCAGGAAGTGCCGGGGTGCCTTTCTGCTTCTTCTCTCCCCACCCAATAATCTTTAGCCCAATGCTTAGGAAACTCACCAGGGATGTGGGAAACTAAGTTCAGATCCCCGCTCCGGATCAGACCTGAACTGGACTTTTTTGATTCAGTAAAAATGCCCCCAAACATTCAGATATGGTTCAACTTGAACTCATTTTTTTCTCTGATTTTTCAGGACTGCCACCACACTGAGAAGTCAGTTATTCCCCCAGCTCTGTTGAGTACCTTAGGACAGGGGAGTTGATACTCCTGTTAAAAGGGTATTTCAGTGATTGCAGGAGTGATGAAAGGTGCTAGGTCTGAAAGCTCTGGAGGTCAAAGACTTCTATTGATCCCTAAAAATGGCAGAGTGTAGCCCGCTCCCCACGTTTTGCCTGGTGAGAGCTCTTCTAGGGGTGAAAGTGGAACTCTTTCTCCATTGCCCACACAATCTGTGTCCCTCTCTTCTGACACTTCCAAGAAAGGCACCACCTAAGGTCAGCAGTGGCGGAGTTGCTTTGGGATACAGACATCTGCCTAATAGGAGGTGAACTGAAACTACCTCTTGTTTCGCCTAGGCCAGACTTGTGATAGGCTAGGTCTACACTACAGTGTGGGGGGGAGGGGTCGACCTAAGATACGCAACTTCAGCTACGTGAATAGCGTAGCTGAAGTTGCGTATTTTAGGTCGACTTACCTGGCTGTGAGGACGGCGGCAAGTCGACCGCTGCCGCGCCGCCGTCGACTCCGCTGCCGCCTCTTGCCGCGGTGGATTTCCAGAGTCGACGGCAGAGCGATCAGGGATCAATTTTATCGTGTCTTCACTAGACACGATAAGTCGATCCCCAATAAACCGATTGCTACCCGCCGATCCGGCGGGTAGTGAAGACGTGCCCATAAGCACTGAGATAGTCCAGTGGGGGCCATGGTGGGTTAAACTTACTGTGGGTAAGGAAAGGGTTAATGACATTAAAGCAAGTAATTAGATTACCAATTCCAGGCATGCAATTAAAATAGCACTGTGATGTACTTGTGAGGGGTCATATTGATATGATCCAAGTGCTGAAAGAAATGACAGCCGTATTCCCAGGGCAGAGCAGGATTGCTGGGGAGATTGTCGGCTGTGTTTATTACAGATGGGTAGGGGGGCTGATTTCAGGAGGCTGTTTCTGCTGAAGGTTGCTCAGAGATGACAAGCTGCACCTCTGACATAGCCTGCCCAGAGGATGATAAAGAGTAAACAAATGGCTGTTACTAGAGGACAAATTGGAACCTCACCCCGCCCCCCAAGTCCTGAAGGTCCCCGGACGTAAATCCCCAGTTCCAAAATCACTTGCTAGGTTTTGGACTGAAGTGAATACGAAGCTAAAAAAGGGCCTGTTTTGCAGTTTGGCTTGAACTCATGATCTCGCCCAGAGGAACACACTGGGTTTTGGCTTAGGTCCTTATCCATCTTCCATTGCAGTCACTGGATGTTTTTCCATCATCAGTGCTGGGCGCTGGATCAAGCCTTTAGCACCAGATTGTGACACCCTTACTCACACTGAGCAGTGCCGTACTCCAAAGTAGCCCCGCTGACTAAAGTGGGTACTGAAGGTGAGCTACTGGGGTGAGTTACTAGTCAATATGGGTAAGGGTATCATAGCTGTGACGGGTTCGGTCACAGAGACCCCCTTGGGACTGTCACCTGATGTGCTGAAACTACCTCTGAGCTCATTTTCTTTGCCAGCTTGAGGCTCCAGAACCCTGTCTTCCTGAGCCAGACACGCCAGTCTGCTGCAAACAAAGACCCAGGGTCTGAACCATGCCCCCAAAGCTGCAGACTAAACTGAAAACAGCTCAGCAAGTACTCCTGTCTCCAGCACCCAGCTCCCAATGGGATCCAAACCCCAAATAAATCTGTTTTACTCTGTATAAAGCTTATACAGGGTAAACTCATAAATTGACCGCCCTTTATAACACTGATAGAGAGATATGCACAGCTGTTTGCTCCCCCAGGTATTAATCACTTACTCTGGGTTAATAAATGAACAAACGTGATTTTATTAAGTATAAAAAGTAGGATTTAAGTGGTTTCAAGTAATAACAGACAGCACAAAGTAAGTTACCAAGCAAAATAAAACAAAACACACAAGTCTAAGCCTAATACATTAAGAAACTGATTACAGATAAAATCTCACCCTCAGAGATGTTCCAATAAGCTTCTTTCACAGACTAGAATTCTTCCTAGTCTGGGCCCAATCCTTTCCCCGGTACAGTCCTTGTTAGTTCCACAGGCATCTTAGGTGTAAACTAGGGCTTTTCTCATGACTGGAATTCTCTTTGTTCTGTTCCACCCCCTTTTATAGCTTTGGCACAAGGCAGGAATCCTTTGTCTCTCTCTGGGTTCCCACCTCTCCTTCTAAATGAAAAAGCACCAGGTTTAAGATGGCTTCCAGTATCATGTGACATGTTCACATGTCCTGTGAGACTTCATTACCCACTGGCTGGCACACACGTATACAGGAAGGCTTACAAGTAAATAGAGTCATTTACAACCAATTGTCCTGGTTAATGGGAGCCATCAAGATTCTAAACCACCATTAATGGCCCACACTTTGCATAACTACAGTAGGACCTCAGAATTATATTTCATATTCCTAATTTCAGATACAAGAAAGATACATTCATACAAATAGGATGACCACACTCAGTAGATTATAGGCTTTGTAATGATACCTCACAAGAGACCTTTTGCATAAAGCACATTCCAGTTACATCATATTCACACTTATAAACATATTTTTATGAAGCATATGGAGTGCAACGTCACAATAGCCTGTTCTGAGTGATCCAGGTCTTGACCTCAAGGCGTGATCACTGTGATGCACTGTTTGCAGTTATCCTGGCGTACCACTGGTAGGCTGCGGGTAGTGAAGGACGCAGAAGCACAACCACTCAAAGACCTTTTCCCAAGAGTCACTCTGAAGTCAGTACTTGGTCCCAGCCCTCAGTTCCTTGACTCACCTCTGCTATACAGCCTTTGACTCCGCTGGGGTAGCACATGGCATTGAAAGCTGTAATAACAGCACGTAGCTCTGAACTTCTCAGCTTCTGAGAGCTTTGTCAGTGCTGTCGTTGTTGCTCCATAGGTGCCCATGATCTTTACAGAAAGAGATGGGTCTCTTTGCCCCAGCGAGCAAGGACATGGATAGATCCTCAGCACATCCCTGTCAGCCTGGCTGAAGCACCACCGTCTTCATTTTACAGTGGGGAAACAGAGGGTCTCTCTTTTATTCCATTGCTTGTAGGGTGCTTAGCAGAATGGGGCCCTGATCCTTGACTGGGGTCCCTCAGTGGTACTGTAAGAGTAGTGGTAAATAGCTCACCACAAGACCATCCCTCCTCCTTAATAAGAATAATGAAACACACAGAGGTTATGTGACTTTGCTTGATAGAACACAGCAAGTCTGCGGCAAAACTCCGGAGAGAACCCTGACTCCCTGACCTAAAAGAAGAGAAGGGTGTTCATAGGCTCAGGCAAAGATGAGAGGCATTTCATCTCTTGTTTCTTTCCTTTGGCATCTCCGATGGTGATTACTTTGTAGGAACTTTCTGACTTTGTACAGCATGGCCAGGATCCCTTTAAAATTCAGGAATCAGGGTGCAATTGTACAGTTAAAAAAAAAACTTGCAAAAGAAATTTTTCAAGGGGGTAACTGGGGAGTAGCATGCTTACAGGAAGATGGATCTACCCTTCCCTCCATGGGAGAATTAAAGCCCACACCTAGGCTTATGCTCATTTGCACTTGTCTCCATCACACAGCTGTTCGGATTTGCTGGTATTTTCTCTAGCCCGGATGTCTCTGAAGCTTCTGTCTCCAGCACCAGGAGACTGGCATCTGTGCAATCATAACTCCTAACGTATGGGATATAAAGAATCTGTTAAATAGAACAAAAAAGGGTGAAAGGGGAGAGTTACATCCAAGGAAACTGCTCCAGCTGAGATGTGATTAGGGCTCCCAAAAGCCACCAGGTTGTGATGAGCAGGTGAACTCAGCAAACATTTTAAAGCCTGCTGCAGAATTAGCCCCTGAGGATGTGTTGTTTGAAGGGGGCTATCCGGGAGGAGGGTAGATTTTGTTCTTGTTGTTTTGAGTTAAGTTGTTGGGGGCGATTGGGGTTTTCTGTCCTAATTTCCGAAACCGCTCCATTTTACAAGGTTCATGTGTTTTTCAGCAAGGTACCACGGAGAAGTTAATTAGCTCATTTACAATTAGCTACCACAGAATTCGTAATTGCTTCCCCTGTGGAAAGGGACATAATCATCATCACGCAGCCGTAGGACTGCTGTGAAAATGGCAGTAGGAGCACGCGGCTCGGACCACAGGAAATGCCCTGCTTTTAGCCCGCTGAGCTGCCTGATTAGCAAATGTGAGGCGGGGGAGAGTTGTGGGGGGACTCCTACACAGAGACTCAGGATGAGGGATCTAGCCTGAGCCGGCAAATTGAGATTCAGATCTGGAGCTGGTTCCAAACTTCCCCAAAGTTCAGTAGCTCAGATCTGGAGTTCCCTCCCTATGCTTTGGCCCGAGGTAGACACGACCTCTGTTCTGAACGCTGACACAGCTGGAGGGCTATTTTTGCTTCCTGTGATGTAACCCAGAGGTTCCCAAACTGGCACGTGGGTCACTCGTGATCTGTGGGGAACTTTGCAGCGAGCTGGCTGTTCACATGACACTAGCTTTGCCCCCGCCCCTCTTTCCAGCTGCTGCCATTGGCCTGTAGGCTGCTCACTGCAGAGAAGAACCTGGAGGCCTGTACAACCCTCTGGGAACGAAGAGGAGAAACTGGCCCTTGGTGCCTGTGTTAGCGGCTGCTGAGGAGAGCATAACAGGAGCTGCCGTTCCAGGACACACTGAATGCAGCAGGGCCCCTCCTTGCTGCAGAGTGCATAGCCTGCTGGAGTGGGTAGCAGATAGCCGGGGAGATCCACTCTACCTCTTGCTCCCTCTCTGCTCATTGTGACACACCAAGTTTAACAGGCTGTCATTAGCTGTTTATCTAAGCACGGGTGTTGGAGCGTCTTTCCACGGTGCTGGAGGACACAGGCTCACACACCCTGCAGACGGATCTGAGCTCTGCAGCCAGTCACTAGTTATATGTGCAATCCCTGTCGCAACTGGTCACGTTTAGAAGCAGGAAAGAATAGTAGTGAGACAAACAGGGATGAATAATACTAATAAGGAATTAATTAATATCTGTGTTCAGAGCCAAAATGAAGGTATGCAGCAGGCGGAGGCCTGAATGTTAGAAAGTCAGCAGCTGCCTTATCGCATTTCCTCATGCGTTTGCCTTTGGCAGGATCTGAAAAGGTATATATTGTACCTGCCTATAGAATGTACACACATCTGGATTGTACCTGCTATAGCATACACACATCTGGCTTGTGCCTGCTATAGCACACACACACATCTGGCTTGTGCCTGCTATAGCACACACACACACACACACAC
>NW_020664420.1:448565-448727 GCF_002925995.2 Terrapene triunguis | reverse complement strand
ACATCACAGATAATATGGTCGGAGTCTGTTTTTCTGCTAGAGCAGGGATTCAACCTCTTTGTTTAGTATGAAGAATACATACAGAGAGAGAGCGAGAGAGAGCTAGCTACACATATGTGTGTGTGTGTGTGTGTGTGTGTGTGTGTGTGTGTGTGTGTGTGT
>NW_020664420.1:176112-448555 GCF_002925995.2 Terrapene triunguis | reverse complement strand
GTGTGTGTGTGTGTGTGTGTGTGTGTGTGTGTGTGTGTGTGTGTGTGACTCTGATTTTTCCCCTAGGCCCTTCACAGTCTCGGCGAGTATCATACACATCCTTTGCCCTGCAGAGGGTCAGGCATCCTGCATCTCATTGTCCCTTCTGTCTCTTGAATTAGCACTTCCCCTCACTCGACACTCAGTGTACAACATTCTATTATTGCACCTCTCTTGCCTGCCGTCTCCTTCCCTAGGCCCGTCTGACACCTCTGCCTTACGCTTATCATGGAAACATAACATTTAAATACAAATAGAACAGGGAATAATTTAACCCCTATTCACACCAAGGGAGGTGCCAGGCCTTCATATAAACACAGCCCGGGAGATTTATAGATACCGTATATTTAGCTAACAAGCTACATTTCTTCACCCATGTGGCTTGTAGCCAGTGCCACTGACTCAAGCGAGCCCTAGCAGGGCTGGCAGAGGAGCCTGCGGGTGGGAAGCCTTGTTACATTGTAATATCAGGGGTGTCCTTAAGGGTACATCTTCTATATTATTTTTTTGGTTTTGTTTCTCCAGCTTTTGATGTCCCAGCAGAGACCAAGGTACCTTGCACTGTTGCTGGAATGGATGGGAAATGTAGGCTACATACGGTTACTCTACAGAGAGGCCTTGTGGTTAATTTATATTTTAATTTATTCATCATGTTTATTACTGTAATACCTAGGGAACAACCAAAATTGGGGCCCCATTGTGCTAGGTGCTGTACGAACACAGAGCCCGAGACAGTCCCTGCCCCAAAGACTTACAATCTAAATAGGCAAGGTGGACGCAGAATAAGGGAAAGGACCCATCAACACGCTAGCTGCAGCTGGTCGAACAGAGCAATCAATGTGGTGGCTGAAAACGACCTGTTAGGGAAGAGTGTTCGATAGAAGGGGATCAGCTAAACAGAAAGACAAAGGGAAGGGAGAGGGGTAAGGGTGACATAACAGGCAAAAAGAGGGAGGGAGGAATGTCTGAGAGTCAGGCGTAGAATGAGGCTGAGGTAATGAGACCGCAAGACTGAGGGCAGGAAAAGGAGGCTGGAGCAAACAGCCAATCAGCACTGAGCGGAGAAATCACAGTCAAAAGTGTAGAAAATATCACCAGTGTCCATCAGTGCCAGCTTTATTTCTGTTGAGGGCACCTAAGAAGGAAAGGAACCGGCTTGACTCTCAGATTCCAAGTTCGGGTTTTTTTCTACTGGCAGCTTTTACTCGTAAACTGAGCTTAATTGATCTGAAATCACTGAGACATAATAACCGTGGGGCTCAGTGGAGCTGTTTGTAGGGAGTCACTTTTCAGATCATAACCCCCCCTCTTTCTCCAGCTCTGTCAATCGGGATGATGATATCTACCTTCTTCAAAGGGCTATTCTGAGAATGACATAGCCCATGGGTGCAAAGCGCTCTGAATGTGACAAGTTCAGAGGTTGGGGTATTCTGACCCAGAATCTTGCATGGTCCATTCCAGAAACAGATGCCAGCATGGAATTGAGATCCAAGTTTGGAAACTAACACACACACACAACGTTCTGGAATGGTTTGATCCAGGGGATTGGTCCAAGTCCATGCCCAGACTTGAACGTTTGATGTCTCTCCCTTTCTGTTGAACTTCCACTGTGCAGACATTGCCTTTCCCTTTGCAGCAGCAAAATCAGCGTGATCTGCATGATGGGACAGAAACCCAGTGCAGTGAACTTTCATAAGGGGGGGAGGGATAGCTCAGTGGTTTGCATATTGGCCTGCTAAATTTAGGATTGTGAGTTCAATCCTTGAGGGGGCCACTTAGGGATCTGAGGCAAAATCAGTACTTGGTCCTGCTAGTGAAGGCAGGGGACTGGACTCAATGACCTTTCAGGGTCCCTTCCAGCTCTATGAGATAGGTATATCTCCATATATTATATTATAACAGGATGCTCTGGAAGCATCGCCAATAGAGAGAGTATATAGCATACATTCATCCCCGTGCACAACACACCGTGTCCAATGCAATCCCTCTCCATTTTGCTCTGGTGGCCTAATGGCCTTCCTCGTGCTCTCTCAGACATATTTGATGAAGTTGAGCCGAGTTACCGTGGCGCTCGGCGTGTCAGCCTTTTGTTTGGGACTTGGCAAAGCATCTGGGGGCACTGGTGGTGTGAAAGGTTCAGTGTAAGCTCATTAGTGGATTACGGTGCTGTAATTTCAGTCGCATGCAAATGAATCCAGGTGCACGTCGAGACCGGGAACCCACTGAATGTTCCCAGCTGCTGCCGTGTTCCTCCGCTCTTCCCATTCAGTGCACAGGATACATTATTATAAGGTCACAATGAGCTTTCTTGCAGGTCTGGAATGCAAAGAGCAAACCTGATGGTTGTTTTAAAAGACTGCCTGGGAGTCGTTGGTTGTTAACGCGACTCATTTCACCAGCCGGTTGTGTGAACATTTAGGTGTCTGAGACAGCAGTTGCCATAAATCACTGTTATAAAAAACACTAGGCAAAGATTTTCAAAAGTGATTTGGGGTCACCTTAAAGGGGCCTGATTTTCAGCAGGGCTGGTGCTCGGCCCTTTCTGAAAATCAGGCCATATTAAGGGGGGGTCAACTTGGGCCCCAAAGTCACAAGCCACTTTTGAAAATCTTGGCCCTAAAGCCATGAGTAAGTGAGTAGAGGATCTCAGTCCAGTGGCTGGTGATCACGTGGCCACCTGGTGGACATGGCACAAAACTGGCGGTGATGGGCACCTTTTGCTCGCAGTCTTCAGTGAGACGCGGATGACTGAATGTCAGGGAAAAGGGAGTAAAACCAAAAAATAAAAGGTTTGCGTAACATACCTAGATTTATGCTTTGCATAAACTAAATTAGGCAAGGCAGTCTCAGGCCAGGTCCACACTAGGAACTTTTGCTGGTATTATAACATTGATTAGGGGTGTGAATTTTGTCTGACACATCGATACCGGCAAAAACCCTAGAGCAGACACAGTTATACCGGCATAAAAGTGCTTTTCTTGGTAAAAGTGCTTTTCTAGGGAGGCAGTATAGGCTTTACTGGCAACAGCACTTTTTTACCAGTATTAGCTATGTCAACACCGGGAAGGTTTGCTTGCATACCCATACCAGTGTAGTTATACCAGCACGTTTTCTTCTAGTGGAGACTTGGCTTCAGTTGTGCTCAAAGATCTTTCTTTCCCCTGCAGCTCACCTCCATCTGGGGCAGCCAACCCCCCTTCTCCAAACCAGTTTCCCCAGACACCTACACACACAGTAGGGTTTTGGACTTACTGCTTTCTCTAAGACTTTGTCTAAGCAAGGCCTAAAGAGATGCTTCGTTGAGGATATGACTAGCGTTAATAGCTACCTGTCAAAGGTTTAACACCCCATCACAGAGATTCCATTGCACAGAGCAATTTGCCCATGGAGTAAAATGGTTTCTGATGGACCATACACGTTGTATCTCCAAGGAGATGGTTTCATCTGGCTGGGGGGGAGACTTTTCTACAGTTGAATCTTTCCCTTTCTCCTTGTGCCCACCCAATGGTTAGGAAATATTCCTTCATTGGCAGATACATGCAGCCCATCACAGAGATGTGACCAAGGGGGACGCTGGAAGCTTCTCGGACTCATAGAGCTATAGTCCATTCCTTGCCATTGGAGGATTAAATGACTCGATTACTTGAAAAATAGTCTAGACAAAGCACTGAAAAAGTACAGTGGTGAAGTCCAACACTGCACTAACCGATCTTCCTAGCTCCTATTTCCATGGTTCCCAGTAGATCTGGTTAAGACAGTCATCAAAGCGATCACTTTCCTTATGCATGCCTCTAGAAAACAAGCCTTTGAGCTGTCCATTACTTTAGCTACTTCAGTTGAGATGGGGGGGGAAAGAAAGCCTGGGGATAACCCAGTGTGTCGTGTTCCTACTATTTCAGCGCTGGCTACGCAGCTAAAAGCGATGTAAAGGCTGGTCATCTTCCTACTTTAGCCATCTGTGCATTTTCTATACACAGAATGCTCTTGGTTCATCAGGATCACCCTAACGGGGTAGGGGTCTAATCCACTGCATGAAAAATTACTTTTAGCTCAGTTTCTAAGGCAATTTGCTAATTTACAGATGACTCTTGGGTATGTGAACATTGATCAAACCAGCTTAAGCGGAGCAGTTTGCCTAAATCAGCACTTTCTCAATGAGTAAAACTGGGGCCAATCACCCATGTTCTCAACCAGAAAAGGGGTTTTGTAAATGGGCATTCTGGTCAGGTTCAGGTTATTAACATGCACGTTTAAAAAAAAAGTCAAAGTATTTATTTACTAACATGCATTTATTCAAATTGGTTGCATCTGTTCTGTAAACTGCTTCGAGAAAAAAACCATCTTGGTTCACACACATTTACATAGTATTTAATGAATGATGAGTTACACATTTATGAAGCATGTGTAAATGGCCTATTTACATACACAATGTAAACCATGTACATTTCTTTTTTTTCCCCTTCATGCAGTGATATGGTATAGTGCTGCCAGTCACAATGCTATGAATAGAAATCCATTCTAACAGTGGATCCAGTGCCCACTGAAGTCCATGAGAGTCTTTCTATTGACTTTGGTGGCCATTGGATTGGGCCCTGTTTTTGGGTGCTTTGTCAAAGTTTGTTCCTTTTAACAGCCGGGTCTACATTAGGAGCTGTTTACCGATATAGGTATAACGGTATGGTATAATGACAAAATGTTTTTAGTGTGGACACTGCTTATACTGGCAAAGCTGTGTTTTCACTGGTGTAGTTTATTCATACTCCACACCCAAGCTAAACAAGCTATACCAGTAAAAGTGCAGTTTTTCCAATATAACTGCCTCTACATTAGGGGTTTATGCAGGCACAGCTGTGTTGATCCGGGAACATACCTTTTCACACCCCTGATTGACATGCTTGTAGTGTAAACATAGCCTTACCATAAGCCCAAAGGTAAATACAACATCTACCAACAGAGCACAGTGGTATCCGAGATGCTAGCGGGTCTCCCATTAGTTGAAATAGGATGTACCTGTCCTATCTCAGATACTTGTATTGGTAAATATTGGCTTTAAATGGTGACCACTGCAAGTTTGGGCAAAATCCATTCAGTTGGCTTCAATCAGCTGACCCTCAAAAATAGTCTGAATACGTATTTGTCTGTGTGTATATGTAGAGATCTGTCTGGGTACATAAATGTGTTTATATGTCTAACGTGTATGTGAGCGTTTATATATATTTATATAAGACCAAAATCTTCATTTACAAGCCAGGGCTTCCATTCCATTTAATTACTTCCCTCGCTGCTTTAAATCAAAGACCAATTCAAAACAGAGCCGCTTCTGTTAAACTTAATTATTTTCTCCTGCAGCTTATAGGGTAAAGTGGTGGCTACTAAAAAGGGCACTTCCTAATTGAAGGTTGGTTCTAAATGCCATCCTTGTATGCATTCCCTTTGAATGGCAGTCTGGAAAATACCAGTGGTTTATTTCCGGGAACTCGTCTGCAAAGACTGAGCAGAAAGAACTGACTCATGAGGCTTGGGGCATCAATTTTCAGAGGTGACTAATTGGTTTTAGGTGCCTCGGTCTTCCAGGGCTCAACGTGATGCTTGGCACTTTCTGAAAACCAGGCCCCTTTAAGGCGTTTCCAGCTTGGCATCCAAAATCCTTAGCCACTTCTGAAAATGTTTGCCTTGGCGGGGAGGGGAGAGGGGCGTCTCCCTCCCACCTCTTTCTTTTGCATGTTGTGTGGAGTCATATTGGCTTTCGCACTCCTCCTGAAATATGGTAAGCATCTCTTTATTTTGTTCCAGAAGACAGAAAACTCTTTGTGGGGATGCTCAATAAGCAGCAGTCAGAAGACGACGTGCGCAGGCTATTCGAGGCGTTCGGGAACATTGAGGAGTGCACGATCCTCCGGGGACCCGATGGCAACAGCAAAGGTAAGACGGCTCGTGATGCACGGTGCGTGGCCCCTCCAGCCGGTCCCAACCTCTGTACAACAGTATCCATTAGACTAGGGTGACTCAGTGGCTAGATGAATGTCGCCCCTTGGATTGATTAGGGCCAAACTTTCCAATTAAGGTCCCTAAGGAGTGGGTCAAACTCTCTGCTGCTGTAAATGGGCCAAGGTCCATTGAAGAACATGTATACCAGCCGAGTTTGGCCCGGTCTCTGCAGGATATGTGTGCCTGAGCACAAAGGGCCAGTTGCATGCATAAAATACATGCCCACAAATGATTATGTGCGTAACTTCTTTGCCTGCATACCAGCTTGCATGCATCACTACTCACCTTGTAAGTGCATGTTTTGTGGGCACCACCTAAGTACTTATTTTTGAAAATGTGCCCACCCATATTCCGTCAAATTTGCTTCCATAATCCGCCCTGAGGCAATCCAGAGCCACGTTTTCCTTTGTCTGCGTTTGAGTACCTTCGGGTGAAATGTGCTCATTCATTCTCTTAACAGAACCAAGTGTTCCACCTGCCATCTTCAGCCACTAGCCCTTCCCAAGTCCCAGATGATTTTATTATGTGTATTACAGGCCCCAATCCGTATTGGGACCCCATTATTCTGGGCGATGTACAAACAATAAGAGACAGTCTCTGTCCCATAGAGCTAATAGTTAAATAGACCAGACAAAGAATGGGAGGGGGGAAAAAGAAGCCCGTGGAGAGAAAAGGCCTCTCTAAGCCCACACAGCTGCCTAGCAACAGAGCCAAGAATGGAAGCCAGGGCCCCTTTCTCTTCTCTCTCACCTCCAACACAAGAGTTCCTCTTCGTTATCATGTGTAATTCTCACTGTGGCCACTCCAGGCTAGCAATACTCCCGCCAATACTACAG
Organism: Terrapene triunguis; assembly: GCF_002925995.2. Taxonomy (NCBI): domain Eukaryota; kingdom Metazoa; phylum Chordata; order Testudines; family Emydidae; genus Terrapene; species Terrapene triunguis. The sequence goes on along the minus strand of NW_020664420.1, from coordinate 441,692 downwards.
GAATAGTGTTTTAGGGTTTGCTGTTGCACCCAATGAAGTCAATGGGAGTTTGACCATTTCCATTGGGAGCATAAGCAAAAGTAACGAAACACCAAAAGAAAGGCCGTTCTTGTAGTATGTTCAGTAGAGCTGGTCAGAAAATCCCCATTATTTTTCATGAAAAACATGTTTTTAAAATGGTTCTTTTTCCCCTAAATTTCCAAAGAAATCAAAAACTGAAAAGATGTCAATTTTCACAAAAGAGATGTGGTTAAAATGTTAAATTTGGGGGTGTCACTGGGTGGCTGGACCTTTAATGGGAAATGGGTCTCAGCCTCATCTGCGAGATGATTAACTCCTCTCCCCAGGTGGGGAATATAAAGATGGGTCATGTGATTCCATCAGGCTTCCCGGATAAATAAGGGAGAGGCCTGGGAGAGGGAACGAGAAAGGTCTGGAGAAGGTTGCTGAGGGCTGCAGAGAGCAGCAAGCCTCCTGCAGGAGACCCTGAAATAGCCAGGACCAGGCATGCCGCAGAAGATGTGCACCTGCTGGTCTCTGAGCCAGAGGGAGTTGGGGAAGGCTGAGAGTCAAAAGAGCAGAGCAGCTGGAGGGGTTTGCCTGCTGGTCTCTCAATGATAGAGAAGACAACTCGGGGAGAGTTTTGGATCCTCTCCTTGGGAAAGGAAGGACTCCAGGTAGGAAAGCCTGTGAGTGGCTGCTTGGAGAACAGGGAAGGACTCTAGCTAGAAACGGTTGGGACTGGCTGCTTGATGAAGAGCAGACTGGGCCTGAAGAAGACCTAGAGCTCTGAATGAACTGTTGTGTTGTGGGTCGATGGACTTTATTGTGGGATTTTGAGCCTTGTTTCAACTTGTTCTTTATTAGACCAGCCCCAAACAGGGGTGTTATTAGCCAGGGGAAAGCCTTTGTGGATTAGTTCCAGGAACCTCAGAGGGAAACTGAGGCAAGGCCGCCCTTGGCCACAAAGAGGCAATCTGGAGACAGCGATTCAGTTACAAGGGGAAATAAAATTTCAAAACCCAAAATCTTTTAGCCAAAAAATTGGGGGGAGAGTGCTTGCTTGTGCCCCGCGCCCCCTGAGAAAAGTCAGGTAATTTTGACCAAAATAAAAATTGTCTATGATCAAAAAGCCAAATGTTTCAACTAGCTGTAATATGCAGAGCAGTATTGCAGGTTCCAGGAAGCATGCTGACGTCTGAGTATGGAGAGGAACTTCTGAACTTGTTTTCTTATTCGATTTTTGGACATTTAAAAATAGAATTTACTCCACCATTAGCAGAATCTAAAATCAGTGAAGCTAGCAGTGTCCAAGGAGGCAGAATGGTGCAGCTGAACTGAGAAACCAGATTTCTCAATTCCCTGTACTGTGCTTTTCCTAACTGGAAATGGTAGAAGCCCCATCACTTAAAGCTGGCCTGGGCAAAGTGGTGAAGAATGTATAGGACGAAGGAAATGATCTTGCATTTTTCCCCAGAAGAATGGACTGGATAATCACATGGACCTAACTTTTGCAGCAAGGCACAATGCAAAGACCCACAATTGCATACAAATAGGAATCTACACTTGTAAATAGGTAAATACACACAAAAGGGCCATTTTGCATGTGCATATACCCACTAGCTTGTACAAACTGCAGGGAAACAAATGCACATACATTTTTGAGTGTGCGCCCGTTGCACCCCGATTTAAACAGTGTGCCTCGTCAGTCTTTGCCATCCCCAATTTAAAAGCTCTGATATCGGGTTTCACAGACAAATACTTAAAATGTGAAAATTGGTCTCATTGGATTGACTAGCCAGTTGTTGGCCCTTTTGAGACAGTACTTATCACCTGGACGCGTGGAGCTGGGAGAGTTCTGTCCTTGAAGCGTGGCACATCACAGCCTTTTCTCCAGCATCAGCATTTGAACAAGAATTTTCCATCTAATATCAGGGTCATTCTTCCAGCCATTTCCTAGAAAAGTATCTTCAATTTAAACAGGAAGCCCTCCTCTCTTGACAGTGAAATGCATCCATTAAATATTGATCGGCATGTAATATTTCATCAAATGTGCTGGCGTGTGTGAAGAAGACACCAGCCCTGTTGTGGCAGTTCATATGTCACCAGATATTTTGACATGTGACAACATCGACGGGCATATTTCTGCAACACGAAGACGGAGGATCCTAACCACAGTGACACATTTGAGAAAGACACTGCTATGCCTATAAAGTCACTCTCAGCCAGCAAAGATTCTTCATCTTCAGACAGGCCTCAGCTTGTCACGGTGGTAGGAAACAGCCGGGGGAAAGGGAGTGTGCCGTCCGATATACTCTCTGCTCTGGGGGTGAGTGTCTGGGGAAGTCCAACACCAAGAGCAGAAATTGGATGCTAACAGTGTGCAGGGAGGTAGCAATCGTGGCAGAATGGCAGAATGGGAGGGTCATTCCGCACCAGAGGATCTCAGCTTTCTCCCAGCCACGATTCCCTCCAAGCCACCTACTTTTTAAGGGTTTGATCCAATGCACATTGAAATTAATGGGATACTATCCACTGATCTGAATGTCTGTTGAATCCAGCTCTTATTCCGTGGGGCTCACTTTTCAGCTTTTTCACAGTCCCATGTGATGCATCATTGCTCCCTCTGTTACTCCTTATGGAAGTATTCGCCTGATGGTAGCTAGAGAAGAAGACACACACACACACACTCACAAATGCCAGCCTGTGTCTTGATGTACTTTTCCCACCCCTTTTGCAGACCCATTGTGAGCTGGACAGGTTTGCCTGTAAGTTACAGCTTCATCTCTTGAAAGGCTGGGACTTAAGAACATAACAGCTACCATAATGCGTCAGGTTAATGGTCCATCTAGCCCAGTGTCCTGTCTCCCACAAAGGCCAGTACCAGAGCTTCCAGGGGAATGTACAGAACAGGGCAATATTGGAGAGATCCACCCCATCTTCCCCTCCCGGCTTCTGGCACTTAGAGGTTTGAGGTCACCCCGAGCATGGTTTTGCATCCCTTCCCATCCTGGCTAATAGCCATTGATGGATCTATCCTCCTTGAATTTACCTAGTTCTTTTTTGGAACTCAATTATACTTTCGGCCATCACAACATGCTGTGGCAATGAGTTCCCTGGGTTAATTTTGTGTTGTGCGATAAAGCATTTCCTTGGTCTCCCTCTGTCCTTGTAGCTCCTCGTACTGTTCTGTTTGATCCTGCTGTTGCTCCGTCGCTGTAAAGCAAATTAAACGAGTGTAGTGCCGGTGAATGGGGCTGGATTGACAGAACACTCATCTCCCCCACTGCACGCCCACCTCCCTGCCATTCTGCCAGTCTCTTCCCAGAGAGGGCCAGTCTCTAGGGCAGTGGTTCTGAACCTGCACCCCTTTGGTTCTCAAAATATGTTCTCGCACCCCTTATCAAAAACTGTTGAAGTAGGTCAGTTCTTTAAACCTAGATATATCATAACTATAGAACGAAAGAGCTAGAATGATATATTTATTTTAATTTCGCAGTAAAATTAAGAAGACATGACAAATTACACACTTTTTGTAGGTTTACCGGCTCAGTGACTCTTCTGCTGTTGCTCTTGTTCAATGATGTTCGAAAAACGAAGAACTTTTTTTGAAATACCCACACGCATGTCATCGCTCGCATTTAGGCGGTTTCTGGCCTTTGTTTTGATGTGTAAGAGTGATGAAAATCTCATACAAGTACGTAGTCGCAAATGGCACAAGGATCTCCAGCGCTGTCTTCGTCAGTTGTGGAAACGGTGGCTAGTTGAGCACCCCAGACATTCTCAAGTGTCATTGTCTCAAACTCCATTCGGATTCGGCCATTGGCTCGTAATTCAATGAGATCATCTTTCATCAAATCACTATCGTTGATGGAATCCAGGTCAAAAGGAAATGGATCCAGTATGCAGTGGAAGTAAACTGTAACCGACGCGCTAACAGTTAGCAGCTAGCTGAATTCAAACAAAGCCACGACCCTGCCACATCATCATCTGCGAATGCATCAAGAAATACCCCACAACGTGGCGGTACTTGTGCTTTGTAGTGAGATAATTTCACTACAATTAGCTTAAAAACTTGAAAATAATTTTTTTTGTTTGTATATTACAGTAATAGTTAAAAAATGTTTAATGTTATGTGACAGGGTCAGGCCAAATGGCTACAGGAGAGTGTTAGAAGGCAGATATATTAGTCCCAGATTAAGTAGATCCCTTTTCCCTGGGTAAGGTAACAGGGGCAGTTCCAGAACAAGCAGGAACATGCTGGAACCAATTAAGGCAGGCAGGCTAATTAGGACACCTGGAGCCAATTAAGAAGAAACTGCTAGAATCAATTAGGACAGGCTGGCTAATCAGGGCACCTGAGTTATCAGTTATCAGACACCAGGAGAAAGGTCCTGTGGTGAGGATAAAGTAGGTGTTGGGAGGAGTCCATGGGGAAGTAGCCCAGGGAGTTGTAGCTGTCATGCAGCTGTTACAGGAGACACTCTAGACAGCTACAGTCCACAGGGCCCTGGGCTGGAACCCGGAGTAGAGGGCGGGCCTGGGTTCCCCCCAAACCTCCCAACTCCTGATCAGACACAGGAGGAGGTGATCTGGACTGTGGGTTCCACCAGAGGGGAAGGTTTCTGGGCTGTTTCCCCGACCCACATGATGAATCTCTGAGGCGAGCAAATCCGCCAATAAGCTCAGGACCCACGTTTGATGAAACAAAGTAGTTGTACTTACGTGCCTGTGCTTAATTTGTGTTTTCAATGATTTGCCTTCTAAAAAAATCTGGCATGTCTCGCACCCCCAGAAAGGGCATCTCACACCCCCAGGGGGTGTGTGCACCCCAGGTTAAGAACCACTGCTCTAGGGGTTAGAGGTAGTTCATTCCAGCCATGGGTTGTGGATGTTTGTCCATTAGAATTAACCTGAGACCCACCAATTTATTTCTCAGAGTTTGCCAAACGGCAGTCAGATGGCCGCGAGCCCCCAGCATTTTAGGCTCCTGTTTGTTTAGAAATCCATCTCTAACCAGGAATGCACTTAAATACGTGAGGCCAGATTTTTAAAGGTGTTTAGGGGCCTAACTCATATTGAAATCAATGAGAGTTGGGCACCTAAATACCTTTTAAAAATCTGGCCTATGGTTAACTTTAAGCACTTGCTTAAGCACATTGGCAAGAACAAGAGGCACCAGACTCCCTAATGAAAAAAGAAGCGGAGAGCCCGTCTCTTCTAGCCTTTTTCTCTGTGTATGAAGTGAATCACTTCATTTGAGGAAGAAACAAGAACGTTCTCACCTTCTCTCAGTTGCTCCCCATTCCTAGTTCTGAAGACTCACCTGGCATAATAAGAACAGCAGGAAGACTGAGGCTGATTCTCTCATACATAGCTTTTCTGCCCTTAACCACAGTGGCATTCCAGTGTTTTCATCATATAAGGTCATAGAATTGGGGTGGGGGGTGGTGAGGGGGAAGACAAAGTAAATATATATCTGAGAGTGTTGCCAGCTCTCATAATTCGAGTCTTGAAAAGTTTGGTGCTTCTCTTAATGTCCTGGCTCCTGGAGTCGTGAGGATCTCAGCTTTCACTTTTTAAAAAAACAAGTAGGTTTCTGGTCCTCACAGTTATAGGGAAAGGCTAGAAAACATGACTCAGGTGTAATCTAGATGCTCAAAACCCAGAAAGCAAAAAGAACCGTACATTTATTATTTTGAAATACTATGATTTAAGCCAGTCTTATGAATTTTAGGGCTGATTCATGAGTTTTTTGAATGTGTGGGATTGGCAGTACTGCACTGACTTATGATAGATACCCCCTTCCTGAGAAAGTGCCACAGGTTTTTAATGTCTCCTGAAATGTCAGAACTAATCAATAATATGTGATTAAGTCACCCTCTCGTGGCTGGAGGTCCACAAAGCACAGAAAACAAATACAGCTGAAATAATTCCCCGTTTGCTCAGACAGTGGGAGCCTGTGGTTGCAGAATCGAAGGTTCCTTCGAAGTTCTTTCCCTCCTGATGATGTCCAAGCAGCCATGCGACGCGGTATGTCTGATGTCTGTGAAGTTAATTACACATGGTGATCACTGGTGACAAATATCCAAAGAATGCCAAACAGCAGAACTGGTTAGACATTTTCACAAGTTTGAAATAAATTGGCTTGAAATTCTCCGTGTCAAAATTTTTGTTTCCATTTTTTGACCCGCTGTAGTTGACAGTCTGTATGTGGCAGAACTTTTTAGGGTGAGTTAGTTGAGGAACTTGGGGATGAAATGGAACAAAGAGGAAATTTCTTCTGGAATTCAGGAAAACACTTCCTGGCAATAAGATCACTGAGGAAAGTCCTCTGAAGAAAGGACTAGAAGCCCCACTGGTGGAGCTATTGAAATCTGGGACAGAGGCAGCCTACGAGGATATACAGTAAGGCATGTAGTAGTTTCTTGTGATAACAGGGGACAGGACTCAGGCCTTTGTCTCTGCATCATAGCACCCTTGTGAGGCAGGGTAGTGCTGTCACCCCCATTTTACAGATGAGGAACTGAGGCAGAGAGAAGCTAAGTGACATGCCCTTGGTCGCACAGGGAGTCTGGGCAAAGCAGGGGATTGAACCCAGGTATCCCAAGAATGACAGTGCTTTTCTTCAGTGCACGGTTTGTTTTGCTGACAGACAGAACATGAGTGCTTTCTTGTCTATTGCTTTAGTAAACAGAGTTGGTTAGTGTAGGTGGAGAAAGCTGAAAAATCACCTCAGTCACTGCACGCTTGGAGACGCCAAAGGACAAGGCAGTGAAGTGCTGACAATCCCATTTATCAGTTTTTTACGGGTGGTTGACAAATACAGCCGATCAAAATTTTCTGAATTTCAATTTTCGAATTCAATTTTTCATCGAAGTTTTGACCAAAACAGAAAGTTTGGGAGTCCTTTTTCACATAAATATTCGTGGACAAACTCCGCCCTGTTATATGACCCGCTCTAGCCGCAGCTGAACAATTTCAAATTTCAATGAAAAATGTCATCAAAGTTTTGAATTTCAGTAGGGAAAAAAGGGGACCGATTTTCCCCATTTTGAGGAGGGGGGAATATATTTTTCAACTAACTATATTATATAAAGTGGGGAGGAAAAACCAGCCAGACTGGAATGGGACAGACTTAGCTAACCAGGAGGGGCTCCACCCCTACTGATTTTATGAGGTTAAACACTCCATTAATTGGAAAAAAACAGTTGGGATAAGGGAAAGCAGGAAATTCAAGTGCCCCGCTGCACTCACCCAAAGCTGTCAAGCATAAAAGATAACCACAAAGGAATCAAACCTCAGTAATAATAAAGGCAATAATCACTGAGCTCTGTCAGCAGCTGGTTCCAAGGAGGACACAGCCCTAGAGACTTAGTCCCTCCTGCTCTCTCTCCCTCTCGCTCTCTCTCTTTTTACAACCTGAACTTGAGTGGCAGCTCCATATTGCTAACCAGTTTAATTATTAGCACAAGTCTCAGCCTTGCTTTTCAAAAAGCTATTCGGGATCAATACTGAGCCTTGACAGAGTTAATATTACCAGGTTCCATTTGCTGGTGCTATTTACGGAAGCTGTGAGGTTCCTGATTTACACACACAGAGCAGCCAGCCAACAGGGAAGCGAAGGGTAGCTGTCTTATCTTATGAGACAGTTAGATGTGGGGAAGAGCTAGCAGGAACTCCAGGTAAGCTGCTACTCCACACGCCAGAGGCCAGTGTGATACATCTCCCTGGAAGAACTAGTTATTTCAGGACACAATCATTCTCACAGTGTTTTCTTCTTCTAAGGCCTTGTCTAAAGTAGGATTTGGGCCATGTCTACCCTAGGGAAAAAAGGGGTTCGACAAGGCAGCTGTACTTTAATATGTGTTAGCAGCTCAAGGTCATCAAGAGAGCCGGGGCTCCATCTCAACCAGCTCAGCACATGTCAAAGAATACACTGCCCCTGATCTCACTAGACTTTTGGTTAGCACATGTGAGCTAAAATGTGCTAACATGCCTTCTAGCCGAGCCAAGACAAGGCCTCACAGCAGAATGTCAAACTGCACGGGGAACTCTTAATGTGCAGGGTCCACATGGACAGTTCTGTGCAGTGAGCTAGCGTGCTAGAGATTTACACCCCCGCTTGCTGCATACGAAGTAACAGACAAGGCCTCAGAGTAGAAGAATGGCTTGTAATTAAGGCATTTGACTCAGACTCAGGAGATCTGGCTTCAGTTTATCACTGGGTTTTTGTGTGACTTTGAGCGTGACCCTTAATTTCTCTGGGCCTCAGGGTCCCATCTGTAAACGATATTTGTAAATGCAGTTGATGATACTTCCTTTCTCCCACCTTTTGCTTGTCCCATCTATTTAGAGTGCACCCCTTTCGGGGGAGGGACTGAGTCTTCCTAGGTGTTAGTATGGTGTCCAGCAATCATCTCATTGGCCCTGATCTTCTCCGGACTCTCGAGGCGCTACAGGAAGACAAATAATCAATATGTTGGGCCTTTTTCTCCATTCCATTTTTATGCATTTAATCAGCTTATTTATTTTGATATGTTTTTAAACACCACCACATATAATGTCTATTGCGTTGTTGCCGTTTTTTGTATACTGCATGTTTCACTTCATTTGGCAAAGAGTACACAATATTTCCCCCCCAAATTCCTGCATGTTGTTCCATTTCTTCCCCACTAGCATATCAGGGTGAGCTGTCCCAGCAGAGACCTCCAGTGGTGATACCCATGGGACGTGCTGCTGCTGCTGTCACCATCTGATGATGCCTATAGTGCACTTTGGGCTGTTTTTCTATTCTATTCTATTCTATGCGGTTTCTTATACTGCTTAGATATTAGGAACCAAATCCTCAGATGGATTAAATCAGTGTAGCCCCTGCTGAGTAGCTGGCCCTACATTTTCAAGTGTTTAACGGTATTGGGTGCCTCTGTTTGAGGGACTTGCAGAGGATCTCAACACCTTTGAGGGGGGACCTTGATTTTTCAGGAAGTGATAAACTAAAAATCAGGCACCTTTGAAGACATTTGGGCACCTGAATTTGCAAGCAGCAAACTTCAAAAGCGCCTTCAGTGCCTAACTCATTTATTTCAATGGGAGGTGGGTGCAGAGGTGCTTTTTGAAAATTCCTCTAGACGTCTATCTGCATTTCAGGTGCCTAACTACCATTGGTCCTTTGTCCAGAGCAAGAATTTCTGGCCTTGGCTACACTGGCGCTGTACAGTGCTGCAACTTGCTGCGCTCAGGGGTGTGAAAACGCCCCCCCCCCACCGAGTGCAGCGCTGTAAAGCGCCCGTGTAATCAGAGCCTGCAGCGCTGCACGCTCGCTCGCAGCACTGCAAGCTACTCCCCTCGGAGAGGTGGAGTACATACAGCTCTGCGAGAGCGCTCTCGCAGTGCTGGCGATGCGACTACACTCGCGCTTCACAGCGCTGCCGTGGCAGTGCTGTGAATTCCCGAGTGTAGCCAAGGCCTCAGTTAACCCTTACCTCAAAACCCAACAGGGAATGACTGCGGCAGAGAGGTTGTGTTGACACCCTGTGGGTTGAACAGGGGAAATTCTATCTCCTCCAACCCTTGCATAGCTCCCACTGATTGAGGCTTTGTGCAGAGAGGGTGGATTTCACTCCAAGAGACAAAGGAACACAGTTTGACAGCTGCAGCCAAAATTCAGGGCTATTAGACCTGGAAAGCTTTTGTATACTTGCTAATCATCCTCTTTTTAGAGGCAGAAAGTGCAAAAGAATCTCTGCAAATACTTAAACACCCTGATTCTGGATTATCTCTGATTAGTGAAAAGGAAGGTGAAGTATCTCAGGAGTCCAGGAATGCTGGTCTGTGATTATTTGATAATCGATCCTTATTGTTTCCAGCTGAAGTTTATCTATCTCACTTTCTCATGATGGTCTCCCCTTAGCCCCTTATAAATTAGACCCCTCTAACAACAATTGCTGCACTCCCCCTGAGAGGCAGTCTGAGCTTTTGGGGAAAATTTTACAGGTTCCCAATTACATTTTAGGGTTGGGCTTGTTTCTCTCCCCCCCCCCCTCCAAAAAAACTGTGTTTTTAACTCCCATGCTTTCAATAGCCTCTTTTGTAATCCTCAGGGGTATGTGTGGGAGGATAGCCAGGTAGTATGAGAAAGGGTTGAAAGCCGGGACTTCTGGGGGTTTTCTCACCTCGGCCATTGCTTATGTGAAAGTCAGCACATCTCTTATCTTCTTCTGTGTCAATTCAAATAGTTCTGGTAATACCTTCTCCATACTGATGATGTGACTCTCCCTGCCCCGACACAGGGCTTACTCCTGGGTAAAGTTATGATATGGTGCTCATCACGCTAGTACCTGAAATGCCTACATACAAATTCACCACTCAGCCCCCAAACCGGGCTAGAAGAGGCTAAGAGAAATGACCTCTGAATGCCTAAATGTAACCCCCAGACCTTTGTGTGTTGTGTGTCCTCTCTCTGGCTGACACACAGAGGATGTGACTCTGTTGCAGCCCACAGCTCCAAGAAATGGCTCTCCAGCTCAAGTGGTCATGACACTTGCTATTTAGTGCTGGAAGTCCAAGGTTCTATAGCTGGCCTTGGCCAAGGTGGTGGCCATCCCATAAATACAATTCCTGTTCTCACCTCTCGCGTCAAAAGTCATCACCACAAGCTCTTTGGGGCAGAGATGAGCACTTATGGACTGTAATGGGTGATGCCCATCTGTGGCACTCTACAAATAGCAAATAATTGATGTAGATAGGAGAGCCATGTGGGTTTTCAATAGAGTAAATCCCCTTCGCGTGGCTGGCCGCGGTTAGCGCCTGCTGCTGCCTGATCTCTGTTTTTAAAAACCCTTCTCTTTCCTCTCCCTCCTCTTGCAGGGTGTGCATTTGTGAAATACTCCTCGCATGCAGAGGCCCAAGCAGCCATCAACGCCTTGCATGGCAGCCAGACAATGCCGGTGAGTAGCAGGCTAATGGAGGAGAACGCCTTGTGGGTCTATTCTGCCCACGCTGCCCAGAGGCCTGATGAAGGGGCGAGGGGAGGAAGGGCTGATGATTTATTAGTGCTTTCTGAATCTTCTTCCAGGAAAAATAGATAGCAGCTGAGGCGTGTGGGGCCTCGGGTTTGTTTAGCCACTCAATTAAAAGGCCAGGGTGGCACTGATATCGTTTCACAGACATGTGAGCTCAAGAGGCGCAGTGTCCCATGACCAGTAATGATAGAGTTTTGATTGTCTGCAAAGACACACAGTCATAAATGTTGTACCAGCTGGGCCAGATTTATCCCTGGGGTAACCCCACTGGTTGCCAAGGGATGATTCAGGCTTGTTGCCAGTGTCTAAATGCTTTTTCTTTGCCAAGGAATAACGGTCTATATGGGAACAATGAGGAGCCTTTTTGGTGTTCAAAGCAGAGAAAAGCACACAAATATGACAGAAGCAGAATTTAGAGCCAAGCAGTACTCTGATTTGCACCTCCATGCAACCACCGAAAAGTGCAAAATGCGGTTCTTATCCTCCTCTCTACAGCTTAGAATTAAAAGAGCTGTGAAGATATTTAGAGTCTTCCTGGCCATCAACCTCAGATCACTCCATTTGGACAAACGCCCGGTAGGGTTGAGGTTCCAGCCTGATATTTGGGGAAAACATGGAAGGCTTATTTGGCTCGTTCTCTGACACTGACTCACACACACACACACACACACACACACACACACCTGCCTTACACAGAGGAGAATGCACAATTTAGTAACCTTAGGGAGAGACAATTTGGCCTAACATTTTTTGCTTTATTATTATTGGTTTGTGACTTTTATTACTAATTACCAATAGGATAAATACTACGAGGATAAAAAAGTATATTGACAAATTGGAAAGGGTTCAGAAAAGAGCTACAAGGATGATTTGAAATCTAGAAAAACCTGCCTTAGAATGAGAGTCTTAAAAAGCTTGATCTCTTTTGTTCATCCAAGAGAATGTTAAGAAGTGGCTGGATCCTGGTCTACAAGTATCTACGAGGAGAGAAGATTTTAGATAGGAGAGAGCTCTTTCGTGTAGTAAACAAAGGCAGAACAAGATCCGATAGCTGGAGGCCGAAGCTCGACAACTTCAGAAAAGAAATGAAGTGCACATTTTTAACAGTGAGGGTAATTAATCATTGGAACAACTTGCCCAAGGATGTGGTGGATTCTCCATCATTTGAAGTCTTTAAATCAAGATTGGCCGTCTCTTTCTAAAAGCCCTGCTGTAGCTCAACCAAAAGTTATGGGCTTGATGAAAGAACCACTGGATGAAATTCTCTGATCTGTGTTATGCAGAAGGTCAGACTAGTTGATCATAATGGCCCCTTCTGGCCTTAAAATCTACAAATCTCTCAAGATAGCGCTCCCAGACCCCAGTCAGGGATCAGGGTCTCACTGGGCTCGGAATTGTACACACATGTAGCAAGGAGACAGTCCCCAAGAGACTTACAATCTTTGTTAAAGACAAGATGCAAGAGGTGGGTGGGGGGAACCACAGGTGGGGGCTGGAGGAAAGGAAGAGGGTAATATGAGCATGTTGTCATGTAGCCGAGCTGTGCACAAAATACAGCTCACCACCAGTCCAGCTGTTATCCTGCCGTCTTCCTTTTTCCTCATCATCCCTCACCACTCAGATCTATCTCTTGTGCATTAGGGGTCAGAGTTTGCACTGAATTTCTCCTCTGCCACCCCAGTGAATCAGCTGAGTTTCTCAGGGTGAAGGTCAGTGCAGAATTTGGACCGTTGCCTCAATCGTTTTTCCTGTTCACTTACACCAGAGGGTTATTACCATTTCTGTCAACTACTTGTGCCTGAAATATCCTTGAATAACCAAACCTGTGGCTACTTAGAAGGCATTATAACTTTAGCTTTACTCTCTGTAGTGCCTTGCATCCAGAAGGACTCCAAAGTGCTTTACAAGTCCCACAAGCAACCCCACAATCCCACAGGACCAAGCCCACAAGCAACCTCAGCACCCATCCATTTCAATGGAGCTGAAGGACATTCAGCATCTTTCAGGATTGGGCCCTAGAGAGAGAGAATACAGCCACCTCAGGGGTAGAACGTGCCAGCTGTTTAACAGCACACAGCAATACTACACTGAAAAATTAGACAGGAAGTGGAGAAGTATACTGCAACCTCTTGAAAGTGGAGGAAAAATTAGCATTTATTATTTGTATGGCATCGTTGGGGGGCGAGGGTAATGTGTTTTTTCAGGCAAATGAGAACATCAGGGGTTTGATCCTGGCCCCACTGTAGTCCATGGGAGTTTTGCCATTGATTTCAGTGGACGCAGGATTTCACCCCACTAAGCTTAGTCAGAGTGAGATGGGTAACACAATGAGAAAGGAAAGTGGGCCACGGGGGAAGGTGAACAGAGAGCAAAGGGTCAGCAGAAAGCATTCCTGGGAGAATGTTATGGATCAAAGACCAGATCCCCAGCTGGTGTTAATGAGCATAGATCCCTTGGAGACCGCTCATCTGTTTTCTTGCTGCGTCCTGTTTTTTCTCAGAATCTTCCTTTTGAGGTAGGAAGCAAGGAACAATCCATTTCCAAATGACCAGACTGCAATTTGACCAGCGCCACAGAATTATCACTCCTGCTCTTACCAAAGGTGCAAAACAGTCATTAATGACCCAAACAGCTAGGGCCTTGGGCCTGGTTCTTTGTGAGAGCAGTGCCAATGAAACTAATCAGCTGCGTGATGGCTGCAGGTCCAGTTGTGAGGCTCTGCTCAGGACACCCAGAACTGTAAGCCCCTGTGCTACCCCTCTGCCTCAGCACCATTAGCGCTAGGCCAGCTTGTCCGGCTGCAATGCCATCTCCAAGTTGTCCCTGTGGTTCAGCCAGTTTAAATGGCTCTTGCCTCATCCTCGTGTACAACCAACGGGGCATCCATCATCATTCTTGTCAGGTCTCGAGTCATTCATTCTTGCAGCAGGCTCCTGTTTCTCCACAGCTGCCAGGATTATTGCTCCGCTGTGACTTCCTGTTCACACAACATATGCTACCTAATAGTTTCAAAAGGCAACTTTCTTTTGTGAAAGTTTTTTTTTTTTAAACCCTTTCCTTGGATAGAAGCCTGGCTGCCATTCATCACGCACCCTGTACCTCTGCAAGAATTTTTTTTCTTCCTTAGAGAGACCAGCAACAGTGCAGGCAATGGTGGTACAAAAGCGCCGTTCTTTGTTCCAAAGCAACTGATTCGGGGAATTACTGCCCGTAAGTCCTTTGCGTCTGTATAGGGTCAACAGTTTCATCCACAGCTGTTGACTGATGGTGCTTTTACGGCCTCTTCTACCATCGTATCTAAGCACCTCACAATCTTTTCCTGAGTTTGTTTTACTGACTCTAAATCCTTTCATTCTATATGAGGCCAACAGTTTCATCCACATTTCTCTGTCTGTGGTACTTATATGGCCCTCTTTAGCCTGGGTTCCATGGCTTCTGTCACTCTGTCCTTTCCTGGTTCTCCTCCTACCGCTCTGCTTGTTCCCTCAGCATCCCTTCAGAGGAGGCTCCTCATCCCCTTCCCTCCAGCTTTCTGGGAGGGTTCCACAGGGCTCAGTCCTTGGTCCTCTTCTCTTCTCTCTCTATACCTTCTCTCTCCACAAATTCAGCTGCCAGCTCCAGGCTGACTCCTCACTGATCCACCTCTCTACACCAGACCTGTCTCCTTTTGTCTGAACTCAAACGTCAGCTTGCCTCTCTCACGTGTCCTTGTTGATGTCTAGTGTCAGCTGAAGCTGAACATGGCTAAAACAAAGCTCTTGAATTTCCTCCCCATGCCTGTCCCCACTGTTTCCTTTCTCAGACAACACCAACATCTTCTATTTGGGCCTCTCTAGTTCCTCGCATCCGGACTGTGTCTAAATCTTGAAGATTCTTTCTGCACAACATCTCTAAGATACGGACTTCCTTATCCATCCTCACGGCTAAAACGCTCACCCAGACCCTCATAAGCTCATGTCTCGATGACAGCAATATCCTTTCCTCTGACAAATGCCATCTTGCCCTGCTCACATCCATTCAGAATGCTGCTACAAAGATCATTGTCCTACCCTGTCATTCTGACCATCTCCCCTCTCTCCCTGAATAACTCCACTCCACTTCCTTTGAAAATCTGCTGGTGGTACCCAGTGCAAAATTAGAGTTTATTTGGGAGTGAGCAGACTCTCTAGTTAATCCTAGTTAAAGAGCTATGGATAGAGACTGGTGATCTGGAGAGAGAGGCGTGATCTTCACAGGTGCTGACCAATCGCATCTCCCCTGAATTTCCATGGGATTTTTGCCTGATCAAGGCAAAAATTTAAGACTGCATGATTTGGCCTATTATTATTGTCCGCTCTAATAATGGAATAAACACTAAAGGTGCAGGGGATTGGCATGGTTAAGCACCCAAATGTTCAGTTGCTCAACCAGAGCATCTCAGGGATGCAAGGTCAAACTGGAAATATTCCTAAGGGAGGATTTCATGATTGACTACCAAGGCTTCTTTCCCCGATCAAGCCACCCTCTTAGTATTCCGGCACTACTTCATCAGGTTCCAAGTCCTTACACTGACCTCCCCGGATATTGGACCGGTCCCCCAGTCCCAGCAGGAATCCGGAAGTGCACACACAAACCAAAAATGAAACTTATTTCCCTCAAACAAGTGACTGGAATTCTTTAAACTTCTGCAAAAGTTAAGCGTTGTGTTTGGTGGCACAGATACACGCTTATCTCCTCGTAGATGTACTTGGTGACTTTTTCAGGGATCTTCTCCAGCATCGTAAACCTCCTGGAGAAGCGAAGGGAAGATGCTGCTGCCCATTAAGCTCTTTACAGCACTTGCTCCTTCTCTGAAGCCCCAAACAAGCTGTGGGGTGGTATGGAAATGTTTCTACAGTGCAAACTAGAGATACATGATGCTGCATGCTGCCCAACTCCTGCTTCCCAGTCTAGCTCATAAGGTTGTTTCCTCCCTAGAGGATGGCTCTTCAAAGTACTTACGTGGCCTCTGTCACCTCTAATGTCTCACAGACATGAATGGTAAGGTAGGGAAGTATTCTGATTCCCATGTTATGAGCAATGAGCTGAGATACAGAGAGCAAGGTCACACAGTTAGGTTGTGGTTGTTTTTTTACTATACTATTAAAACCGTAGTGTCTAGGAGCCCCAGTCACAGCCCCTTTGCGCTAGGTGCTGTACAAAGACAGAACAAAAAGACAGTCCCTGCCCCAAGGAGCTTACAAGGAAAGAAAAAATTGGCTTTTCAGCTACACTTTGAGGAAAGTGTCTCCTCTCCGCAGAAGCAGTCAACTTTTCCTCGCAACGCTGACCATGGAATTGTTTTCATCTTGAAAACTTTTGGGTTTGGGGGGTGTTGACAGAGTCATTTTTTTTTCTGCGGACAATAAAAGCAGTTTTCAACCAGCTTTAGTCAGCACCCTGTCTTCCTCCAGATCCTTCCTCAGTCTCCCCTCTCTCCCGTGAAGGCAATGGGAAATTCCCAGTTGCTTATGACTAGCTTGACAGCCAGTTGAGACTTCTGCAATGGATTGTATTTACTTGAGTTTTTTAAACAACCAGAAAAGTACTGATTCAGCACCATCGGCCATGCGTCCTATTGCTCTTTACCCCAGCCATGACCCTGAAAATTCTGAGGTCTTCCTAGCTTTGACTGTATTTAATAGCCCAGAGAAGCAGCTGTTTTGCTGCCTGCACTCGACATGGAAATTCTCTCTTCAGGCTGGAACAGATTTTGTAGTTCACTAGACTGGTGGGACGAAAACTCTGGATCAGATCACATAGGTCATAGAATCATAGAATATCAGGGTTGGAAGGGACCTCAGGAGGTCATCTAGTCCCACCCCCTGCTCAAAGCAGGACCAATTCCCAATTAAATCATCCCAGCCAGGGCTTTGTCAAGCCAGGCCTTAAAAACCTCCAAGGAAGGAGATTCCACCACCTTCCTAGGTAACGCATTCCAGTGCTTCACCACCTCCTAGTGAAATAGTGTTTCCTAATATCCAACCTAGACCTCCCCCACTGCAACTTGAGACCATTGCTCCTTGTTCTGTCATCTGTCACCACTGAGAACAGCCGAGCTCCATCCTCTTTGGAACCTCCCTTCAGGTAGTTGAAAGCAGCTATCAAATCCCCCCTCATTCTTCTCTTCTGGAGACTAAACAATCCCAGTTCCCTCAGCCTCTCCTCATAACTCATGTGCTCCAGCCCCCTAATCATTTTTGTTGCCCTCCGCTGGACTCTTTCCAATATTTCCACATCCTTCTTGTAGTGTGGGGCCCAAAACTGGACACAGTACTCCAGATGAGGCCTCAGTAGTCCAGATGTATGTCACTGGATCAGAGTTACTAAAATATTTATTAGTGTAACAAATTCATGCTGCACCTGGGGCCATCCTGGTTGTCAGGCTCCTGCAGTCAGTAGCCACCTGGCACTTCATGGTGAGAGTGGCGGTAAAACTCAGATCCCCGCTCCCAAGCACAGGTCCCTACCATGTAAACTCATGGAGACGCTGTGTTACATGTTGGAGCTGATGACACACAGCTGAGTGATTCTGCATCCAACCAGTAGAGGGCAGTGATACCAAAAAATACTAACCTGTAACCTACAGTATTATTACTATTGTTTTCTTTATTATACATTCCTATAGTGCAGCTAATCTGTACAGTGCTTTACAAAGCATAGGCTGAGACAGTTCCTTTACAGTGGGGTGGGGAGGAGAGGGGGACAAACAGCTGTTGTCATTCAGCCAAGTTCGGGATGGGGGTAAATGCAGAGAAAGACTCCAGGAGAGGTGGAAGGAAAGTGGGAGGAGATGGGCAAGTAGAGGGAGGAGAAGAAACAAGCTACTGTGGTCCTGATGAAGTTGTATCTTGCGTAACTCGTATGCACAGCGGTGGGGAAGCTACTTTCATTGTGCCAAAGTGCTGGGTAGGCAGAAACTCCCCAGGAGGAGGGGCGTGGTGGCTGCGGTGAGCAGGGTCCCACAATGCCATACATCAGCTGAGGTATTTTTAACAATTATTTTGATATAAACAGCTCTGAACTTGAGAAGCTCCATGTAAATGGGAAGCAGTGGGGCTTGTAATTAGGTTTGTGTACACTTTCATAAATTGCTGGGAAACATCAAAGCCGTGATAGAAGGCTGTGGTGCACTTTATTTCTTTCTTCTGTTCTTCTGTTAATTGAACGGTTGATGTGTGGATAGGAAGTGCTGGCTTCATGGAGTACTATTTACAGACCCGCTGACAGCTGCACTGTGAAAATTAACAGGAACAGAGCAGCCTCTGTCACAGCTTTTCCCATAAGGGACTTACTTCAAATTGGATCATTTCTTTCATAGGAGAAACTTTCCTTGCCTCGTCCCTCCCCACCCCCCACACACACATACACTCCACTTCCCATGGCGGGATCCTGGCAGCTACCTGGTTTTTAATTTTTTTTTAAAGGCAGTTGTGTCATTTTCTGCAAAGTTGGGGAGCATTTGACCCAAACCCAAATCCTACCATATTCCATTCATGCCAGGAAGACTCACTCATGAGAATTCAACAGAGCTCCTCACTTGAGTAAGTTTGGCAGGTGTGGGTCCCAAGTGCGTGCGGCCTCAAGGGATGTGGCCCGCTCCTTTAGATGCCAAGCGATGTTCTGACTTCAGTGGGAGCAGGGTGGGATTCACCCTAGCAGATTCCTTCTCCACAACTAGGCTCCAGTGGTTTCTACTGACTGTTTGTATTGCAGTAGCCACAAGAGGCCTCAGCTAAGCTGCTGCCTCTTTGTGCTGGGCACTGGGTAGACACCATAAAAGAGAACCCCTGTCCCCCAAGCTTACAGGCTAAAAGGCAAGACATAGCATGTAGGTGAAACAAACAGGTGGGAGGGAGGATGGCAGTGAGAACAGCATGGTTTGACTGAGGCCTGGTCCACACTAACCCCCCACTTCGAACTAAGGTACGCAACTTCAGCTACGTGAATAACGTAGCTGAAGTCGAAGTACCTTAGTTCGAACTTACCGCGGGTCCAGACGCGGCAGCCAGGCTCCCCCGTCGATGCCGCGTACTCCTCTCGCCGAGCTGGAGTACCGGCGTCGAGGGCGAGCACTTCCGGGATCGATCCCAGAAGATCGATTGCTTACCGCCGGACCCAGAGGTAGGTATAGACCTACCCTTAGAGGAACATTGTGCACAATTCACAGATGTAATAAGCCAATCGATAGAAACGGTCACAGCAGCTGCACACCCTAGCCCCAGCAGAGAAGAGTTAACTCAAGGACCCTTGAATGTCTAAAATATTAAGGTTAACAACACAGTGAGGGTGATTAGAAAGAAATCATGGCATTAACAAGAGTCAAGTTTAATGGCACCCTTCCACCCCCTCGCCTTCCAGTGCTTGTGTTCATATGTCACCTCTCTGGATTGCAAGCTCTTCAGGGCTGGCATCTTGTCGGTACCCCTGTCAGTAAAGGACTTAGTGGACTGCTGGTGCCGGATGAGTAAATCATCGGCATCATCAAGTGTTTCAAGGGAACCATTTGCACTTCGTATTCTTTGTTGAATGCCAACAGTGGGCTTGGCACTGTGCAATACACACGCTGTCCCAAAGAGCTTGGGGCTAAATTCACAAAGAGACTTAGGTGTTGCGGCCTCGTGAGCGAGGCACCTAAGAATGGGAGCCGCAAAAGCCAGCGTGCTGAGTGGGGAGCGACCTAAGCTAGCCAATGGGAGAGGCTGAGGCACCTATCTCCAGCTGGGATTCTCAGCCAGGAACTGCGGGTAGGCACCTAAGCAATTTCTTGCAAGAAAGGTGGTAGCACCTGCCTAACTCCAAACAAAAAGGGAGAGAGAAGGAGGTGGGCCTCTGCCTTGTAACCTTTATTCCAGTGGTTAGGGTACTTACCCAGGATGTAGGAGACCCTGGTTCAATTCTCCTCTGTATCTGATGTAGAGAAGGGATTTGAACTTGGGTTTCCCATCGCTCAGTAGTTGACCTAGCCACTGGACTATTGGCTATTTGGGAGGAGTTGGTCTCACTCTCAAATTCCTGAGAAATCTTGCCCAATTAAAGTTTTGTCGAAACTGATATGTTCCCACAAAAAGTTTCAGTTTTGAAGAATCGGCATTTTCCGACAATAACATTTGGTCGAAAAATCCCATCCAGACGTATGTGTTCCCCAGTCTCCGTTTGCTATCAAAAGTTACCACAGCCTAAAACTTAGGGGTCAGTTTTCCCTCAGTCACCAGGTCCCCCAAGAGGAGATAGACCTTCAGAGTTTGGCCCACCCCACCCCACTCCTGCCACCACCACCACTCGTTTCACTTCCTTTAGCCAGAGGTTCCGGTAGCACCCCGGCAATAATATCTCTTACGTCCTACAATAAAATAAAATCAAATCCCAGGGCAACGTTCCCTTCCTTCCCCATTGTTTCATAAATGAACTAATAAATCAGATGTTTCTAGGCCCCGGAATAGAATGCCAGGCAGCCCGGCTGCCTGACAGGGGGTATGAATCATACCGGCACCGAAGATGGCCTTTTGGGGCCTAAGCACTCAACTGAGCTGCATTTCCTCTCTAGTCACATCTCCGTAGCAGTGCAGGCATCTGGCAGGACAGCTAAGAGGCCCAGGGGAGTTGATAGGCTTCAGTTGCAGTCTTTCTCTCTCTTTCTTCCCTTCAAACTGTTCTGCGCTGCAGAATTCATTACCTCCAAATGGGCTAAGAGGGATAAGCGATAGTGAGCCTCACATCTTTGCTTTAGACAAAAGGAGCTAATTGGCGCTATAATGTCCTTTTATGGCTCCAAAGGGAGGAAGGAACTAAATCAACAACAGGAGGAGGTTGCCGTGGTGTTGGAGAAGAAAGACGCAGCAGCGGAACGTTGTCGAGGTCTCAATGCCATCAGAAGCATTCCCCACAGGGTATTCCACGCTCAACACCTGTCTCTTTTGGATGAAATTAGAACCTGGGAGAGCTAAAATAATTTCCAAGCACTGACCTTTCCTGAGGGACCACAGCCATTTATAAACCTATGGTCCTAGAGACATAAAACATTCCCTCTCTTACAGGGGGATTTCTAGCCCAACAGAGGGAATTCCATTGGATAACACAGAGATCCTGTATTAAGAACACCTTCTTCCTGTAGAAGAGGAGGAATTACAGTCCCAGGACTGGATCTTTATCACTTTGATGGTTTTCTTTTCCTTTCTTGCACCTCTTTCTCACTAGGATCCTGCTCCAAAGCCCAGTGAAGTCAGTGGGACCTTTCCATGGGCTTTCGACCAGGTTTGAATCACTCGGGATGCTTCCACCTATTTTCCTTGAATCCATGTCTTCCAGCCAGCTCACCCTTAAAGCACGATATCTTCACTGGATGGAACGAAGAAGTTCCCATGAAGTCTCTTCAGGAATGAACGAACCCCTTTCCCGTAGCCTACACAGATAATCCTCAGGAATCTACATGCATTTACCCATTCCAGAATGGCCTTTAGTTGTAGGTGACTTGGTTGGTTTTGGCCAAAGCGGTCAAATGATGACCAAGATCGTTTTTAAAGGTCAAGACCACAATACCAACATTCAGATGAGATATTAAGCCGAGACCCTTGCAATTTGTGGTTGTGAAGGATCCCATAGTATTTTTGCCAAAATTAGATTGATTAATCCAGGTATCCCAGCCAAATTCCAACGAGTTCTGGGTTCCTAAAATCCCCTGGCGGTTTCAATCAGATATGATATTCTGCTTCATTTCCTGCCCTAAACTCTTGCCTGGTCCTGTGGTACACTGTTCAACAGTTGCCATGTTTCACTCATAGATTCCAAGGCCAGAAGGGACCAGTGTGATTATCTAATCTGACCTCCTGTATAGCCCAGGCTAGAAACCTGCGCCCAAAATAGTTCCTAGAGCAGGTCTTTTAGAAAAACATTCAATCTTGATTTAAAAATTGTCAGTGATGGAGAATCCACCACAACCCTGGGTAAATTGTTCCAATGGTTAATTACTCTCCCCATTAAAAATGTATGCCTCATTCCCATTTGTTTCAGTCCAAATGGAAGCGGATTCTTTGGCATATAAAGGGCCAGATCCTCAGCTAATATAAATCAGCATCACTCCATTGAAGTAAATGGAGCTACACTGATTTTACACCAGCTGAGGGTAGAGCTCCATATGGCTGTCATCGTGTGGTGCCTCGGTTTCCCCATACGTAAAATGGAAATGATAATGCAAAGGTGACATCAGATTAATTAACAGAATGATGGTTGTCCATAGTTTTGTGATCCTGAGATGGAACGTGCTGTGGAAGTGCAAAGACTTATTATTATTTAGGCTATCATAGTGAAATGTGTTAATACAGAATGGATACAGTATAGAAGTGATTTGTAACATGCTTTAATGGGCAGTATATTTCTAACTAAATAATGTTATTGCAGTATTCCTTAGCCTGTGCAATATTCCTAATTTGCTGGCCCTTCTTTAACTTTTATTTCTTTTTAAAATCATTCCAGTCTAGTCTACTGAAGTTCTTAAACCAAACCATCACTTTGGTATCTGAGCAGAAGTATATTCCAATGGGTAGGGTGCTGGAGTGACCTAGGGTCTATTCCTGGCTGAGCTATTGACCTGCTGTTTACGTTTAGACAATTCACTTCTCTTATCAGTGACTATGTCCCCTCCCATTTTTTGTCCATCTTGCCTATTTAGATTGTAGGTCAGGGACTGTCTCTATGTGTTTGTACCCTGCCTAGTGCAAAGGGTCCTGATCTTAGCTGGGTCTCCCATAATATAAATAATTGAGCTGCTCAAAAACATTTGTTCAATTTTTTTTCACCCATGAAAAATGGTTTTTTCACAGTAACGAGGTTTATTTTCAGACAATATCCATTTTCCAAAAAACAAACAAAAAAAAAACAAAACAGATTTTCATTGAAAAAATAAAACCTTAAAAAAAAAAAATAATAACCTAACAAAAAGAATCAATGTTTGGGGTTTTCAGTTTTTCTATGAAAACCCAATAAAATTAAATGAAAACCTTTTTTTTCTTTTTTGTCAAAATTTTTCATGGAAAAAAATACATTTTGACCATTACTAAACAATAACAGCCGCCTTCCAGTAGTGCATGAAGCGATGGGAACAGCTCTGGCGTGTGTGAATTTATTACAAATAGATTGAGCCACAAAATCCAGCTCTGGATTGGGATCCAACCTTTTCTAAAGTGTTGAGTTATTTGGATTTGGGGTTTTGATTCGGGGGCCATCTCTAATATCTGAGGTACGTATAGTTATTCCTAGTTAAAACCAGGTACAGTTTCTCCACTAGTTAATACTTCAGTTACCCTGTGGGAAGCAATTACTTTAGCTCAGATTGATACCAACTCACAAGTGTGTGGGGGAGTAAGACCTAAATCAAGCATCTACTCCAAATAAATTACAACTCAGGAGACCTGTGGATGGAAGTACCTGCAGCTAGTATCTCTGCTTAGACATTCCCTTACCAAGGGAGTAGCATTATCAAAGGCCTCTGTCACTCTAGTGCTGGATGAATGTCTCCTATCTCCTTCCGTCTCTGTCACCCACGGCTCGAGCATGTCTAAACTGGCTCTCAGGACTCTAAAGTTAAATCGCTCCTTGTGGCTGCCTTCCCACTCATCTTTCAGATGAGACATGAAATTGAAGCCCTGAGTATGAAAAAAACATGGCATATTTCACAAGAGCAGGGTAGTTCGTCCTGATGTCCTGGCCTAATTCCAGCTTGTGTAATTACATTCTGCCTATCTTAACGTTCCCTGTCCTCTGCAAGGTCTAATTGGGTACACTGTTCTTTTTCACTTCCTGTCCTAAACTTCAAGGATACCCAAGTGTCTTTACAAACTGGGGCCAGATCCTCAGCTGATGTTATACAGCAGCCTCGATTTCAGTGGAGCTACACAGATTTACATCAGCTGATGTAGCTCTGTTTTCAGTCTCGGCAACCAGCTTCTCCCATTGATGCTCAGTGCCTAACTTCGGGCATGCTGGTTTGGAAATATTGCCCTTCATGGCTTGCTCAAGGGCACCTATCCAAATCAGTTTCACAGCTGGGAATAGAACTGCAGGCCAAGATTTTCAAACGTGGGCACCTAAATTCAGATGGTGGCATCTAAATAAGTAGCCTGATTTTCCAAAGTGCTGAACGCCCAGCAGTTTCCATTGACGTAGGTGCCTCGATACGGACACAGGGCTGAGATTTCAAAAGGACCCTAATTGAACTTGGGCACCTAAATCTCTTGGACACGTTCAAATCCCAGCCTCGCAGTCTAACTTTAAGCAGCCAAAAACTTTTCACTCCCCAGCCCTTGATCTATCCAGTGAGTTGACCCCACTCATACCAGATATACGCCACAATTCAGCAAAGCACTATCACCCGTGCTTAACTCCGATGGGGCTGCTCAAACCATTAAAATTAAGCATGTGCTTAAATGCTTTGCTGAATCAGGGCTGTAATTCATGAGTTTATAAAAATAATCTAAATATTTCTAGGGCGAGTTGCCTCACTGAACCCAGAGGTCCTTACACTTATAGACCCTACTAAATATATTATATATATATACGACATTGTACTTTGCAGTGACATAATTTCTCAAGACTTTTTCATTGAAAATTGTGCTAGAAGACATAGGTTTACCTGAAGTAGAACCGTATTATTTAGTCTTCTGTAAAGTTTATGCTTAATTTGTGTATACACTCCATTTGAAGGGCCATAACTAATGGGAAGCACTCCAGACATCCAGGGAAAAGATTTGTTTTCGTGCCCTTTTAATGAAATATCAATGGATGGATATTTTATTTTTAGTTGAATATGAAATTTCACAAGCGACCTGTCAAGCACCCGTTTTCAAGTATGACTTTATTTCACACGTCAAGACAGGCTGGGAAATTAGTTTTTTCCCACAGAGGACTCTGATTAGGGATTACAAAGTGAGTGTAGTGGAGGGGTATTTTTACCTCCATTTTTTTTCCCTCACAGCGCCAGGCTGCAGAATGTCTGCCTCTGCTGACTAAGGGGAGCAATATATTACCAGCTGCACCGGGGGAACAAACAAGGATAGTCACGTTAAGTAGACTTGCCAGCCTAGGAGCGAATGGGAAATAATATCAACCTCTTATATAGTGCTTCTCAGCAGTCGATCTCATAGCACTTAATAAAGGAGGTCAGGAAGAAAGGAGATGAGCTCCAATTTTAGCCAGCTTGTTGCAAAGGAAATATATGGCACTGCCTCATGTTCATTAAGGGCCTGATTCAAAACCAGTGGAAGTCAGTGACTTCCATGAGATTTGGATCAGGCCCACATGTGGTCCTTCGTGGTCCAACATTCTCCTCTCCGAACGGCATGAGGGAGCTCCTGTAATAATGCTTTGTGTGGAATAATCAGACAGGGAGATGAGGAGTTAGGCAGGAGGTCAGGCTAGATTTTCATCATGGTCCTTCTGGCTTTAAAAACAATGAATCCATGAGATGGAGACATAAATAAGCCTTCCCCATCCACGGTATGCAGCAGCTTTCACCCACGGATCTCAAAGCACTTTTCACAGATTAGTGATTTAAGCTTCATAACCCCCCTGTGGGCTCAGGAAGTACTGAGGGGGCCCAATCCCACGGAGTCCAATGGGAGCCTGTCTGTAGATAACAGTAGGCAGGGAGTCAGTTCTATTATCCTCATTTTGCAGAAGACTAAGGCCAGATTCTCAGCTGGTAGCTACACCAGTTTACACCAACTCAGGTTTTAACGGCCTTGGGAAGTGATATAGATTTCACATGAAAGCCCTACAGAATTCCCCACCCATGTCCATTGGGAATCTGGCCCATTTAATCATAGAATCACTTGAGGATTACCTGTTCTGTTCATTCCCTCTGCGGCACCTGGCATTGGCAACTGTCAGAAGACAGAACATTGGGCTAGATGGACCTTTGGTCTGACCCAATAGGGCCATTCTTATGTTCTTAAGATTAGGGTTGGAAGAGACCTCAGGAGATCATCTAGTCCAACCCCCTGCTCAGAGCAGGACCAATCCCAACTAAATCAATGGCCTTTAATTTAATGACCTTCATGATCCCACATGATGAATTAGTGGCAGATGCTGGGGATGAAGTGTGGTCTTATGCTTAGTGTATGAGCCTGTAATTTAGAATAGCTGGGTTCAATTCCTGACTCTGCCACACGTAAACTGTAGGTCATCCAATTATTCTGAGCCTCCGTTCCTTAGCTATAAAATGGGGATAACAGTGACTCTCAGTGCTCTCTCTGTCTTGTTGGGTTTTTTTTAATGTAAACTCTGAAGGGCTGGGGCTGTCTCTTGCTGGTGCACGTACAGCATCTAGCGCACTGGGGTGCTGATGTCATTTGAGGCTTCTAAGCACGACATGTAATACTGCTACTAATAATGTCACCCAGGAATCCAGACATCCAGGCCTTTGCTCTAACCACTTGTCCAACGCCCTCCCTTTCACACAGTAGCCATCTATTACTTATTACACAGTGGGATCCTTGAGGAAAATTCCCATTGGCATTAATTTTGTTCTTTCTGAGGATTAAAGGCAAAATCTAGCTGTGGTGGAGCAAAACATCTGCCAACTAACCATGCGTTGCTGCCAAGGTCTTACCTGCCTTGGCAAGCATTAGATAGGTCAGATGAAGGCCTCATTTTCCCCCACCAGCCACATCAATTCACAACGACACTCAGTTCTCAGAATTAACAGAATTCTAAATGTCTGAATAAACAGAGGGGTAGATGCCAAGTTACTCTGTGTTGCAAATGAAGCAACAACCATGGAGGATAAGTCTCCTTTACATTGCATGGCATTTTTTTTCCTGATAATCCTCAGATTAAAGCCCCGTTTGATTCCACCACTATGTTTGTTCAGCACTGCATGTGAAGAGTTGCACCTAAGGAGCCATTTGCAGTGCACAGCGATCAATTTGATTGGTCCTATAAAACCAACTGTACTGCATATTGGAGAGCGCCATCTACTGGCACTTTGTCTAGTAGCTATATTTGCATATATACTATATATACATCTCTACCTCGATATAACGCTGTCCTCGGGAGCCAAAAAATCTTACCGCGTTATAGGTGAAACCGCGTTATAGCGAACTTGCTTTGATCCACCGGAGTGCACAGCCCCGCCCCCTCCCCCCCGCGGGAGCACTGCTTTACCGCGTTATATCCGAATTCGTGTTATATCGGGTCGCGTCATATCGAGGTAGAAGTATATTTGCATATATACAAACATCTCTGTTTTATAGAGCAATCTTGTAACATGCTTCTTCTGTTTGGCTGCAGCCAGTAGACTTCCTTCTTCCTCCTCCTTCAAAATTTGGATAACATTTACTATACCAAATCCCCCACTATTTGTAGATTGGCGTGTTTCTACCTTTTTTTTTTTTTTTTGTATTATGGTAGTACCTAAAGGGGCAAACCAAGATCAGGACCCACTTATACTAGGCTGTCCAAAACCACAGTGAGACAGTCCCAAAGGCTGAACAAACAAGACAAGCAAAGGACTGGAGGTAGGGAAAAAGGTGTCCGGAGAGGTGAAGTGACTTGCTCAAGGTCTAATCCTGGCTCCTGCTTCTTCCCAGCTTAGTACCCTCTCCACTAGATCACTCTGCGTCTTTGAAACACCTCCCAGGAGATAACAATAATTCCCTTTACTCAGCTTCAAAATCTTGCGTCCTTTAAACCGTGTTCCTCCTTGGCTAACCCACCTCTGCCGTGTTAGGCTTCAAAGCTGCACTGAGCCACCCAGTCTACCCTGGCCCAAAGCCTCTCTCCAGCACGGCTGCAAATAGGTTCAGATCATTAGATCCAGGTTACCAAACAGCCTCTTGGATCAGGGTTAATTAAATGAGTGTTGAAATCTAATTAAGGACTGGTCTGGGCGATAATTAGCAGGAAATGTATGCATTAAAATATTCATTTGTCGATGAGCTGCAATTAAGAATGTGATTTGGGGAAGGATCAATAGCTACATCATGTGATTAAAAAAAAATGAGAAGTTGCCCAGCCTTGAGCAGAAACCCTGGTGAATGTGGATTTTATTCTGCTTTGCTCTCTTAATAACTCCTGGATCCCTCTCTACATCCTTGAATAGGGCATTCATCTCTCCCTCCCTTTGTTTTGCTAAGCCATTTGTTTCACTCCCTTGTTCTTCACCACATTGTTCAAGCGGGTTATAGATTTATTAGCAAGAGGGAGAGAGAGAGAGAGTGACAGGTCAAAAAGAAAGATTCCTCGCCAATGAAAATCGCTTCCTGTGCTGCTAATCCAGGGGAACATCGCTCATTGTGTGGCCTCAGACTGTTTCTTTATCAAGTTAATTCCTCGGCTCTTTATTCCTTACGAGGATCTGCAGAAGGTGCTGCATATGCATATGCTGGGACTCCATTATTATTATTAATTTATTTGTATTATCGTCGTGCCCAGGAGTCATCGACCAGAACCCTGTTGTGCTATGCATTGTATGTGCATTAAAGTATTTTATTAAGATATTCCTAACTAGCAGCAAAGGAACTCTGCCTTCAGTGGAATGGATATTATTCCCCAATTGGGGGGGGGGATGAAAACCAGTTAATTATACTCCCCCTGTCTCCATAAGGGTACATCTATACTGGAACAATTAGTGTCCATGTTGCAGCACTAGCCAGCAACAGGGCAACTGTTCTGGTGCTAAACTGGGGCCACCGCGTTGCTCCCACTGGAGCTGGTCAGACATTTTCGGCCGGAATGGTTTTCTGTAGTTAAAGACTGATTTGACGAAACTGACCTTTCCATGGGAATGGGTCCATTTAGATGGAAACTGGGCAGGTTGCCCATGGAGACCTGCCTGGTTTCCTGACAGCTCACCTGTCTTCCCAGGCTGACTGCAGCAGCTGGGCTCTCCAAACCGAAGGCTGTCCAGGCTGCCAAACTTCTCGACTACTTGGGCAGCTGGCTCCCCAGTTACTTGGGCTGCCTGACCCCTTGGAAACATTCTGCTTTGGTTCGCCCATAACTAGATTTTTTTTAATCTTTCTCTCCCACAAAACATCCCAAGCCAGGATGAATATTTTTTCAAAAATTCAAAATTTTCCATGGGAGGGAAATGGGACCTGCCATTTCGATAGCCAGGTCTAGCTACCACCTGTGCATCTGCACTGGAGCTGAGTTGCTATTGTAGACAGGGGCCCAAGCAGGTTGGCATTGCTGCTACCGTGGATATAGCTGCAGATTGCTGGCTGTTGCTGGACTAAGGCTCAAGGTCAGTTAAAGCCAGGTTCTTGTCCCACTGAGCCTAAGACCCAAGAGTGAGTGAGAGGTAGAACAGTGTACCTTGTCCCATTTCACAGCTGATTGCTACCTACCAGTCACCTGCTAGGGTGATCTGGGTTCCCTCACTTGGACAGAAGATCAAGGCCTTAGGAGTGAGAAGAAAACATGGTTCCATCAAGGGAGCAAGTGGAAGAAAGTCTGGCTGCATGATTCGTTTGAGATTGCATGTGTTAAAAAGGCATATTAATTACCAGCTGTAGTTATGACTCACATATTACATGTGCTTACCAGAAAATCCCATATGTTAACCGCATTGTAGTTCTATTACAATGTGCATGAAAAATATCAATGTGCCTACCATGTACTCTCTCCTAAGTGGGAAATAAGCCCAACTAGGTGAGATTTTCCAAAGTGCTCAGAGTTGGTTTCTCTCTGCTCTTACTGAAAACTTCCCCTGGTGTCAGCAGGAGCAGAAAGAGAGAGCAACTCTGAGTGTTTTGGAAAATCCCTACCCAGTGTCTCTTGAATTTGAACCCAAGCAGGTTCAAAGTTTGGCACAAAGAGTTTGCCCATCCCTAATTATTCCCTTTCCACTGTCAGTAGAGCATGCCATCTGTGCCAGCTTACACAAAAGGGTTGTGATCTTGTTTTCCTTGCTGAGAAATTCCATTGCTCCAAATGAGTAGAGCTTTCCTAACTGCAGCTAACAAACTCTGCATTCACAGCAGGGTTCATCTTCCCGCCACCGCTCCTGAGGTCACCTCTCAACTTCTTACAGTTCTTGAGATAGCGGGGGAAACTCTGAACCACTTATCACCACTTTCCTTGCCCTGACTTAGCTGGAGATGCTGCAGAATGCTTAAATGTCTTCCGAGTGTGGGGTGCTAAATTCTGGAGACAAAGCTGACCAGTGTGGTCTCACCAGACACAAGCGTAAAAATAGTGAGTGCTGAGCAATTGCGGGAGGCAGGGGTCCCACAGGCAGGATCTGGCAGAGATAGAACTAACCCATTGCACTGTCCAAAAAATAAATCAGGCCAAATGGAGTGCAGAAGTTACTAGCTTGCAGTGCAATGGCACCAGCTCTCAGTTTAAATCCCTAATAGACCAGCAGTTTTGCTAGGTGGAAAAGAACAAGGCCCACCTCTTTGAGGAGGGAATTTAAACCAAAGCAAAGAAAGAAGGAGCTCGGAGAAGAATGAGAGTTGGCCAGATGGCCCACTCACCCCACCCTCGTGGTACAGATTCCTTTTCCTCTTTGCTGCTGCTCTCTCCAGCCTGCCACAGGCTGAGATCAGTGTGGAATGGGAGGGTGCCCAGGGTTGTCTTCAAAGCCCAATGGAGCCGAATCTCAGCCAGTCTCTGTTATATGTGCGGATGCAGATTGGTCCCACTGGGCACTAATGGGAAAATACCCCGGTTGTGTTCTCTCTTTTTGTTTCCCTACCTCCAGGGGGCCTCCTCGAGCCTGGTGGTGAAGTTTGCAGACACGGACAAGGAGCGTACAATGAGGCGCATGCAGCAAATGGCAGGACAGATGGGCATGTTCAACCCCATGGCTATCCAGTTTGGAGCGTACGGCGCCTACGCACAGGCAGTAAGTATAGGTACTGTTTCTCTGCATTTTAAGGAGAATTGCGTTGCCAGACACCAGCATGGCACAGCACACAGGGAGGAAAGGAAAGGAGGACTGCGTGATTCCTTCATTAAACCGGCTCTGCAGTGATAGATCAGAGACAAGTCTGAGCCACTAAGCCACTCAGCTTGCTGTAGACTGGGATATTTCCCGGACACTGCGGCTTCCAGTCATGACCAAACCATAGCCACGCATCCAGCCACCACTAAGCTACGATCAGTTGGTCCAAACCATAACCACCAAAGCCAGACACCACCAAGCATCAAGGATTTGGATAAAATGGGACCCGAATCCAATTCCACCCCAGTTTTTAGTTTTGTGTCACCAACATCCAACCCCAGAGCGGTTTCAGGAAATGGAAACCATCCCTGGTTTAGCCCTCTGGCCTTCCCAGGCTCTTGCCCCTGAACTGCATCGGATTGGCCGGTAAGATGGCTCTCAAATCTATTCAACCAGGCCCATATTTTCAACACTGTCTTCTAATTATTGTGTGAGCCCCCATATTCAGGCCCCCAAAATCAGTAGTCAGTGGAGAAAATGGCGGCCTTAGTCTTTGCATCTTCAGGGTCGTCAGAAGATGCCGGGTAACACACACATGCACACACACACACACACTCACACATGGTCCCTGCCCCAAGGAGCTTAAATCTGGGTCACAAAGGGGCAAAACAGTTGAGACGCATCTACACAGGAACACAGGAGCTGCCCTGCTGAATTGGACTCATGGTCCGTCTAGACCGGTATCGCATCGCTGAGAGTGGCTGGTACCAAATGCTTCAGAGGAAGGTGTAAGAACCCTGCCGTAGGCAGATGTAGAAGTGACTGGCGATTCTGGGTGCCTCGACATTGGGTGAACCCAGGCGTGACGTGCAGACACAACGGCACAGATCCCCCTAGCCACATAGCTAGCCCTCAGTGCCATTGCGCATGAGCACCTCACAGTCGTTAATGGCTTTGATCCTTACATTCTGTGAGGTAGGCCGAAGCTACTCTTTCCATCTTCTAGATGGGAACTTGAGGCAGACTTGCCCAAGGTCATA
The DNA here is from genome assembly GCF_002925995.2 of Terrapene triunguis. Classification (NCBI taxonomy): domain Eukaryota; kingdom Metazoa; phylum Chordata; order Testudines; family Emydidae; genus Terrapene; species Terrapene triunguis. Next base: position 409,722 of record NW_020664420.1, on the reverse strand, counting down.
GCCGGAGGCTGTTGCTGAGTCAGCAGTTGAAATCAGGTGTACTTGAATACTACCCCGGTACCCCATTCACTAGACCATGCTTTCTACCCTATCAGCATGTTGGCACTCAGCTAGAGTATCCTCTGTCCCCCGTCTTGACTCACTCCAGCCTCTCCTAAGCATTCTCAGCGTAACTGAATGCCCTGAAGAATCATGCATACCCCGGTCTATCTCAAATCGCCTGCTCCTTCGGGGAACTCCCTCCCCTCTCTTGTGTTGCTCTCTCCCCAGCATGTGTGGAGCTATGAGTTTGTGAGGACACATCCTATCATGTACTTCTGGACCGGATATGGACTGGCTCCAGAGCTTGCTTATGCACACTAGGATCATCATAAGATCCTTTAATGCTCTTCCTGGTATGGCGAAGGTTAGCTTTTTAAATAAAGTATTTTACACAGTGCCACCTCGTGGCAGAACACTATAATACAGTTTAGCATTCCATCACATCTCCCCCTTTTACGTTCTACTTTCCTGCCATTTTCAATATTTATATGATCATGCTATTATTGAAGTTCAGTATGTATCAGTCTATTAAGTGTCTCTGAATCATACTGGTTTTCTAATTACACATCCCAAACACATAACAACTTGGTCATCTGGCTGTCCATTAGTTGCAATGACTGAGTGTAGTCAGTTTGGAATCCTTGAGCCTTCTTCTTGGTCTGCATCGGACATCTGTAGAGTTTGCTCTGTTGATCCTTCTTTCTGATGAACAAACTGTAGATGTTGATGGTTTCTGTTGAATTCTCCATTGTCGGTCTCAGTCACATATGATCTGGGTGCTGAATTCCTTTTCTTTAGGACAGCTGGAGTTGTCCATCCTTTTTCTCCATCCATTTTACATGTACACGGTCACCAGATTTTAGACCCATCAGAGTGATGTCTGTTGTAAAAGTGTTCATAAGCTCTTTTAGCCTTTTTGGCTGCATTCTGAATGTCTGGCCACTTTGGAGATAGATTCTTTTTTGAAGTTGCAATAGTAGTTCTGAGTTGTCTTCCCATCAAGAGTTGTTTAGAACTATATCCATTAACTTGTATTGGTGCTGCTCTGTAATTGAGAAAAGCAAAGAATGGATTTTCCTGCTGTAGGATTTTCTTGGCTGTCTGTACAGTTCTCTCAGCCTCTTCATTAACTTGTGGGTTATGTGGGCTGCTAGGAATATGATCCAAATCATATTTCATTCAGAATGACTTAAATTCTGCTGCAGCAAATTGTGGTCTGTTGTCTGTCACTAGTTGGTCTGAAATATTGAAATGAGCAAAAGTGAACTTGAGTTTCTCGATTATACTTCAACATCTTATGTCTTCCAAGTACATTATTTCTATACACCTGGAAAAACAGTCCATTGTGACTAGGTAATGATGTCCTCTGAATTTGCATAAAACTGCAGCTTGTCTCTTCCAAGGTCTGTCTGGTAGAGGTGTTGTTACTAAAGTTACTTCGTGTTGTGTTGGTCTGTTAGTTCTGCAATGTTCACATGCAGATATTTACTCTTTATGTCCTTGCTGATGCCCGACCACCGCACTGACTGATTGGCCCCTTCACAGCATTTAGTTAAGCCCTTAATGTCTTTCATGGAAGAGATTTAGGATTTCTCCTCTCATTTCATTTAGAATTATGATGCAGTTGCCTTTAATCATGAGTCCATCTGAATTGCTTAATTTTTCATGCACCACAAAATAGTGTCCTGTCACTTCCTTAGTGTCTTAGATACTTGGGCCAGCCACCCCAACATTCCTGAAGTTGTATGTCTGTCGAGGCTGCTTTTTGTAGCTGGTGTGGTCTCTTTTTTGACACTGGGCTGTATGTGTCCACAGCATACCCATATGCTTTTATGTCGTCTTCGAGCTCCTAGGTAATTGAGTGTGATGTTGGGCTCCATGACACAGTGCCTGCTACTACTACATTTTCCCCTGGAACATGTTTAGTAATTGGGCTAGTCACATTAACCTTAACAATAGATGTTGGCACCTCAGCATTGCTTGATCCGGGTCTTTTCCATTGATGAGGGTTACAAGCCGTTTATGGTCTATTACCAGGGTAAATGAATCCAGTCCACCCAGATAGTGGTAAAAGCTCTCACGTGCCCATACACTTGGCAAGCACTCCTTTTCACCGCGCGCATGTCATTTTTCTGCTTCAGTGAATGTGCGAGAGCAAAATGCAACTGGCTTCCACTCGGAGCCATGTTGTTGCAACAATCCATCACCCAGGCTATAGCTGCTTGCTCTACGCTGACCTTTGTAGCTTTGTTCACATTGTGGTATTTCAGAACTGGAGCTGTTGAGGGCATTTCCTTTACCTTTAGAACGTAAGAACGGCCATACTGGGTCAGACCAAAGTCCATCAAGCCCAGTATCCGATCTACTGACAGTGGCCAATGGCTGGTGCCCCAAAGGGAATGAACAGACAGGTTATCATCAAGTGATCCAAGCCCTGTCACCCATTCCCAGCTTCTGGCAAACAGAGGCTAGGGACACCATTCCTGCCCATCCAGGCTAATACCCATTGATGAACCTATCTTCCATGAATCTATCTAGCTCCCTTTTGAACTCCGTTATAGTATTGGCCTTCACGACACCCTCTGGCAAGGAGTTCCAGAGGTTGACAGTGCATTGCGTGAAAAAATACTTTCTTGTGTTTGTTTTAAACCTGCTATTTACCTATTAATTTCATTTGGTGGCCCCTTGTTCTTGTATTATGAGAAGGAGTAAATAACACTTCCTTATTTACTTTCTCTATACCACTCATGACTGTATAGACCTCTATCATATCCCCCCTTAGTCACCTCTTTTCCAAGCTGAAAAGTCCCAGTCTTATTAATCTCTCCTCATATGGAAGCCGTTCTATACCCCTAATCATTTTTGTTGCCCTTTTCTGAACCTTTGCCAATTCCAATATATCTTTTTTGAGATGGGGCGACCGCATCTGTACGCAGTATTCAAGGTGTGGGCGTACCATGGATTTATACAGAGGCAATATGATATTTTCTGTCTTATTATCTATCCCTTTCTGGATGATTCCCAACATTATTCTGATCGCTTTTTTGACTGCCGCTGCACATTGAGTGGATGATTTCAGAGAACTATCCACAATGACTCCAAGATCTCTTTCTTGAGTGGTAACAGCTAATTTAGACCCCATCATTGTATATGTATAGTTAGGATTATGTTTTCCAATGTGCATTATTTTGCATTTATCAACATTAAATTTCATCTGCCATTTTGTTGCCCAGTCACCCAGTTTTGTGAGATCCTTTTATAGCTCTTCACAGTCTGCCTGGGACTTAACTATCTTGAGTAGTTTTGTATCATCTGCAAATTTTGCCACCTCACTGTTTACCCCTTTTTCCAGATAGTTTATGAATATGTTAAATAGGTCTGGGCCCAGTACAGACCCCTGGGGGACACCACTATTTACCTCTCTCCATTCTGAAAACTGACCATTTATTCCTAGCCTTTGTTTCCTATCCTTTAACCAGTTACCAATCCATGAGAGAACCTTCACTCTTATCTCATGACAGCTTATTTTGCTTAAGAGCCTTTGGTGAGGGACCTTGTCAAAGGCTTTCTGAAAATCTAAGTACACTATATCCACTGGATCTCCTTTGTCCACATGCTTGTTGACCCCCTCAAAGAATTCTAGTAGATTGGTGAGGCATGATTTCCCTTTACAAAAACCATGTTGACTATTTCCCAACAAATTATGTTTATCTAGCTGTCTGACAATTTTGTTCTTTACGAGAGTTTCAACCAATTTTCCTGGTACTGAAGTGAGGCTTACTGGCCTGTAGTTGCCAGGGTCACCTCTGGAGCCCTTTTAAAAATTGGCATCACATTAGCTATCCTCCAGTCATTTGGTACAGAAGCTGATTTAAATGATAGGTTACAGATGACAGTTAGTAGTCCTGCAATTTCACATTTGAGTTCCTTCAGAACTCTTGGGTGAATACCATCAGGTCCTGGAGACTTATTACTATTTAATTTATCAATTTGTTCCAAAACCTCCTCTAATGACACCTCAATTTGGGACAGTTCCTCAGATCTGTCACCCAAAAAGAATGGCTCAGGTTTGCGAATCTCCCTCACATCCTCAACAGTGAAGACCGATGCAAAGAATTCATTTAGTTTCTCCACAATGGCCTTATTGTCTTTGAGTGCTCCTTTAGCATCTCGATCGTCCAGTGGCCCCACTGGTTGTTTAGCAGGCTTTCTGCTTCTGATGTATTTAAAAAAAATTTTGCTATTACTTTTGGAGTCTTTGGCTAACTGTTCTTCAAATTCATTTTTGGTCTTTCTAATTATATTTTTATACTTCCTTTGCCAGAGTTTGTGCTCTTTTCTATTTTCCTCATTAGGATTTATCTTCCAATTTTTAAAGGATGCCTTTTTGCCTCTCACAGCTTCTTTTACTTTGTTGTTTAACCACGGTGGCTCTTTTTTGGTTCTCTTACTATGTTTTTTAAATTGGGGTATACAGTTAAGTTGAGCCTCTATTATAGTGTCTTTAAAAAGTTTCCACGCAGCTTGCAGGGATTTCACTCTTGGTACTGTACCTTTTTCTGTGCCTTTCTGAAGGCAATGTCTTGATTTGGCCTCCATAGCCAAGATGTTTTGGACATTAACAGTTCATTCAGTGGTTTTCTCACTGTGGAAAGGTCTTGTAGGTATCAACCAAGATAATTTACCTTCCCCAGCATACATCTCTGTTCTTGTACATTAGTTGGTACATTCAATTCTCAAATTGCTTGTACTTTCTCAGAGCTAGGACTGATTCCATCTTTGTTTATTGTCTCTCCCAAAAAATCAATTTGGGGTAGATGGAAAACACATTTTTCCTTGTGTCACTTCAATCCAGAATGACTGATTAGGCTTAGGACTTCGTTAAGGGTTTTCTTGTGTTCTTCCACTGAAGATCCCTATATCAGAATATCGTCCATGAAAACTTACAACTCCATCTGTGTTTGTTAACAATACTGCCATCCTTCTTTGGAAAATTTCAGGTGCATTAGCAATCCCAAATGGTAATCTTCAAAAGCAAAACCTCTCCAGGGGTGTGATAAATGTAGTCAGTTTAGCACTTTCTTTGGCTAAAAGAATTTGCCAGAATCCACTTGAGGCATCCAGCTTGGAGAATATTGTACTTCCTTTCACTTTAGGAAGGAAATCTAGAGTTGGGAGGATATATTTTTCTCTCACAAGTGTTTCATTAAGTCTTTTAAGATCCACACATATTCGTATTTTCCCATTTTTCTTTTTCACCGGTATCACTGAGGCACACCATGCTGTTGGCGTTGAGATTTTCTCAATTATGTCAATCCCATTACAGTCTCCAAAACTCAGTTTCCACTTTGTGAAGTAATGGGATCAGGATCCTGTGAGGTGTATGTATGCAGTATGGTTCAGCATTGTCTCTTAAGGTGATTTGTACTGGATCTCCGTTCAAAAGTCCTATTTCACCAAATATTCCATTGAGTGCTTCCACTTTTCTCACCAGACCCATCATGGCTCCCACACTGTGACTGAGGAGGCTGTCGATCTGTGGTCCTTTGATCACACGCACTCTGAATGCAAAGTTTTTGTCTTTGTAAATTGTTTCTGTGGTGAACTGGCCCATGCAGTTCAGAATCCCTCCAGGGATAGTCAGAGCCGTGTCAGGGGACTTCAGCGCTGGGAGAGGTTGAAGATGATTCTAAGTCCCTTCTGAGATGACTGTGATGTCAGCTCCTGTCTCGGTTTTAAAGTCAACAGTCTTGCCATGCATATTCAATTTCACTCTCCAGGCAGGCTCTATGTCATCACAAGTGATAGATCCCAGAAAAAAAATGGGTCTTGATTGTCTGTAATATGAGTTAACTCCCTGACTGCTTTGGTGCGGCAAACCGCTGCAAAATGTCCATATTTCATGCATTAGTTATGCTGTGTGCCTCTGGCTGAACATGCATCATCTCTTGGGATAGGACTTTTTCCACACCTTGTGCATGTAGGCTGGAATTTGTCCCTCTTAGCCTGAGAGTTCTCTCTCCTTGCCTCAGGGGTTTTATGATAATGACTTTTAACATTCAAGTGTCTGTTTACAGTTTCTAAGCTGGATTCAGGTTTTTCAAGTTTGTCAAGTTGCTCTAGGTGTTGCTGCCTCACTAGTTCAGACTGCTTTGCTCTCTGTATACCCATGGCTAGGGTTAAATCTCTCTTCAGTTGTAGCTGCTGTGAATGGATTTATCTGGGTTATTTGGGTTTATCTGTTGACCCAATAACCAGTCTGTCTCTGATATTTTCATGTTTTGCATTCCCAAAATCACAGTTTTCAGCCAATGTATGCGGTATTCTTATAAAACATTCTATTTTTCCCCCTGGTTATTGAATTATCTTGTGGAAACATGTTCTTTCTTAAACTACATTTCTCCAAGGTATAAGGTATGCATCAAACATAGCCAGAACCCTTTCATCTTTGTTCCTGTCTACAGTAAAGTCAAAGGATTTAAAGATATAGATTCATAGATTCATAGATTCTAGGACTGGAAGGGACCTCGAGAGGTCATTGAGTCCAGTCCCCTGCCCGCATATGCTCTGCTTGCTTCCCCATTGCATAAATTAAAGAAGATACCTGTATATCCACAGTTTGTTTGTGCAACTTGGTAGCAATGTGAAATCTTGCAAAGTACTATTTCCAGTCTGTCCACACTGAAGCTTTATCTAAGCTGAAATTCTCTGGGGCATTGAAGAATGACACGTTGATGAGATCCTGCAACCTTTGTTGACTTGTTCCTTCTGTTTCTGTTCTTAGGCCAGGTCAACACCCCTGAGCAAGTTAGACCAATCTAACCCCCTGGTGTAGACAGCGCTATAGCATAGTTACCGCCTCTCACGGTGGTGAATTAACTATGCTGCCGGGAGAAGTTCTCCCATTGTTGTAGTAGCGTCTTCAGTGAAGCACTACTGTGTCACAGCTGCACCAGTGCAGATGTGCTGCTGAAATGTTTTAAGTGTAGACCTGCCCTTAGTTTACTCCTGACACCATGTCATGTACTTCTGTATCAGATATGGAGTGGTTACAGAGCTTGCTTATACAGACCAGATGCATCATAAGATCCTTTAGTGCTCTGCCAGGTAGAGTTAAGGTTAGCTTTAAATAAGGTACTTTACATACAGTGCGACCTAATGGCAGAATAGTACAATACTGTTTAGCATTCTATAAACATCCTGGGAGCCCCAAGAAATTGCCCCCCTCACCCCAGAACCACACAGCTGCGCTTTTTCATTCTTTCCCCATCAAGCAAGCTCATCTTTTTTCCCCAGCCTCCTGTTTGTTTTATTCCCTAGTTGATAGGAGAGGAGCCCTCGGCCACCCTTCCCAACTCCTTTCCCCACATGATGAATGAAACATCCTTCCTCCAGCCTGGCTGCGTTTATCCAGCCTCCCCAGCAGTCAGCAGGGGAGTGGGCCGACACTCCATGCTGCCAGTCCACAGGGCGGTCAAGCTGCACCCAGCACCTCAGGGGCATCCCAGCTGTGGGTTGCTTGCCTCCTTGTGTAGAGGAAACAGCTGTGGAACATGCAGGACCAGAAGAAATGTGGGCCAGGGAGGAGCATCTCTAAGGGCTGACAGGCAGAGAGATTCAATTGTTACTTCCCAGGCAGAAATCCTGCAAGGCAAGTCAAAGCGGAACCTATTCTCTGCTCTCCCTCTTTACACACACTTGCTTTCTTGCTTTCTTTCTGTTTCCTTCCCACCTTCTTTCCTAATACCCACACTTCCTTTCTCTCCCTCTCTGAAAACATTCCAATGCCTTGTATTGCACAAAACACGCCGAGCAGAAGTGCGGCCAGTTTGGGAGGTGCCCGCTGCACTGCACCGACCCTCTAGCCCCAATTCTGCTGTAACTCTATTGACGGCAGCAGCGGCCGAGTCTCTATTTACACCCGTGTCAATGTAACTGATGATTTCCATGGTCATGGGGTCACACTAAATTTGCCCTGCCATTGCTGTAACGGCACTGACTGCCGTGGCGATTGAATCCCTCTGGATTTACACCGATGCTACTGACAGCAGCCGATTCCGGCCCTTTACTTTTAACTGCAAAAGTTCCCCTAAATCTGTTTTCCCCTGTAGTAAGCAAAGGAAATCAAGGTGGGAAGGCGCTTGAGTGAGGATTCATCTCTGAAGAAAGAGGAAGAACCATTACTGAGCCTGCTCCTGCTTCCAGTGACCCCAATGGGGTTTTTCCATCTACTTTAGTGGAAGTCGGATTTGGTCCCACCATCTTTTGCCGATAAATATGTTAATGGAGGTGGGGATACGTTTTAGAACTCAAGCCCTCTGATATGACAGGCTGGTGACACCAATTACCCTGGAGACTTCAGAGCTGTCTAAGTGACGGGATCACATTTCTGTGCGGCGTCTGCATATCCAAGATGGGCTCGGAGCCTGTCTCTCAATCAGCTGAGGTATCTGTGCCTCTTCCTATCTGTTTCATCTCCGAATCGCACACAAAAGAAAGGGAGTGAAGCGCTCGGGCTGTGCGGTGTCCCGTCGGTGCCGGTTAATCCACCTTGGACTGCCAGCTCTTAGATATCAGAGTGATTGGCACCTTAGAAATACCAGAGAGAGATGAAGAGAATGATAGAGAGAGAAAAAAGGGGGGGCATTTTCTTTTGACGTGAAGATGCAATGTACATTTAAGAGCTCAGCCTGCTGCCTGGATGTAAGGCCCCAGCTGAAGGGAGAAGAAGCTTGGCCTAAAGTGTCCAGCACTCAGGGGACAGGGGTTCATTTTCCAGCTCTGCCACCAACTCCCTGTGTGACCTTCGGCACATCACTTAATCTCCCTCTATTCCTCATTTCCCCCCTCTACAAAATGGTGATAATCCTTATTCAGACCAAAAGGCCCCTGGGGTAGGGACAGCGCAGTGGGGCCACCATCTTGGTTGGGACCTCGAGATGCTACCGTTAAACAATACAAATGGCTCAATGGCTAATACCCAGCTAGAGCATGACCTACATCAGGGACTCAACACTGAGTTTGTACTCACAGCCTTGCCTCCTAGCTATTCCATTGCAGGTCTTCTTTTGGCCTGTGCACGCTCCAAGAGGCCAGACCAATTGATGCAGCACTCCTACACCTCTACACTGTCTCCTGGCCGCCCATCCCCTGGCTGATCAGAGAGAAGGCAGAGAAACAGGGCCAATCCCTCAGCCCCACCCTTTCCCACCGGCAGTGTCCAACCCCCATAACGAACCCAGGGCCTTATTCTGCACTGTTGAAGTCAATGGGAGATTTTCCACTAGCTTCAAGGGAGCTGGCTTAAGCCCCTACAGAGAGTCTTCTGAAGGGTCAGGGGAAGTGGGACACATCATTGAGCCAACATGCCGCCTTTCTATGCCTCTGGGCTGGGACATGAAGGTTCAAGCTCTCTTCTACACCTGGCCTTTGCATCTCAACCCACATGGGGCACCAGGCATGCGCATGACAGTGGATCTGGTCCTCATGACATAGATGTTGCCGCTGTCACTCAAGAGGCAGAAAGTTGTATCAGCCCCCCTTTGCTCTCAATATAGCGAGAGCCAAGTTTCACAGCTTGATAAAATCTCTTACTCCAGAGACCTAATGGGTGTTTGTCTCCCAATTGAATCTTCTCACCCCATTTAACCCCCACCCCCAATCCCCCTCACAAATTAATGGGAAATTATTTATTTTATGTAATACACTTGGAAGCATACATAACAAGCAGCATCTAAGCCCTGTGTGATAAAAACAAGCACAGAATTAAAATTTTATTAGAAAATGTTTACAAATAGATGATACAGAGTGTTGAAACTTCAGTTATTAGTCATCGGGGGTAACATACAGAGTATAGGGGTATGTTAGTATTTTGATATTGGATAGCACATAACACATACAGTCTGCAGTATCCCCAATGGGGGGGTATAAGGTGGATGAATGAAGGTACAGTCAGCAAGCAGTGAGGGTACATCACTCATACAGGAATTACAGGCAATCATAGGTATAAATAAGCGGGCCGGGTAATGAGGATAAGATGACCCTGATATGGTGGAGTTCAGTTCGGTTCAGTGGGTTCAGGGGATAAGGTCCAACAGAGGAAGTCTTGAGGTCTCTTCCTCATTGTGGGTGCGCGAAGTCACTATTAAACTCACTACCAGAGATCAGGTCCAGGTAAGCCACCGTAACAAAGTTCGTTTAGCTCCTATTTTTCTTCAGGAAGAGGCAACTGAGTCCTTAGCGATCCCCTTATATTGCTGCCGCCCACCAGGCAGAATGGAAATCATTTGAGGGTAAACCAGAGGAGGTAGGAAAATACAGAAGAGAAAAGCAAGCCGAAAGGAAGAAGCCCCTGTAAAGTAACAGCCATGGAATAAATTATTTAATTTTTTAACATTATTTAAAATGAGATCAAAGCCATCTATCAAGTTTGCATAAAAACGGCATGTGAGTGTTAGCCATGGGGTCCTGGCTAAATTCCAGATGGGGGTAGAAACTAGATTCTGCAGCACAAAGCATGGGATTAGGGGCTGGGGGTTAGGAGGGGCACTTTGAGTTTGCTGTTTGGCCTTGGGTGAGTCATTTACTGTCGGTGACTCACCGTTCCCCTAGCTGCGCTATGGCGATAATAACAGCAATTATTGAATTGCAACAAATCTCCGGTCACCCAGGATCTCGACAGGCTGTGGGCAGTGCAATGTTAGGGCAGAAGCAAAGCTGGAACTTTTATCCCTTTGCTCTAGAAGCTCCGTCCCAACCCCGTTGAGCTGCAGGAGAATCATGGTTAAGGGTGTCGGATCCATGACATGAACTAGGTGAATAACGAGGGGGAAATTACTCCACCAAGAGTAGATTTTGTGAAATTATTCAAGTACAATATTCACTCATTATCCTGCTAGCTCTATGGAATAGGGGGAAGCTGTCTAATATATATATATATTTTTTTAAATCACAAAAATGGGTCGATTTATTTGATGAATTTTATTTGTCCAGAGTTGCCCATGTCGCACAGTTCTGCTGTTCTGATTCCCTCCAGCAGGGGGTGCCGATCTGTAGCCATAAACACTAGCTAGATCCTGATATTACTGCCTCCCTGGCTCTCCCTGGGGGGGGGGGGGCTGTGTGGATTAATTAGCAAAGTGTTTGTGTAGCGCTTTGGAGGTAGAAAGCGCTAGCTGGTATTATTGTTAGCAAAAGAATAAGAAGACAAAGCAAGCAAAATGTTAGGCGGTGCAAAGACTGGGATAGACAATAATATGTTTATTTCATGATCCCGTGCTATGTTTTTCTATAGCACCCTTCCCTCAGTCAATTCCCGCGTTGGCTAGGAAGGACTTTTTGTGTGACCTTGGGCCAGGCATTCAACCTCTCTGTGTCTCGGTTCCCAACCTGGAAAACAGGAATAATATACTTCCTTTCTCTCGCTCTTTGTCTGTCTTGTCTGGTTTGTAAGCTCTTTGGATCAGGCACTGTCTCTCACCATGGGCTTATCCAGTGCTTAGTATAATAAAGCCCTGATCTCAGCTCCGGCCTGTAGGTGCTATTGTAATACAAATAATGTTACTCACACAGACTCAGCCATGTTTACATAGTGCATTAGTGAGGGGTTCTGTGCCCGCCCTAATAGAACCCTGGCGAACTGTTAGCAGAATGTGTTACAAAATCCAGCTGGCATCTGCAAAATACATCTTTTAACAGGAAGTGCAGGTGAGAAGCCCAATCTGCGACAGTTTAGGACATTGGTCCCTTTACAGCAGGTGCCACAGTCTACACTGTACCTGGCGGCCTTCTTGCTTTCAAGCTGCCTCCCACTGGCCTTTCACAGGGTTTGTTGCAGGGCCACTGGTACTGGGTTTCTTTTGCATGTGGTTAAGAAAAGTAGCATTGAAGTACTTACTGAGAACAAGTACGGCCATGTCGGAAACAGTGGGTGATGGGAGTACCGATTACATATGCAGTCCCAGCAGAGGTGGGCAACTGCGTGTGCACATCGGACGTTTTGAAAATGCGGCTCCAAGAGCTAATGAGAGAAGATTTAAAGATGGCCTGCAAAAGGAAGGCAAGTGGCGTTGGGCCCGTTGTTTGCTTCTTTGTGACAGTTTGAGTTTTAAGGGGGCCATTTAGGGAACTGGGGTAAAAATCTGTCTGGGGATTGGTCCTGCTTTGAGCAGGGGGTTGGACTAGATGACCTCCTGAGGTCCCTTCCAACCTTGGTATTCTGTGATTCTGTGTGAACTCAGACAAATCGCAAGCAATTTTCACCAGAACACCTGAAAGGTGCATCTGCGACCAAAGGAATCTCTCGCTGTCCAATTTCAAGTGTCTCCCATCTACCACTGTCAAGCTAGGGGAGTTCAAAATAAGTTGTGAGCCATTATTGCATAGAATTATAGGACTGGAAGGGACCTTGAGAGGTCATGTAGTCCAGTCCCCTGCACTCATGGCAGGACTAAGTATAATCTAGCCCATCCCTGACAGGTGTTTGTCTAACCTGCTCTTAAAAAGCCCCAATGATGGAGAGTCCACAGCCTCCCTGGGCAATTTATTCCAGTGCTTAACCACCCTGACAAGAAGTTTTCCTAATGTCCAACCTAAACCTCCCTTGCTGCAATTTTAGCCCATTGCTTCTTGTCCTATCCTCAGAGGTTCAGAAGAACAATTTTTCTCCCTCCCCCTTGTAACAGCCTTTTATGTGCTTGAAAACTGTGATCATGTCCCCTCTCAATCTTCTCTTCTCCAGACTAAACAAACCCAATTTTTTGCAATCTTCCCTCATAGGGAAGAGTGTATATATATTCCATAGAATGGAAGACTGTATTATTGTTGCCTCTTTCACTCTTGAAAATGTCTGAACCATCCTGGTATATGCAGCGTTGTGGTAGCTGTGTCAGGCCCAGGATATTAGAGAGACAAGGTGGGTGAAGTAATATCTTTTATTGGGCCAACTTCTGTTGGTGAGAGGATATTACCTCACCTGCTTTGTCCCTCTCAACCATTTTGGCTTAGACTTACTTGGAAATTGTGCTCCTGGGTGGAGAACAAACCTGCCCGCAGCCAGGAAAGTAAAAAACAAAAAGTTATAAACATGTGACTAGAAGAGAAAGTTCTGTGCAACCTCCTCTGTAAGAGTTGCTTCACCCAGAATAATTCACTGGGCAGAGGAATGGTTTCAACCAGCGTATGATGTCGCCATCACTGAACTGGAATCACAGAAGCTGTTTAAAACAGCCAGTCACACTACACAACGGCTTAGGACAGGAAGTGAAGAGTGAAGTGAATCATGCAGGAAATTCAACTTATTAATTATTATTATTTATTTGCATGATCATAGTGCCTAGGAGCTCCAGTCATGGCCCAGGGCCCCGTTGTTCCAGGCGCTGTACAAACAGATAACAAAGAGAGCCCCTGCCCCAAAGAGTTTACAGTCTACGTGTAAGACAGGAGACAGCCGACGGATACATACAGACGGCAGAGTGCAAGGAAACAACGAGCCGATATTGGTCAGCGTGGTAGATGGTGGTCTCAGCACACCAGCAGCCTGGCCATTGTCAAACTTTCTGTAGGCATCAGAGCAAAGGAGAGTTTCGAGGAGGGGTTTGAAGGAGGACAATGACTTTGTTTTGCGGCGGTTGATGGGGAGCGTCTCCCAAGCATGAGGGGCAGCCTGGGGGAGCTTTCCTGGGTCTGCTCACTGCTGGCTGCAGTATTTTTGATGCCCAAAGCAAACTGGTGTGAGGGGGTCTGTATGAGGTTGAACTCCGGAGGTGCGGGCTTGAGTGAAAGGAAGTGGAAGCAAAGGCTCCTGGGAGACTCTACGTTTCAGCTCGGTCCAGAAGACACATTCTGCCCTCATTTAGGGGCCGGGCCCAAGTGCTTCATGTCTGACTGCAAGGGCCCTCTTCCCCTGCCACTGAAGTCAGTGGGTGATGAGGCATGCTCGACCCCTTGAGGAACCTTCAGTGGGATTCACAGGATCAGCAGTTGCGGAGGAAAGGATGGGTGGAGACTCATCAGTTGGCCGGTCTCCACTGCCCAACCATCTATCTCCCTTCCCCCACTATCCATCTCCCTGCCCCCACCCCATCCCAATTGCTTTGCTTTCCTCCTGGCAGGTATTTGCCACCAACCCTTCCCAGTGGTTCATTTCTGTGTAAGCGACCCTTTAGCAGATCCTCCTGCTCAGGGACTGGGAGCTAGGGCTCAGCAGATAGCAGATGCTCTCCATGGGCATACACCACCCTGGAACCATCCGCCGGTCGCCATAACCCCAGGCTTTGAATACTGACAATGACAGGGCTGGGAGAGGAGGGAATTGTCTATCAAATAAGGATAGAGTCATAGACTTTAAGGTCAGAAGGGACCATTATGATCATCTAGTCTGACCTCCTGCACAACGCAGACCACAGAATCTCACCCACCCACTCCTGTAAGAAACCCCTGACCTATGTCTGAGCTATTGAAGTCCTCAAATCATGGTTTAAAGACTTCAAGGTGCAGAGAATCCTCCAGCAAGTGACCCGTGCCCCACGCTGCAGGGGAAGGCGAAAAACCCCCAGGGCCTCTGCCAATCTGCCCTGGAGGAAAATTCCTTCCCGACCCCAAATATGGTGATCAGCTAAATCCTGAGCATGTGGGCAAGACTCACCAACCAGACACCCAGGAAAGAATTCTCTGTAGTAACTCAGATCCCACCCCATCTAACATCCCATCACAGGCCATTGGGCATATTTACCTGCTAATAGTCAAAGATCAATTAATTGCCAAAATTAAGCTATCCCATCATACCATCCCCTCCATAAACTTATCAAGCTTAGTCTTGAAGCCAGATATGTCTTTTGCCCCCACTGCTCCCCTGGGAAGGCTGTTCCAGAATTTCACTCATCTGATGGTTAGAAACCTTCATCTAATTTCAAGTCTAAACTTCCTGATAGCCAGTTTATATCCATTTGTTCTTGTGTCCACATTGGTACTAAGCTTAAATAATTCCTCTCCCTCCCTGGTGTTTATCCCTCTGATATATTTATAAAGAGCAATCATATCTCCCCTCAGCCTTCTTTTGGTTAGGCTAAACAAGCCAAGCTCTTTGAGTCTCCTTTCATAAGACAGGTTTTCCATTCCTCGGATCATCTTAGTAGCCCTTCTCTGTATCTGTTCCAGTTTGAATTCATCCTTCTTAAACATGGGAGACCAGATCTGCACACAGTATTCAGATGAGGTCTCACCAGTGCCTGGTATAACGGTACTAACACCTCCTTATCTTTACTGGAAATAGGATGGGATAAAGCTCCTTAATTGCTCAGGCAGAGATGGTTCCAAGGAAGGAACAATAGAAAAAAGAAATGCCTCCTTTGGCCAAGAAAGGAAAAAGCTCACTCACACATTTGGGCCTCTTTTAAATGAAAGGAGGGTGGATGGGACATTTGTCTTCAGGAGGTGGCTGGGAAACAGTGGGAAGACTTATTTGAATGCCCCAGGCAACACTCCAGGGATTTTATAAGACAGACTGATGACCCTTGCAGGACTTGCCCTCCTTCCATAAATCTCCCATGACTCACCGTAGGGGAGGGGAGATGGGTCTATTCTGTTTGCTTGTTTCAAGGTTACCGAGTTCCCTTTCCCAGGGTATAGTTCTACTCTTACTGTGCTGTGACTTTCTAAGAAAGCCTCCATTGCCATAGGATCAGAGCTGCTCAGAGATTTTCTGACAGAAAAGGCAGATTCATCGAATTCAAAATGTTTCTCAGGAATGGGACAATTTCAGGCCATCTTCTGACTGCATGGGCCTGGTTTCCTGCCAGCTCGCTTGCCCAGCTCCTTGGACTGCCTCAGAGTCAGGACCCCGGAGTTTCCAGGATCCGTGGCTCTGGGGCAGACAGCCGTGCAGATTACCCCAGGATTGGAGATCCCAGAGTTTCTAGGGTCTCCGAGGTGGGGCATGGAGCTGCCGATGAGCCAGGAGCCTTGGAGTTTGGAATCCCAGGTAGAATTTCATTTAGACCTTTTTGAAATGAAACAGTTGGATTGTTTCAAAACAGGTTTTTGCCCGAATTTTCCATTCAGGGGAAATTCCAACATTTCGACATTTTCTTCTGACATGGAACTTTTTTTTCCTCCAAAATTTCTCGGGAAGGGAAATTCCCACTGTCCACATGTTCTAATCTGAGCGTGTGACAATCTTCAGTGCATTTCTCCTCACAACCACCCCTCTGAGGTAGAGCAGTGCTATGATCTCCATTGTACAGGTGGGGAACTAAGGCACACAGAGACTTGGGCCTAGTCTGCACTTACAAATTAGACCGACCTAGCTATGTCACTCTCAGCCTGAGCGCTGTAGTCAGGGCTACCCATGTAGCTGTGGCTAGGTCGACAGAATAATTCTTTCGTTGACCTAGCTACTGCCTCTCGGAGAGGTGGATTACCTACCTCAACGGAAAAAAACCTTCCATCAATATTGGCCATGTCTGCACAGCTGCAGAGCCAAAGCTCAACCCCTGTAGTGTAACCATGTCCTAAGTGACTTGCTCAAGGTCACATAGGCAGTCTGTGGCAGAGCAGAAACTTGAACACAGTCCTTCTGAGTGCTAGACTAGTGCTCTAACCTCCCGACCACCCTTCCTGTCTAAGTGTAAGTTAAATGTAACCTACTCTCTTCCTAACCTACTCCACTCCCACTACCAGCAGTACAGTCAATTTTACACTGCCATTCCACTGAAATCAGTGGGACTTTAGGATATCCACAGTGCATTCAACCGTAATCGGCAGGTTAGGAGCAGCTTCAGTTTTTGCACGAACACAGAGAGGAAAATGCCATTTGTGTCTCTGGACAGATGTAACAGATGGAATAATGACAGTATGTTGCAAAACTCTGCATACCTCAACCCGGGGCTGTATCAGGCCACCACTTCATGCGCATTTCCCACTGCATACTTGTTGACAGGCCAAGAGCCTGTCCCAGGCGTGATTCGGCAGATCATTTTGAACACCCGATATGTCTGAAACAATTGCAAACAGCTCCCGGATGTGTCATGAGCAGGACAAGGGGTTACATCATCCAGTTAGTTAAATGCTACACACAATTTTCTGGGCTCTGATAACTAATGTGCAGCATGCATAATAGGGATTGTCTTTGGAACAGCATGAATATTAATTGTATTATGGTATCAGCGAGTTACCCCAGCCAAGATCAGGGCCCCATTGTGTATAATAAGAGATAGTCCTTGGCCTGAAAGTCATACAGTCTAGATAATAAGAAAAGGAAGAATTATTATCCCCATTTTACAGGTGCAGAACTGATGCCCAATGAAATTAAATGACTTGACCAAGGTCATCCATGGTGTCTGTGGCAGAGTTCCAGTGCAGAGAGCGACTGCAGAGTCACAGTCCAGTGTCTTAACCACTGTTATAAGCAAATGTTATGATATCCCCATCATAGGTCACGAGTAGCGTCTGAACCAGAAACCTTCAGCACGAAAACACAAAGCTGTATCACTTGAGCAGAAGGATTAGCTCCAGTAGCAGGATCTTAGCCTCTCTGCAGACTAACCACCATAAACACTTTACAAGCAGATCACAAAAGTGTTTCCATCTCTGACATACTTTGGAGGAATAAGAGGAAAGTCTAACGCAGTCAGCCTAGACTCAGCTCCCTCCCAGCCCCTGAAGCACTCCTTAGCTCTGAGAAATACTAATTTGATCAGCAGTATTAAGCAGATCCTGGCCCTCAGCCATCACTTACATAACCAGCCATGGAGCCAGCTCTGTCCTCAGCCAGCCAGAAGTATAAATATCTGGCACAGGAAATGAGCTATGGGTCAGTAGACACCCAAAGGTAGAGTCAAGCCCTGTTTAAAGATGGATGCAGTCCCTCTCCCTTCCTCACTTTATTGGCGTACTTAATAAAATCACCTGCTCAGTGCCTGATCTGGAGAATAAATCCAATTGATGCTTACTAACAAATTTGCTCCTTAAAGGGGACCGGCATTGTGCTGTAATATGAAAAGCTCATCTAATCACTCCATCAGTAATTACAAAGAAGAGTAAATCACTAATTAAAATGTGAAAGTGTCTTACACAGTATATAATAAGGAAGGGTAATTAACAATCAAAAGGGAAGCCTCCGCCTTGGCACTGAGATGGTGTGTGTTAAGATGCAAGAAATAATAATATTCAGGTCGTATACAGCACTTTTAATCCATAGATCTCAGGCACTTTTGCCAAGGAAGGCAAATATTATTATCCCCATTTTACAGCAGGGGAAACTAAGGCACAGAGAATTGAAACGGCTTGCCAAGGTCACACAGCACATCAGTAGCAGAGCTGAGACTGTCTAGCTCCTAGGTCACTGTTTGTCCATTGGACCAGACTGCCTCTGCGTTTGAATGCCTGGGGAGGACGCTTTCAGCACTGTAAAGTGATTGCTATTTTTTTTTTTATGTTTGTGGTTAATTTAGCAACGACTTAACTGTTAAATTTAACCAGTAAACAACAATAAACCGTCCCTTGCAATGGCTTTGAAAGCGTCCTTCCTTTCTAATGCTGAGATGCATAGCTGACGTGCTGAACTACATCATCAGGCTGTCATGTTCTGATGGAGAAGGCAGCAAAATATCAGATTGAGTCAGTAGCGCCCCCCACAGCTCTGGAGTGAGTGAAGCAGCGAGAGACATTTCTTAATGCAAGAGGTGCTGGTTTTGCCCTGCTCTGCTCCTTGTGTTCTTTACACCTGTGAAGAGAGAAAGTAAAATGCTGCCCAATCAAAATTCTCCTCTTACTCGCCTGAACGGTAGCATTTGACATGCATTTTGCACTCCTGCTGCATAAGAGTTCATGAACAGCACAAGTGGAGAACCAGCTCATTGCGAGAAGCAATGACTGGACCTGGCTGGGAACTGGAATTTCCATCCCGGGGGAAATTCTGACATTTTGGGGGCAAAAATCATTCTGAATCGGAACGAAAAGGTAAAATTTTCCATGAAATGAAAATTTAAAAAAAAAACTGATTTGGGACCATTGAAGCATTTCATTTTGTTTAGACTTCTATATTATACGAAAACATTAAATAATGTTACCTAGGTAACATTAACTATAATTCATATCATAGACTATTAAATTAACAATTTGCCATTGCATAGAAGTCTAAACAAAAATGAATCAAAATGATAAAGCCAAAGCGAAACATTTAGACAGTGTCGAAACTAAATATTTTGACTTTGGCCTATCAGAAATTCATCTAAATTGACATGTTCCCATGATACGTTTCAATTTCAGTTAGACTGAATTTTTCAATGGAAAACTGTCCATCACAAAATTATTGATCAGGCCGAATGATGACTATGTAGAGTCTTAGCATTAGAGACAGAGCAAGAGCTGTCCTATAATCTCCCTTTGAGGGGAGGACTAGCTCAGTGGTTTAAGCATTGGCATGTTAAACTCAGGGTTTTGAGTTCAATCCATGAGGGGGCCATTTAGGGAACTGGAGTAAAAATCTGTCTGGGGATTGGTCCTGCTTTGAGCAGGGGGTTGCAATAGATGACCTCCTGAGGTCCCTTCCAACCCTGATATTCTATATAACTTAATCACTGCAGGTTTCCTTTAAAATGACTAGCCCATGCTCGCAGAGTGAATGAGTGGTGGAGCAGAGGCTGGAGTACTTGACTCCTCACCCTGTTGTTTTGCCTAGGACAGTGCTTCTCAAACTGTGGGCTGGGACCCCAAAGTGGGTCACGACCCCATTTTAATGGGGTCCCCAGGGCTGGTGTTAGACTGGCCAAAGCCCAAGCCCCACCGCCTAGGGCCAAACCTGAAGCGTGAACCCCACTGCCTGGGCTCAGGCTTCGGCTTCAGCCCAGGGTGGCGGGGCTCAGGTTACAGGCCCCATGCCTGGGGATGAAGCCCTTCGGCTTCAGCTTTGGCCCCCCCCCCCGCCCGGAGCGGCATGGCTCCGGTGGGCTCACGCTTCAGTTCCCCCTCCTGGGGTCGTGTAGTAATTTTTATTGTCAGAAGAGGGTCGCAGTGCAATGAAGTTTGAGAACCCCTGTCCTAGGCCATACATGTATTAACTTCAGTGACTTAAGACCAATGAAAATCACCCCATCTCACGCATATAGCAAGGTGTTGCCGATCCAGAGCCCACAGATACTGATTGAAGACCTGCAAATTGGGCTGTCTGGTAGGTTGCCAGTGGCTTTTTCTGGCTTTGGACAAAAAAAAGTCTAGCACAGAACCACACTGGCAACAGAGAGAAGCCACCCCCTTAGACCAAGAAGGAGCAAGGCATGGGCTGCATTGCAGAGGTCCACGGGTAGCACTGGCCCTATGGAGAGCAGTATTGCTGCCTCTGGTCGAGCCGGCACCGTGGAAAAGCCCGAGTGACCGGTCTGTGACCGCAGCAGCTCCTCTCTGGAGTTGCCCTGCTGGTGAATGCGTGATATTTTTTCCCTGTTCTCTTTGTTCCAGCTGATGCAGCAGCAAGCGGCTATCATGGCATCCGTGGCACAAGGGGGCTACCTGAATCCCATGGCAGCCTTCGCCGCAGCCCAGATGCAGCAGATGGCAGCGCTGAACATGAACGGCCTGGCTGCTGCTCCCATGACGCCAACCTCAGGTAAGGAGCCCGCAGGGCAGCAAGAGGAGTCGGAAGCAGCGGGCTAGGGAGGGAGTTTCCCAGACAGAGGGAGCTGTGCTAGAGAGCAGAGAAAGGGGGGACTGTCACAGGGGGCGCCCAGAGGGTAGCAGGAAAACCCAGAAAGGCATTCTTCATGGAAAGGCCTGATTGTCCTGCCATCTGCAGGGAGTCACCCTGCTCTGAGGGCAGTGAGGGGGAGCCCGGGTAAGATTGGGGGGCAGAGCTCCCAGATCTGGAGTCGCAGTCCATTCTGAACTTGCCCAAAGTTTTGCGCACCCTCTCATGGGGCGTTCCAGTCTGAGACAGTCTAGAGAGAGACCAGAGCCGTGGTGTTCGGTTCTGGAGCTGAACCAAACCAGGGGGCTTCGGTTTGAGGCCCGTCTCTGCCGGCCAAGTCCACGCCATCCTTTGTCGTGCCATAGGCAAGGAGCCATCCTCTTGCGCCCCCGAAGCCGCGGCTTCCCTTTTAAGATGTCAGGGAAGAGCTACAGCAGGAACCCTGCTAGCTCTGACTGCTGGAAACACAGCAGCATGGGTTTGGCCTGGCCTAGCGAAAACCATAAGCAGTGCCACCACGTGGGGTAGACTGGGGCAAACCAGAGAAAACACCCCCCTGGACCCCACATCCCCTGCTCCCCTATGCTCCAGGAGAACGGATGGGTGGAAAAATATGCCAGAGGGTGGCACTGATTTGCAGGGGAGGCCTGACAACAAAGGGGATAGCACCGCAAGGAAGCATGATCATCCACACCAGCAGGATTGCTACAAGCAGAGCCTGTAGTAGGAGCAGACACCTCAGCCCCCAGCACCTCACCCACACCCCTCTGTGGGGGTTTTTGATACCCTGGACTTAATGGTGAGGGCCACCGTTTTTCAGAGAAAAGCCTTGGACGCAGCAGGCCAGATCCTGAGCAGCGCTGAGCGCTTTTCATTTCCCGTTGACGTTAGCAGGCGCTGCGGGTGGTCAGTGCCTCTCGGAGGCAGGTCGCTTGTTTAGGTGGGCGTAGATGCCTGTAGCTGAGCTTGACAATATCGGCCTAAATACGGCCTTTCTGTGCCTCAGTTCCCCGGTTGTGTGAATGGGGATAAGACTCAGTGTGGCTTGCCGGGGGCGTTGCGAGTCTGGATGTGTGGTTGTAAAGGGCATCGGGGGAGAGATGCTAATGTAGCACAGTGTGATTGGGCAAAGGAAGAAAGGGAGGAGATCGAAGAACAAAGAACCGGCCGCTACTGTCCATTTCAGAGCAGGGGCCAGACTGGAGCAGGAGGGAGGGGCCTGGCCAAGGGCAGAGAGGCCAGGTGACATCACCACGATATAATAACTGCTGAGGTGACGTCAGACCGGGACACGTGCAGTTTACAGCCGCAAGGCAGGGTTCTCAGGGAGGAACTGGGAACAAACGATGCTCAGCAGGGAGCTCACGGGGGGCACAGTTCCTGCCGTAGGCATCTCTGTTATTTAGTGGATCACTAGGTTGTGGGAGTGCAGGGCTCTCCTGGCCTTCAGCTCACACACGTTTTAACAAAGAGCTTTCCTTCGGCCAGCACCGTTACACTGAAGCACTGCTGGCTGCCCAGCAAAGAGAACGAGAGCTCTCTGGCTCGGGGGAACCAGCCAAGTGCTGTGAATCGTGTAAGGAGGGGGGGTGAGCAGGAAGGGGAGATGATGGGCATGAGCCACTTTGTGTTGAGTGCAGCCACCTTCTTTAGAGGGTGTTGGGGAATACGTGTAAAATTTGGATCTAGATTTCACACACTCGGTAGTGTGAGATTGCGGAGGTTGGTGAGGCTCATCTCTGGTCAAACGTTTCCCGTTTAAAGTGCTGAGCAAATATTAGTCAATCTGGTCTCACGACTGCCGTGGAAGGGAGGGGAAACTGAGGCAGGGGGATTAAGGAGGTATATGGAGGCTTTCAGCTGCTGCCTATGTTGAATGGGGAGTGTGCAGGGGTGCCGCTGCAGAGAGCTGCTGCCTAGCAGAAAGTCTGGCTAACCCCATCACATAATGCCATTCATAAAGTTACCAAGGTCCAGCTTAAAACCAGTTCGGTTGTTTGCCTCCACTGCTCCTATTGGGAGACAGTTCCAGATCCTCTCCCCTCTGATGGTTAGAAACCTTCTTCTAATGTCCAGCCTTCATTTACCCAGGGCTAGTTTAGCTCCATTTGTTCTTGGGCCAACATTGTCCATTAGTTTCAACAGCTCTTCCCCCACCCTGGTATTTACCCGGGATGTATTTATAGAGGGCAATCAGACTCCCTCTCAGCCTTCTTTTTGCTAAACTAAACAAGCCCTGGTCTTTGTCTTCTCTTGTCAGATAGGCCCTCCATCGCCCTGGTTTTCCTATTAGTCCTTCTCTGCACCTGTTCCAGTCTGAATTCATCTTCCCAGACTTCTCCAGTGCACATCAATATCTGTTGTAGTCTCCATTTGCCTCCTTGCCAGCTGTCGTTGTCCAGAATAGATCTGGTTGGCAAATAGTAACTACATTCCCTGGAAAGTTTGGAGAGAAGTGACACCAGTTTTTTTAGGTCTGTAATTTTCCGGGTTTTTCATTGAAATTACAATTTTCATTTTTATTCAACTTGATTTGAATCAAAACAAAAAATGTTTTCTTTTTTCTTTTTTTTTGGTTTCCACTCCCTTCATTCCCTTTTTTTCCTCCGGAAAGAAGGCAGGGGAAAGGAAACTGAAACCCGAACATCTTTCATTTAGATTTGAATAAAATTGAATCAAAACTATTTTTTTTTTCATTTTGATGAAAAAATTGATAATTCTGAACTCTACCCTGGTGGAGAGGAAAGATTGTCTAGTGACTAGGGCACTACCCTAGGACTTGAGAGACCTGGGCCAATTCCTTGCTCTACCACAGGCTTCCTGTGTGAACTTGGTCAAGTCACTTAGTCTCTCTGTGCCTCAGTTTCCAATCTGTACTATGGTCACACTAGCACTGTCCTCCTGTTAGGGGTACTGTGAGGAAAAAATACATTAAAGATTGAGAGGTACTCAGATACTATGGTAATGGCAGTCAGATACGTATTTAGATAGACCCCAAAAAATGCTCAGAGATTTTCATATAATTTGAAAAGCCACTTTTAAGTGTAAACTTTGGACCATCTGTAGTTATAACAGGACTAGCCAGAGGCACCTTAGCTTATTAGATCCTCCGGTTCATGGGGGCATCATCCTTGGATAGCATTTACTCTGCCAGCTCTGTCATACCGGCCTAGTGTACCCACAGCAATCACGGTCTTGGGAGCATGAGGTCTGACTTGTTCCCTGAGAGCTCCAGCTCATATTAGCAAAAGTGCCTTACGTTTTCAAAGGCACCGACGCCCTTCAGCCCCCATTGACTTCAGTGGGAACTGCAGGTGCTGTTTGAAATCCGTGCCGAAGCACAATATCGGTTTAATGTTCTCCATAGTTCTCCTGAGGGGGTGGGCAATGGGGACAGGTGGAAGGAGGTGAGATAATGAATGCAGTGTTGTCTGGTGTCCTGCATCTGGCCTGCCTGGTTTTGCTCATGGCCAAAGTACACAGAGCACCCCCCCCAAGAGAGGGAATCTCGGCCTGTGAATTGTGGTGGCCAAGAGGGTTGAGAGCTTCCTTCCATTTCCAGTAACTCAGACACCAGGAGTGCCCTGTAAACCATTGTACCAACTCCCCCAGAGTCATCGTCAAGGCACCAAGCAACCCAGCGCTGCCCTGAAAGCGCTGCGCAAAGGATTCTGGGATGCACCCAGTTCTGAATGACCGATTGGCACTGGAAAGGCTGGGAAGCCCTGCCATGATCGATGACAGTCTCACTGTGTGAATGCAAAGGAAAAGTAGTAAAGCTGGGACTGCCGGTGGGCAAGCTAGGGTTGAGAATGACATGGGGTGACAAGGCCCTGAGCCGGCCTCGAAGCAGCAGCCGGTCACAGGGTGAACTGGCCCTTCAAGAGACATGAGGGCTCAGCTGCACCTGTGCCAGTTTTGGCCTGCCTCTCCCAATGGAGGCAATGAGCAAAGTCACCTAATGAGGAGTCAAGTGACCTGGAGCCAGGCCAGCCTGCTGGGGGATAAAAATTGGGGAAAGAAGAGAGGCAGCTGGAGGCTGATGGTGGTTGGTGAGTCTGTGCCCCCTTCCTGGCTGAAGCAGGAAGGGAAATGCTGTTTAAGACCTAAGCTAGGGTGTGCTGTCTTGGAAGAAGTGCGGTGGCAGGGAGAAGACAAGACACCCCAGAAGGGTGGACCTTTGGGGCTTAGCGGAGAGCTAAGTCGCCTTAGCATTTGTTTGCCAAACTACCTGGGCCTGTGAGAATCCACTGGCTCACACAAGCCCTAACATCTCCTTGCAGCTGCATCTGGGGACAATGTCAGCGGTTATTGATTCAGTCAAGGGCCTTCTTACCTATCTCTCCCCTTGCTTCTCTTGTTATAGAAAAAAAAAAATCTCATTCCAAGCTGGCTTACGGAAAGCCAAGGAAATGCTTGACTTGGAAATCTTACCCCATACATTTCAAAATATGTGTTTACACAACGGTAAATATATAAACAACGAGTCGATGGAGCTACTGCAAAACCAAATAGAAAAGTGGCTTAATTATATCTGCACCCTTTAAACCCGCTGCTGACAAGATTATCATATTTGCATTAGCTAGATTTGTTTTGTGTTGGTGGGAGCGGAGAGAGCGTCAAACAGCAAACACCTGGAATTCAAATGCTCTCAGGGCCTGAAAAGCACTGAATCCATCCAGTGTGGTGCATGGTGGCCCTGACACAAAAGAACACAAGCTCTTTTGCATATTCATAGATTCATAGATTCTAGGACTGGAAGGGACCTCGAGAGGTCATTGAGTCCAGTTCCCTGCCCGCATGGCAGGACCAAATACTGTCTAGACCATCCCTGATAAATAAGGCTTGAAAATGAATGAGTTCTGCAACTTAGTTGTGTAAATACCAATATAACAGCCAAATGCTTTGGCTGCCATGATATACAGTGTATGAAATATATCCCTGCACCACTTCTGTGCAAGCATCTGTAATACTGTATACCCTTGGGAAGACATTTCCAACTCTATCTCCGTTCATGAAAACCCTATACAGCCATTCATAGAATCATAGAAATGTAGGGCTGGAAGGGACCTCAAGAGGTCATCAAGTCCAGCCCCTTGTGCTGAGGCAAGGCCAAGTAAACCTAGACCATCCCATGAAAATATCCATTCATGAATAGCCAATTAATATTCATTTATGACAAGCCTAGCTTTGGAAATGTCCCCACCCAGTAACACAGCACTGCGTAACAGGCACAAACCTTGCTAGGAAGAAATGTAGAGGACGACTTTCACATCCAAGCCACCACACCCAGGAGGTACTGCAGACCCAACATGCGTTATCGGTGGGGCTGCTGTTATTAGGAGAAGAATAGGAATTCTGCTTCAGGGAAGATTTTGAAATTATAACATTTTATTTTCTTTCTGATTTGAAACAACCCCTCCCATCCCACCCGCAAATTTTGAAACAGAAACCTGGAGAAAAATGGTTTTGAAAAACCGAAAGATTTCATTTTGATAAATTCTAAGCAAAATTCTACCGGGTGGGCTAATGGGGAGCTGGCTCTCCAGGCTATAGGCAGCCCGGGGAACGGTTGTATCAATTTAGATGGAATAAATTGGGCCAGAGACTCAAAGGTGTTAACATGACTCTGAAGCTGTCCAACATTAAGTAGTTTTCAACAAGATTTGGGGTTTGGTACACAAAGACCTCAGCCTGCCTAGTACTATGGCAAACACATCATTTTAACTTTTTCTTAAAGATACAGAAAAGAAGGGGAAACTGTTAATGCATTTGAAATATAAAGCATTAAGTAAGGCTTTCTTTTTAACATCATCCCTTGTTCCCTTTCTCTTTAGCCAGAGAGAGTCTGTAAAGTCAAAAACTCTTGTTTGACAGTCTGTTAGATGTTTGCAGTGTTGTTGTAGCCGTGTTGGTCCCAGGATATTAGAGAGACAAGGTGGATGAGGTAATATCTTTTATTGGACCAACTTCTGTTGGTGAAAGAGACCAGCTGTTGAGTTAAACAAGAGACCTGCTCGAAAGCTTGTCTCTTTCATCAACAGAAGTTGGTCCAATAAAAGATATCACCTCTCCCACCTTGTCTGTCTCATCTCTTAGAGGATAATACCTATCCTTTTTGGCAAAAAGAGAAAAAGTTAGTTGAGATGGGCTGGAGCTATGCTGTAACTGCCGCTGTTCAATCCCGTTTCCAAGAAGACAAAGCAAGACAAACGCACACAAAAGGGGAAAGAAGAGAACAGCAAAGACAGACAATGCACCTTCTGTCTCTGGTGTTGGCTTTCATTTGCAACCTCACTGCTGGAAAACACTGGCACCCCACATGGTCTTATCAGCCACTCAGAGTCCTGGCAAACTTGTACCAGCAGCAGGCTTAGGGCATTGCATTTAACTTCCTCTTTCTGGTCACAAGGCTTACAGCAGTTGCAAAATCTACAGTCTTGACCAGCTAAGCCTGATTCTGATTAGCGAGAGGGCAAAAGGAGGCTAGGAAAGAGAAGAAATAAGGAAAACGACACATGAGAAGTGGGGATGAGAAAGTCTCACGTACCAGGTGGTATTCGAGAATCAGCTGGAGCCAGTGGAGGTGGTGATGCCATCTGGGTCCCTCTCTCTGTCCTGGTCTGGTCAGGTCCATTTTGAGGATTAGGATGAAGAAGGACGGGGGTCCCAGGAGATGGTGGGGGTGGCAGCCAGAACATTTCCAACCAGCTCTAATTATCATCATTTATTATCTGCATTATGGTAGCCCTTAGACTTCCCAACTGAGCTCAAGGTCCCATTGTTCTAGGCGCTGTGTAGACACCTAGTCCCGACCCCACACAGGTTGCTGTCTGAATAGGCAAGACAGGCAAAGGCTGGGAGGGAAAACAGAGACGTACATCTATCCATCTACTGCCATATGTGCTCCTCCATCTAGTTTTCTGTCTGTCAATGGTATTGCTAATGTGGCTACTGTAACCCACGCACCTCCTGGGTCTGGTGCTCTGGCCCCTCGAGTGGCACCAAGATCACTTAGAGAGAGATTAATGAGTCTGCTACAGCCTGAGCTAACAGCCATGTGGCTTTTAGCTCATGCAGTAGAGGCTCAAGCATTTAGCTCTAGAGATCCTAGGTTCAGTCTCCCCCACTGACAACTGGGGTCTGTCAGTGTTACACTAGCATGGTAGATAACTAGATAGCAGTGCTCCGTCTTGATCCTAGTAGCCTTGGACTTACAGTCCACACCTTGATCACCCTGCTGGACAGAATTTGCCATTTATTCCTCCTCGCCTCCCGCGCCCCCAACCTTTCTACTGTTTGCTCTATGTGAGTTTTGCGTCTCTCACATCATCTGTATAATCACATTAAAATATTTCCAAATATAGGACCAAATCCTCCACTGGTGTGAAGTGGTTTCCTTCCACTCACTTCAGCGGCGCTACACTGACTTACTCCAACTCGGGATCCGGCCCCACTGGGTTTATGCAAAGGAAAATTAAAGAATTGAGGGGAATAAACCTCAACAAAAAAAAAAATCCTCACTGCAATTTTAAGTAAAGAAATCACATTTCCTATGCAAATAGAGGAGAGATCAGGAAAAGCGACTGACATGCTAACTAGGCTCTGTGACATTCAGACTGATGATGTGTGCAAAGAGTACTGCCCTTGAACCTCCGGATGTCACCTCTTGTTCCCTGGGCCCCGCATACTGCATAGAGGGAATTTCTTCAGGCCAGCGACATCTGAAGCAAAGGGGAAGAAGCAACATGTCTGTTCTGGGCAGCAGGAAGGCTCTGAAATAGCATCCACTATGATATAGTGAAAGCGGAGTGCCTGTGTAACATTTGGGTGGGCTAGAGTTCACTTTTGTTTCCCATCTCCAGTGCCTTAAAAAAAAAACCCAACTCCCATAGAAAGTCACTGGAAACCCAGAGTTCAGTCTCTATGGATTTTCAGCAAGGATGGCACAGGGTCAGCCTCCCCACATTCAAGTCCCAGAAGGAACTAAAGACATGAATTTAATTAAATAACTTTATAAAATCTTATGATAAAGAAACAAATAATCTAATTTTTACAGCATGACATGACTATTTTATAACCCACAGACATTACCTTCACAGTTATAAACATAATTAAAGGAAACAAATTAAAATCTCAACAGTTCAGTCCCCACAGAAGTACAGTAAGAGAAATGGAGAGTTCCCAAAAGCTTAGATTTTGTCATCTCAGTTAGAGTCTTTGATCACCAAATCTATGCAGTCTGCTGAGTCTAAAACAACATCTTCCCTCCACTTGCTTGTAAGAATCTTCAGTTGAAATTCATGCAGACTCTTCCTCTGCTGAAATCACTGCTAGCCAGCCAGCTAACTGATTAACCAATCACTCTTGCCCCGGGAAATATTTTGAAAATACCTGCCACCCGGACAAGCTGATCCCTTCCAAAAGCAAAAAGAAAATTGATTTTCAGAAATATTTGTGATGAGCCACCTCTGGCAGGGGTGCGATAGAGGGTGTCTCTGTCAGAAGCAGGGAGCGCACCCCCAACTTTCACCGCATTTTGGTGGTGGAATTGTACCTAAGGTCTCCTGAGAACATGCAAGGAGCCTCTGTCAGAGTATGGCTGCTGGGTGGATGGTTATCGCTTTAGCTAGGAGATCAGCTTCCCAGAGGCAGGGTTCTCTAGTGATTACGGCACTGCATTGCAGCTCTGGGGAGATGAGTGCTGTTCCTGTCTCTGCTGCATGACCGTGGGCAAGTCGTGTCGTCGCTCTGTGCCTCAGTTTCCCCTCTCACCCTTTGTCTATTTATTTTGTAAAATCTTCGGGTCTTCTTACTATGTGTCTATGCAGTGATCAGCACCACTGGGCCCTGGTCTCAGATGAGCCCTCTAAGCATTGCCTTAATAAAATACCATGATAATAAATTCAGACGTGATGACTGAGGCAGAGGGAACTAGACTCAATTACACTGTGTTAGCCCTACTTATTCCCACCTACTGCTGTGTAAGAATGTCTACACTGGTGCAAATTACATGTGGTGCATGAGTTAAAGCCTCTTACATACCATTAGAGTCAATGGCCTAATTCAGATATAATATATTTAATAAAAAAATATATGCTCTAGTTCAAAAGGAAGTAGTTTGGGGAAGTTCTCTGGCATGTGCTATACTGGAGGTCAGACGTGATAATCTAATAGTCCCTTCTGGCCTTGGAATCTATACAAAGGGAGGGGTGAATGACACATTAAGTAGGTATGCAGTATAGCAGTAGCCATGTCAGTCCCAGGATAGTAGAGAGACAAGGTGGGTGAGGGAACATCTTTTATTGGACCAACTTCTGTTGATGAAAACGAGGAGTCCTTGTGGCACCTTAGAGACTAACACATTTATTTGGGCATAAGCTTTCGTGGGCTAGAACCCACGTCATCAGATGCATGAAGTGAAAAATACAGGAGCAGGTATAAATACATGAAAGGATGGGGGTTGCTTTACCAAGTGTGAGGTCTGTCTAACGAGATAAATCAATTAACAGCAGGCTACCAAGGGAGGAAAAATAACTTTTGAAGTGGTAAGAGAGTGGCCTATTACAGACAGTTGACAAGAAGGTCTGAGTAACAGTAGAGAGAAATTAGTATTGGGGAAATTAAGTTTAGGTTTTGTAATGACCCAACCATGCCCAGTCTTTATTCAGCCCTAATCTGATGGTATCCAATTTGCAAATTAATTCCAGTTCTGCAGCTTCATGTTGGAGTCTGGTTCTGAATTTTTTGTTGTTGAAGAATTGCCACTTTTAGGTCTGTTATTGAGTGACCAGAGAGGTTGAAGTGTTCTCCTACTGGATTTTGAATGTTATGATTCCTGATGTCAGATTTGTGTCCATTTATTCTATTGCGTAGAGACTGTCTGGTTTGGCCAATGTACATGGCAGAGAGCGAGACAAGCATTCAAGCCACACAGAGCTCTTTTTCAGAGTTAAAAGATATTACTTCACCCACCTGGTCACATTAAGTGGGTGTGAGTCTCGCTAAGTCTGGAAGGCGTCTGCTGGTGTAATTTACATGTTGCGGGGGGCTGCTGAAATTTAAACTCCTCCTAGACTTCCTTAGGTCCTGTCTCCATTAGCAACACTTAATCTGGTGCAAATACACTGATGCACTGATGTCAAGAAGAGATGAGAACCATGCATTTTATTCTGTTAAATTACGAGATTAAATCTTAGCAGTGTTGAATTTGTTTTACATAGGTGCCGCATAGCCACATTGGGCTCATCACTGGTACATCTATTTCTCTAATGTAGGCAGCACGCAAGACTCACCCCTGAATTTAGCCATTGGTCTGTCTGCCTCTCTCAGTGCAGCCAGAACTGCAAGGTGCATGGCAGGGTTGGGTGAAACTGCACCAATGATATGCTGTCCTTGTGGGGGTAACTGTTATGATGCTACAAACTGTAGCTGTTCTTTTTTCCTTCTTGGACTAGCCATCTACTCAGTGTATTCTGAAACTGGAGAGCCTACTAGTTCAGAGGCAGGCCATGTGATAGCCATGCCAGTAGGCCAGTCATTGGATTCAATAAGATCAGAAGGCTGACATCTCCAAGACTAAAACCAAAATGACATGAGATGCTCTATGAAGGTGGGACTCAGAATTCTCCTCTGAGGCCAAACAATGGTTAGAAAAAAAAATGCCTTGATAGTTTGCCAATAAATTAGGCCAGGCCTTAGCATCATTGGAGCTATGCCAGTTGACACCAGCTGAGGATCTAGTTTAAAGGTTGTGATCACTGGAGGAAAAGCCCACTCCTGGGGTTAAACAAGCTCGGGCAAACCTTTCTCATCTTATGCGCTTCCCAACATGAGCAACTGTTGCACAGTCTTACCCGTGATGGTGCAAACTGTCCATTGCATTGTGAGATGATTTTGACCTTTATTCATTTTGTTATCTATAGGCGTCCCGCTGGTGTTCATCACCGTAGTATCCGCGTTTGCTGTGTGTAATCACCACCTGTGGAATTCATCATCCTAAAGCTGTTTTTTCCCCCTTCTGTTTACTTCCTTCCTGTAGGTGGGAGCACACCTCCTGGCATCACTGCACCAGCTGTGCCTAGCATCCCATCCCCAATTGGGGTGAATGGTTTCACAGGCCTCCCACCGCAGGCTAATGGGCAGCCCACCGCAGAAGCTGTGTTCGCTAATGGCATCCATCCTTACCCAGGTAAGCCAAACCATCCCGATTCTCAGACCCAGTTGGCTTCCGTCCTATTAAGACGGTCCAGTCCTGAGAACTTTATCTGATACGTCCTCTCTCTCTGAGCGACAATATCCTGCTCCAGTGTGTTTCTCTCTGCCATGGGAGCTACCTTGTAGCTGGACACTAAGGTCAGGAGATCTCACCTGGTAAGCCGGCCCCAGGCACATGTGTCCACCCTGCACATACGTGCGGCCAGGTCAAGCTGAAACCAACATGGTGCATGTGTGGTCGTTCTCCCAGGTGTACCAAAAGGGTGCTTGTTCCTGGATGATCTTGTAGGAGCTGTGCTGAGCCTAGCTCAGCTGACGGTCATCAGCTACGTCTCTTACTGCCCACACTTCCGGATCTCCTCCCTGAATTCGGTTATGGGCAGAAGAGTGACTGTGGAAGGAGGACACTATGGGAGTCTGTCTTGATGGGATGGGATGGGATTGGCATTCAGCTAGTCTGCCCTGTCCATCTCGTGTTGCAACCAGGGCCGCCGAAAGCGGGTTCGGGCCCCGGTGAAAAAATTATTTCGGGGCCCCCCAGCAAGGGCGGACCATCTAAACAGGGCCGACGAGAGGTGGGGGAAGCCAGGGAAGCCGGGCCCCCTTCCGGACCGCCGGGCCCCGGTAATTTGTACGGGCTTCCCCCCCCAGCTCTCGTCGGTCCTGGTTGCAACCCATGTGCTGTAGCAGTGACCTACACGAGGCCTTTCACTTGGTGGATCAGTGCCGTTCACTGACCCACTAGCCGTATCCCTGCTCAACTCACTTAACAGCCCTGGAGACTGAAATCCTTTCTGTATCCACAGAACAGGTCCAGCTCCACACCACAAATATGGCTAAACCCTGCACTGGAGAGACCTCCTCTAAGGTTGAGGCATTAGACCAGTTTCCATAGGCATTCAGCATGTGGCCTGTTTGCTATGGCTGACACAAAGGGCGCCAGTTGTGAGGTGGTGTTTTATTAGGCACATCCAAGCCAAGGATGCAGCAACATCTCACGAGGCCCACCTGTGCACCTAGATTTCTCTGAGGTGCGGTTATCTCACCATAACCATCCATCCCTCTTTAAACTGCATATTTGATGGGACGGCATTTCTTGCCATTTTATACACAATAAAAAAATGATTTAAATAAATGTTACTAATTAACGCTAACCACCAGCTGGTGTAGGAATGTTTTACCCTGGAGTGTGTGGCGATTAATCTAGCCCGTTAGAAAGTTGAACACTGAGTCAGTACTTCAGCCAATGAGCTTGCCTCATGCGACGCAAAAAGCACTCCCAGGGTTGTGAGTTCAATCCCCTTGGACTAGATGAGCTTATCCTTGCAGGGAACTTTACTGATGTGCTGGAGGGAGGAGAAGTCTTAGGTGATAGAAGCAGAGCTGAGCAGATAATCAGTTATTTCAGTTCGGTGGCTGAACTGAAAAATCCAAAAAATGTTTTTATTTGGGGTCAAATGAAAACGTTTGAGGCTTCATTTTGTTCCTTTTTCTGGTTTTTCTATCACACACACACACACACACACACACACACACACACACACACCCTTTTTGTTGTTGTTTTTTGGCTTTCTTGAATTTAGCTACATTTCAAAAAAAAATGTCATTTTGAAATAGTTTGCTGAGGTGATCTATCTATCTAACTGCTCAGTTTAGCTAGTCTGTGCATTTATGTAGTCCCGTCACTGTTGTCTTTGGAGCAGTGGAAACCTTTCTGTACGCACGTACATGAAATCTGTCTGCCTCCA
Organism: Terrapene triunguis; assembly: GCF_002925995.2. Lineage (NCBI taxonomy): Eukaryota > Metazoa > Chordata > Testudines > Emydidae > Terrapene > Terrapene triunguis. The sequence goes on along the minus strand of NW_020664420.1, from coordinate 376,035 downwards.
GATCTCGTTCCCAACTCCAGTCTCAGCCCAAGCCCCAGGAAAGGTTCTAAAGGTCTTCACGCTTGGTTATGGTTTTCATGTGAGACTGGGGAAAAGTTGGTGGCATCTGTCCAATTTTGTGTAAGTTTGGGGGCTTATTCAAACCCTCAAACTGAAGCTCCAGGTATGTGAATCCAGGCAAAGGGAATGTTTTCACAAACACCTAAGATCTGAGGCAGCGCATGCCACTCACTTTTAGTTACGATTCCTAGTAGTACTGGGTGAAATTCACCTTCGTTTAACTTCAGTAATTGGACTAATGATTTGATTAGGCCTTTTGAGTTATTAATACTAAGGGGTCCAATCCTACCACCATTCCCCATGTTAGTCCAACTGGACTAACAAGGAAGGTTTTTAGGATCAGGCCCTTGTGATCAACCCTGGCAGAACTGCTTCATGGAGGGTTTTTATTAATATTGTTTTATTCCCTGATAAGAATTCCTTTCAAATCAGAATCTTTACTGCTTGCCTAGCCCAGGCCTCTGGCTACTTAGAGAAATAGATTTCTAATTTATTTTACCTGGGAAAACCCAGGGCTTACATGAAGGGAAAATAGTTTTCTGGAACTCAACCAAGTTTCACAAAATCCGAAGCTTAAAGCTAGATCTGGTCAGGAATTTTTCGACAAAACGTGTTGTGTCAGAAAATGCCCATTTATCAAAACTGAAATGTTTCACAGAAACATATCAGTGTCCATGAAACTTTCATTGGGATGTATTTCTCAGCTCCAGGATGGAATTTCTGGTCAAATCAGGGGACAGTGAGCGAGAGAGAGTTATTTTTTGGTTGTTTGTTTCTTTTTTACTAAAATATTTCAAAAGGTCTCAGTTTCATTCCAATGGGGAAAGAAATCACATTCCAAAACCTGCACATTTTTCACGAAACTGACTTCTTGTTTTCCCACCAGCCCTATTTAAAAGATGAAAATATTTTCGGCTGGAGATATTGCAGAAACCAAAATCGCTCCCAGGCTGGCCAAACGCAGCTAGTGAGGAGCGACATGCAAACAATACGATTTGGAAAAACTTTGAACACTATCTGTGCTCTGTGGACCTCTTTGCTATGGAAATTGCAGCATATTACCAATCAGCCTTTGCCTAACTCTGCTCTCATTGAAGTCAATCAGACGTTTCTCCAGAGATCTCAATGGGTCAAATCCTAGCCTATTGTTTCAGTGCTTCTTGTCCCAGCTTGAGATGGGCCCAGAGAACAAGCTGGATCCAAGCATTCCCAAAATAGGATTGATTTATTTTATTGTGTGTATTGATTCCAACTTCCTCTCTGTACCTGTCTCAGGCTCTGTGCAAATTCCAAAACTTTAGTCATTGCCACGAGGTATTATTGAGGCCAAGAGCTTAGCAGGACTCAAAAGAGGATTAGACACTTATATGGATAATGAGAACATCTACGGTTATATTAGACTGGATAAAAACGTATGAAGGACACAAACCCTCATGCTAGAAACCAACTGCCGAGGTTAGGAAGAAACTTTCAGTGTTCAGCGGCTTATTCTATCATTGTCCATTAAGAGATAACTTGCACCCTCCTCTGAAATATCTGATATTGGCACTCCGGTTCTATGCCCCAAACAACATCTCCCCACCCAGCTTTCACCAGCCTCTGGTTTACAATATAAGTCTGGCACAAAAATGTCCAGGAACATTTATTATTATTTATTTATTTAGCAGCACAGCATATATAGCACTTTGTGACCCAATTCAGCTCTCAGTTACTCTTCTGTAAACTCTGAACAATTCCATTGTGGGTTTATACCATTGTAACATCTGGCAGAATTTGACCCACTGCCTTCCTTGCATGAAAATAGCAAAACAGAGAACAACCGCTATCTTTAGACACATATGGTCCGGAGTGTCAGAATCAATGTAAATTACAAATCATGAAGCCTATCTATCTATCTATCTATCTATCCCCAGACACTCCCTCTATCTATCTATCCCTATACCCCCCCATCTATCTATCTATCCCCATACCCCCCCTCTATCTATCTATCTATCCCCATACACACCATCTATCTATCTATCTAGCTATCCCCATACACACTATCTATCTATCCATCCCCAGACACTCCCTCTTTCTATCTATCTATCCCCAGACACCCCCTCTATCTATCTATCTATCTATCCCCATACACACTATCTATCTATCTATCCATCCCCAGACACCACCTCTTTCTATCTATCCCCAGACACCCCATCTATCTATCTATCCCCAGATACCCCCTCTATCTATCTAGCTATCTATCCGCAGACACCCCCTCTGTCTGTCACACCTAAACTAGGGGGGAGGGATAGTTCAGTGGTTTGAGCATTGGCCTGCTAAACTCAGGGTTATGAGTTCAATCCTTGAGGGAGTCCTTTAGGGATTTGGGGCAAAAATCTGTCTGGGGATTGGTCCTGCTTTGAGCAGGGGGTTGGACTAGATGACCTCCTGAGGTCCCTTCCGACCCTGATATTCTATAATTCCACCAAAAAACCACAGTCTTTGAAACACAAAGGCATCAGGTAATTGCTTTCCCTTTCTTTTTCGTTGGATTTTTTAATCTGTTCATGTTTATTAAATAAAAACTTCAAAACAAAACCGAAAGAGTGCAGTCACAGTAGGTGCAGCCCACACATCTGAAAAGAAAACCTCTTTCTTTTTCTCTCTCCTCCCTGGCTCCTTTTTCCCATTCTCTCCCCGGCAGGCGGAGGACAGGAACCCAATATCATTCAAGTTCAGGTCGAACTTTTGAACCCACCGTGTTTGAGAGGGTTTTGAAATTAGGCAACATGAGTGCACCTATCACTGCTTGTCAAGGGTGTGTGCTCAGCCTCCGTGCCTACAGCTGCTCCTCACTGTGCTGTTGTGACCTACCAACAGTTCCCATGCAATACCACTGCAGATCTGTCAGCTGCAGGCAAGCTTGCCCTGCTCTCACCCCCGCCAAGCCTGGCCAGAATTCACTGTTCTGAGGTTCTCTCACAGTTAGGGATTCTGTCCGGGGAACAAATATTTTCCTTCCCCTTACGCTCATCTCAGGCCATTTGGGGGATTGCGCTAGTTTATCTGCCGGCCCTTTGGCCTTTCGGCGTCTCAGTTCAGAGCGCCATTGAACATGGCAGTGTGTCATAACATATAGCAGGAGCACAAGCCTAATCCTTTGTGCCACGAGATTGTGAGCAACGTCACAGCAACCTCAGCGTGCTCACCGGCTCCGGGTTAACAGTGGTGACAGGGACTGCAGTCGGCCGGCAAGGCCTTGTACCAGCTGAGATGAGAGCTGAGGGCTCAGTGCCTCATTTACAGGCGCGTAAGAAATGTAATAAGAAAGATACTGACCACTTTATGGGCTAGCTTCTGTTCTCTGTTACACCACTAACAGCCTGTGACCCTAGTGGAATTACTCTGGATTTGTACCACGTAATGGACAGCAGAAGTTGGCCTCGGGTAGTGACCATTAATCCCTTTCCTCTGTTACTAATAACTCTGCTGTATAGCCCGAGCCACAGTGTCATTTTTAGCCTTGTAGCGCAAGCCCCGCCTACCCAAATCTGTCGACCCACGGTCAGAGGCTCCTGCCGCGGGCTGTGTAGACAGACCCTGTAGGGCTGAGACCGCCGTTTGCCCTCTGTTTGTACAGCACCTATCACAACAGGGACTCAAACTGGCTAGCCTCTGGGAGCTACCACAATATACGTATATTTTAAATAAATAATAATATATCAGGAGACTTGGGCTCTATCCCTGGCTTTGCTATTGACCTGCTGCGTGACCTTGGGCACGTCACTTCAACTGTCCATGCCTCTGTTTCCCCTGTGTCGATTTAGCGTGGAAGCTCTTTGGGGCTCACAGTGTGTTTGAAAACCACCTTGCACAGCAGGGCCCTGATCTCAGTTGGGGCACGCAGGCTTTGCCATAAGTCAAACGGCGAGTAAAGAGAAGAATTCCCAGAGGCAAGTTATATTAATTTAGAGCAGGTGGGGGCCTCTTACCCCTTCGTTTTTCTACTCTGAACATACATGAACATCCTCTGAACTTGCCATGTGGATAGGGACAGGGATTCTCAGCCCTGCAGGAGTGACGCCAAAAGAACAGGTCCCCTGGGTCTCGTGAGGAGTTTCGTAGTGTGGCGGGCATGGAGGATGGGATAGCATGCCTTTGACAGCATGGCAGCCTGCCCCTGTAAGGCGAAACGAGACCAGAGAGCACAGGATCGGTCGCTGTTTTCTGCCGGATCAGCACATTCTTTCTGTGAGTGCAGTTATTGTTGTGTCTGAATACCTAATTAATTACAACAGTAAACGCTGGCTTCTTTAATCACAGCATCAGCTGTCCTAATCAATCTTAATAATATGGAATCCGTACTATGGCACCCATGAATTTTAATCTACATAAATTTCTTAAGACCTCTCGCAAGCTTGTTGTACGAAATGATATAATTATGGATATAGATTAGGGCTGTAGAGAGTGATTTAAATTGGATTTAAGGAGAAGGTGACTAGAGTCCTCCCACTCGTTTATTTATTTATTTATTTTGATCCTGACCTTGCAGAGGGTTTTCTTTTTGTGATCATTTTATTTCCTTCTCCACTGAAAAGCGGGTAACAGTGTGGCCTGCTTTTCTGACCCTACCCGCATGCTTCACCATACTCAACCCCAAATACACACTTTCAGTATCCACCCCTCTAGAACCCTGTGAGAGGTGACACTGTCTTAGCTCCGCTCGCTGAGTTATTGGACAAGTTTCTACAAGGCTGTACAAAAGGTCCCAAAGCCGCAGACTGAGGCGATAGCACCTCATAATATAGATAAGGAATGATAGTGCAAAGCACAGAAAAACAGATTGAATGAAATGAATTCCTGGTGCTTGGCTGTTGTTGACCATTTTGAGGCAGAGAATGGCGAGATCAGAGAAAGTTGCCCTAGATCCATGGAAGTGAAATCACTGGCTCTATTAGGGCGACCTGAGGGGAATTTTTTTTTTTTTTGAGAAATAGTAAATTCATTGAAAAATGAATTTTTCGGGGCAGAAAAACTATTCATCAGTTCGGGTCGAATTCAGCAAATAGTTTCACACAAAAACAGAATCGGATTTTTTTTTAAGTCAAAATGATTCATTTTAGCCCTATTGAAATGAAACATTTTGACTTCTTGTTTGGCAACGGCATTTCGTATAGATAGGTAGCTAATTTATAACAATCCCCCCCAAAAAGTGTGAGAAAAAACCCCCAAAAAATCCCAAAATGAAACAAAGGGGAGGGGGGGATCGTTTGGGGTGAAACAAAATGTTTCATTCCACTCAAAACCTTTTTTTTTTTTTCATTTTGGGGCGGGGGGGGACCTCAGTTTCATTTTGAACTAAACCAAATTTTTTTTCAGATCGTTCAATTCAGTCCCTGAACTGAAAAATCCGTTCTTTGCTGAGTTCTGCTCCGCACCTCACAGGAGCAAAGACCTCGCTTAAATCAAACTGAATGGATTTCAGCAATAACATTTGCTTGGCAGCCTGTATGCTGCATGTGTTTAAACCTGAGCTGGGACAGTGAAACTACAATAATCTGGAGACTTTGGACCTCAGGGCCCAATCCAAATCCCACTGAAGAAAATGGAGAGACTCCTATTAACTTCAATGGGAGCTGGATCAGTCCCTAATCTTCATCATCTCATCTACACCAGTGTAACTCTATTGACTTCAGTTCAGCTCCTGCTGATTTACCCTGATATATAAGAGAGCAGAATCCAGCCCTTTTTGTATGTAGTCAGTTTCACCTCTTGGTCACCGAGACACTGACTAACTTGCAGCTGTTGTGTTTGAGTTACTAATGTCCCGGGAGGAATGGGATATTTATTACATCTTTTTCAAAGCACCATTTTCACTGAATTTCTTTTTAAGAAAACGTTTTAGATTCTGTAATCATCATCCCCGTATGTTCCTAGGGAAGCTAAATATTGGGCCTAAAAGCAGCTGGGTGTCCCTTTAAAAAGCAGATAAACGTTACACTGGTATGAAAGCTTCCTGGCCTTTATTTTAAAGTGCTGGGATTTCATGCTGACTTTGGGAAGTCATCCTTGGGTTTTTTTGGCATTGGGCAGAGGATTCAGAAAGTGACATTAATGGATCTACTTCTTTGAAGGACTTGGGAGTCGTTTCTTGACTTCTGCCTAATGAATAAGTGCTGCCTTCGTTAAATTTATATTTATGGTCGTAAAGTAGGTCATTGGCTTGCTTTATGTCTCCAGGTTTATGGAAGGTTATCTGCTGTGGTCACCTTGTGTCATCTTGGCCAGGGTCATCTTGCAAAGAGATGATTGTATCTGAGCAGGACTTTTCCCGTAGAGATATGGAAATGATCAAATTAATATCGAGGCAATCTTCTTCCCTCAGTCTCCTGTCCAGGGATAAGGCTCTTGCCCTGAGCTGCCAGCCAAAGTTACTACTAACATCTGTTTGCAAAGTGCACCTTTCTCTTGCATTGACTGGGCTGGATCCTCAGCCACTGTACATCAGCGTAGCTCTAGAGGCTTCAGCCGAGCTAAAGCGACCTCCGCCAGCAATCTGGCCTTTTGAGATCAGCTGTAAACGGTAGCCTCTCTCCTGTTCTGACACCATCTTCCAGATCCTCAGCGTGTAAGTGACACCACCTTAGTCGCCCTGGCACAGCGGCAGAATGGGTGTAAGAGCTATGCGAGTCTGACAGCAAGGGAGTTTGTTTGCAAGGGTGTGTAACTTACACTTCTGGGTGCCACATCTCTGAATTTGGCCTCTCGTTTTCCAGTGCTGTCGGTCCAACGCCTGGCACCATGCTCACTTCAGCTTAAGTTTGGTTTTAAAGGAGACGATAGTGCTACAGAAAAGAGAAGTGGGTCTATGCAGAAAGGGAAGAGGAAACGCTACGAATTAACAGCGCTCTTCCATTACCACAGCTGAGCCCTGCCAGTACGAAAGGATGCTGGATGCCCTGGGACTAGCCCCTGTAAAATGTGGATCGTGTGTTAATGGGCATGTATGTGGTGAGTGATAAAACATATCCCTGCACACACTTCTAGTTAGGACACCAAGAATTAATTCAGACACCCCCTTCGCTTTGAATTCTAACTAGAGATATGAACCCAGCCAAAACCCAGGATCCAAACACAACCAAACTCTGGGAGAGTTTGGATCTGGATCTCAACTGTGTAGCTCGGGCCCATATTAAATCCTAACTCCTGTTTCATTTCACTTATAGGTGAATTGAGATCCAAGCTGGCTGCAGCACACATTAACACGGCATGGCTCTGTCTCCCTCTAGTGCCTAGTCTGTGCTGAGAGCTTTATGAATCTGCTACAGCTTTTGAGCTAAGGAAGCCGGGTCCTTTAGCTCAAGCAGTAGAAGCTTTCAGATCCACCAGGCAGAGGTTCAACCCCACAGATTAGGATTCAGCCAGGGGAATCATTACACTACCGATCTTCAGCCTTCATCGTCTTTTCCCAGGGGTCTGGGCAAGGAATGAAGTACAGAATGAAGCTGGTTTTATGGTTCCCAGAGCCCCAAGCTGCTGGAGTGTTGCCTCCCTGCAGGTCTCTTTGCTAGTGTGGAGATACAGGGCATCGGCTCTCACCGTGACACCACTCCCTGCCTGGCAGGTCTGTACAGATTGGCTGGGGCTGAGTTTATGCCCAGGTGCCAGCAGTAACGCGAAAGCATTAGAATCCTGTATCTTCCTTACCTGTCAGTAACGTTCCAGGGCCTACTGAAATCGATAGGGAAACTTTCCATGGGCCAGGGGGAATTCTCTACATGATCCGTGGAGAGATCAGCATCAAGTGAGAAACCCACAGCTTCACGGTTAGATAACGCCCATGTGACAAGTCTCCTAAAGGCGGAGGGAAATTACAAGCTCTAAAAGCTTTGCGTGGGAGGGCCCAGAGCTGCATTTAGGGGCCTGTTGTTCCAAACCCTTTAAATAAAACATGTTGCCGTTTTTTAATATTTAATCTTAAAAGGTTAAAAGTAATTTAAAATTAAGTTTCCTAAGCAGATTGCCTTGGCCCTGATTATGAGAATGTGGCTTATAAGCTAGGTGGGCTTCCCACGGATGCTGGAGACAGACCAAGGGACCTAGGAGTCCGGAAGCCTGCTTCTGTTCCTAGCTCTGCCACTGAGCGGTTGTGTGGTAGTGGACGAAGTCTGATTGTCAGAGATGAGGATGAGATTCCGTAAGGCTGCCAGAGTTTGTCATCTCTGCAAGAGCCGGCCATCATGAGCCTCTCTGTGCCTTAGTACGTTTATAAAAGGAGGCTCCAGATTAGAGTAGGGCAGAGAAAGATAATTCCATAGAGCTGAGGATTTCGGTAGCTCGAAATCTGGCTTTGTTCCGATTAGGAACGAAAACTACAAATTTCAAAGTTCTCCGTGAAAGGGGATGGAGACGTAGGGTCCCTGGCCAGCTGCCCTGGACCCACAGACCCTGGAAGCTCTGGGGTCCCCAACCCAGGGAAGCCCACATAAGCGGAAACCTATGCCCCCCCAGCAGCCTGCTGGGCAAGACAGCAGGTTGTATCAGAGCTTTGCCTGGTGTCTGAAGGAATGTTGTCAGAACTGAACCATCTCTGCAAAGTGTTTCTATTTTGATTCATTAGCAAATTCCGACAAAAAAATGTTTCCAGCTAACTGTACTCCAAATATTTATCCAGCACACAGAAGGGGAGGGGTTGTTGTAATTGGCACCTTGAGATCTTCTGGTGGTCACAAAGCTTTGTTATTACTGGGAGGTTTCACCTAGCACTCAAGGCATGGACTAAATTATATTTGGAAGGGGAGATGAATGTTGTGATAACACAGTATTTACCCATTTTACGTATAGATAAACTCAGGCATGTATAAATTAAGGGTACTTCCACACTGCATCATTAGCCTGGGTGATCGAAACCTGCAGCTGAGCACTCAGGTTAACTTAGCCCAGGTGTGAGCGTCCCCACAGCTAAGCATAGCCCCACAACTGTGTCCTCTGTACTCGCCCGGGGCATACCTGGGGGCATAGCCCTTAGTTCTTTATGCTGAAACACTCTAGGATTTTCCCAGGCAATTCTGACAATTTCAGGAGAACTTGTCTGTTCCCTCAGGGGGAATTGTGGGAAGGCAGTGGAGGACCATCAGGATTCGCGTGATCTTGCCTGTGTCCTCACTGCAAAATGGGATGGTTCCAGCCCAAGCTAAAGCACAGCTCAGGCTTTAACCCTACCTTCAGCCGTGTAGTTGAGCGTGGGTTCAAAGCACAAACTAGCATGTTCTTGAAGGTTGTGTGTGGATGGTAGGAGGGTTGAGCAAAAACATGTGCAGAAGCATAGTCTAAGACTACAGTGCACTGTATGCACTTACTGCGATGTAAGCGCCAGATTTGAACTTAGCCTCAAGCCTAACCCCCATTCTGTCTACACATAAATCATGCTAACCTGGGGCTTGGACTCAGGGTCCCAAGGACCCCATGGGCCTGAGCCTGAGTCAAGCTGGGATCCAGGGTTCCAGCCCTATTGCTTTGCAGTGTAGACACAGCCCATTGGACTCGTGCTCTGGGAGTCCACCAAAAGAATCCCACGAGCCGACTTTCTTTGTCCCCTGGACAGTCAAGTTTGGTGGACAGTCGAGAAGTTTTCCTACACTGCACCATGAACAAAGGGCTAAAGGGGCCACATTTTGGGAGGGCACGAGGAAGTCTGCTATATGGATGGTTGGAGTTGGGCCCCCATAATGCAGTGTAGACACTGGAGCCCGCAGTTGGGACCCAGGGTTCAGCAATTCCTAAGATGGGGTTATAAATTAGTGTAGATGCTCAAGCCCTAGGTTATCAAACCTGGGTCTGCTAACTCAAGATCTGCTAACCCTGGCCTTACATCTCAGTGTAGACCCATCCTAGAGACTTGTCCTCAGCCAGTCTGTGGCAAAGCTGGTTCCCATAAATCTTGACACCAGTCCCTGCTCTAAGCCTTTACCCACATGACCCATTCTTGCAGCCCAACCAGTCAAAGAGATCCTTCAAACTCACTCTGAGAGCTGTCCAGAGTCGGTTTCTACCCTCTAAGATATGTGCAACTTGCCTCTGCCCTTGTCCCAAGCCCTGGTGAGGCGAGTCAACTAGGAAGACCTCCATTATGGTTAATATTGTCCTTCGACACTTCGGCTCAAATCAGATGGGAAGGGCGACACACGGGGTAGCTACAGCACTCTCCCAAAATCAGTGGGCCGATAAGAGCCGGCCCGTACTCCTCCCTATCACACATTCAGTGTCTCTCCTTAGCCTTAGCAAGGGCAACCAGACTTTCTTGCGAGACCTCCACGTCATCTGCGCCATCTGAGCCCTTGCCTGCAGCCACACCTCCATTCTCAGAGAAAGGAGACAGGGGAGGGGGGAAGTAGCTGCTCCCTAAGGGATTGTCTTAAAAGTACAAAGCCTGGAGGGGCCACATAAATGTAAAACTGTGCAGCACCAATAAATACAAATTAAACTCATAACAAGAAGTGAAATATTAGGGCCAAGGTGACATTTGGACTGGAGGTTCAGTCAAGCTTTGCTTTAAATATTTTATGGCTGCAGATAAAGAAAGAGCTTATCCAACATTTTTTTTTCATCAACCAGAGGGGGGAGGGAGAAAAAAAACCCTACCAGCTCTGGCTGTACTTGAACTAAACTTTTAAGTTTCACAAAAAGAAACACTTTTAGGAGAGCATGAGGGAGGTTTGTGTAGAAAGAAAATGCCCTTTGAAGCTAGGAAGGGGACTAAGTGGTTTACCCAGAGATTGGCTGCTTCCTCTCCTAAAGCTGTTGGCCAGCCTTGCTATGCCCTTTGAAACAGCTGCCGTATTCTGCCACAGAGGTGGCTGCATTTCTGCAGCGGGTTAAGCAAAATTTTATAAAGAGCGCTGGGAGGCTTCAGAGAGCAAATGAGCTTTTGTTTCTCTCTGCTCCCCATCTGTCTGTCTGTGTCCAGCAGTTGCCTCTTGTTCTATGCTAAGATTATAAGCTTGTGGGGGCAGGGACTTTTTGTGCTGTGTTTGTACAGCGCCTGGCACAGTGAGGTCCTGAGGTGCTAAGTAACACAAATAAATAGTAGCAATAATAAGTTGGATAAATGGTATAGTTAGAGAAACTCCAGGATCTAAATTTGTCTCCCAAATTTGGGATTGGTTCAGGGCTATCTCTAGTGCTGATTATTAGAAGGAAAATAATGACGTGTCCTCCAAATCCAGGCTCTTCCTTTCATTTCACACCTTCCGTCTCCCACGTACAGCTCCTCACCCTGACACGTGCATTGTTTGTAAGAAAAAGTAGAGACTCATCAAGTCCTTGGTTCTTGCCTCAGTGCACTACACCCCCGGGCGTCTGTCTTGTGACCGTTATGGTTGAGTAACATTAAAGCTAGAGGCAACAAATTAAGGAGAGGCCTGGTTGTGAAAGGATTCTCTTCCTTTCTTTGTTTTTTCTTTTATTATTGTACCTCTCTCCACTTCTGGGAGAGGAATGAGAGGCGTTCCAGAGGGGAATGTAGAAAGGTTTGTCTCTTGAGGATCAGGGAATGGGGCTGAGCCCAAGAACAATTGATGTGTGCAGCATTGCTGCGAACGAGATAAATCGTGTATACCTGCGTGTGCCTGGAGTCACTTTTTGCCAGGCAGCGCAAGGTAGAAGTCCCACAATCCCACAAGATGGGTTCTCATGGTAGGAATGGGAAGTAGCAGAACTCTCCAGAGAAACGTCTCTTATGAAAAGTCCATCCCACTTTCAGGACCAAAAGCTATTTTGGACTGTTTCATTTCAGACCCCCATCCCCTCCCCTCCCTCCACGAAGGGCTGACAAAACCCTTCTTCTTTCATGGGTAGGTAAAACAAACATAGTGTAATTTGTTGTGTGGGATGCACGTGCCGCACCTGTTCTGTGGGTTTCTCTCTCCAGGTTGATCCGTCCCGCACGCAAAACACTTGAGCAGAGAGAAAGCCAGTGTGAACGTGATATTTTAATGCCTTTATTCCCTCTCTCTCTTCTGTCTCCACAGCACAGAGCCCGACTGCAGCAGACCCCTTGCAACAAGCCTACGCTGGAGTGCAGCAGTACGCAGGTCGTTAGTATTAACACTTTCTCCCAATAAACCTTTCATGTCCCCAAAGCCTCTGAACATGCCTGAGGGGGTTGGGTGAAGGGAGCCATTCCCAGGGGCAGCACCAGGAACAGGGCAGAGGGGTCTGAGATTGCATTCCTCCCAAAACAAAACATACGGGCCTAGCTTTGCTTCCACGGCCCAATCCAGCTCCCCTCGAAAGGCCAGGAAAGACTTCTGTTGACTTCAGTGGGAGACGGATCAGGCCCTTACATTGTGTGGTGTGGTGGAATCATTGCAGATTGACACCGCTGTTAGCGAGAGGAAAATCAGGCCCGTAAGCCCCTCCGCTTCCCGCTTTCTGTGGTCACTGTGCAAATGTCTCCCTTGTGTCACGGCCGGAGGAGGATGCCAATGGTAGAGCCCCACACAACCTTTCCCCAGCTGAGAAATTGGTTTACATTTCCCAGCAGCTTCCCAACAAGGCCAGCCTCTGCTCCCTGTCACACCAGAGTCACTCCTTTGAAACTGATGGACTGACACCAGCCGGGATGACTGGGCGCAGAGCGTGTTCAACATCCCCTTATGAGGTGACCCAAGCTAACACCATGAGGAAGCCGCAACCCCAAAGTCATTATTTCCTGTGGTAACTAGGGCGGCCGCGGGCTCCCGCTGAGGAATGGCTATTATCTCATGTCAGGGCTGTATCTGGGAACTTAATTTAATTCTCCATGTAAAGCTTCATTTGCTGGTGTTTTAGTTATTGTCATTTATTGCTCGTGAAGTTTGATGGATGGGCGGCAGCTCAACCCTTTGAGCTGTTAATTAACCCCTCTGCACACACGTATACCCTTTCCCCCTCTCTCTGGGACTCAGGCAGCCCTCACGCTGTGTTTCTGAGAGCCAGGCATGTAATCTGCCGACTGTAGTACCAAATGGCTCCCCTTGCCCTCTCGGGGGAGGGGGAGTGTCTGCGTGTGTGTGAGTCAATGCATGAGTCTCTCTCTTTGTAGAAAGGGGGTTTTAGTGGCCCCATCCTGCCACCTTTATGCCCTTAGAATGCCAAGGGGAGTTTTGGGAATGCAGCGTCAGCCAGTCCTTGAGGCTTAGTCAGACGGGGGCCCCATCACCATGGCAGCGCAATGTGCGAAAGGACAAAATGAGGCCCCAAAAGCCTGAGCGGTGGTTGTGCTGTGTGAGAAGGTCAGTCTGGGCTTCCAGCAGGAGGGACCTCTTTGTGTCCGAACCTTTCCCTGGCTGAGCTGCTCTCGTCTGTTTAGGCGATAAACCCCATCCTGCAATCACCTTCCCTGTGTTAGGAAGCCCACAGCCCCAGTTAGTTACTCACCCCAGACCCTCCCCACAAGTGTCTGAACCAACCCCTTCCCTTTCAGTGGCTGGAGTCTACTGATCAGATGGTAGGAAGAGCTTGAAGTGATGAGATAACATGGCAGACAATATAGGGCACATTCTTCAAAGTCCCATAGCCAATCTGCCTCCCCACTGCTAGGAATCCAGCAAATCCATGCGATAGCTTCAGGCTCCTTTTCCAAGCTACTCCTCGTGGGCCAGTCTAAAACAGCTCGTCCTCGACCCATCCATTCTCTCTCGAGTGCAAAGGAACGGTAGAGGAGGGCATGCCTGTTGTGTGGGCAAACGGGATTTGCATCCCCCCATCCTGGACCGGAAACTCAAAGCAAAATGTAGGGAGAGCAAAGCAGAACTTTGTGGCGGGAGATGTCAGCCACCAGAACTGTAGTGGGAGATGGGTCATATCAGGAGGGCAGGGCAGGCAGAGAGAAGATGGGGCTGATTCCTGTTAAGAATCCCAACCTGGCTCCACCTCCTGATGGCTAGAAGCTGTCCCTCCTCCCCAGCCTAGTGTTCTCCAGCTGGTCCCCTGCCATCCAACCCTAGAAAATCCTCTGCTACATGGTGCTATCTACCTGAAATTCACTTCCTGTCGCTTAAAACGGTGTTTGGGTTAATATCATTAACAACTGATTCCTTCAGGCTTTAACAATGAAATGGGATCCATCCTTGATGCTTCTTAATATACATCCCCCTCTGCAGTGCCCCAGTGTGGGGCAATTTCTTCCTTCATATCTGCCCCACAGACACATACACATGTGCACACAGCTCCTGATGTCAAGTATCAAAGGGGTAGCCGTGTTAGTCTGGATCTGTAAAAGCAGCAAAGAATCCTGTGGCACCTTATAGACTAACAGATGTCTAGGAGCATGAGCTTTCGTGGGTGAATACCCACTTCTTCGGATGCATGCATGTGTGGTTATTGGGATGAAAGGTCTTGACTCCCCATTGCTGAAATCTTTCGATCTTTCTTCTCTCCCCTTCTTTCTCCTATAGCTGCTTATCCTGCTGCTTATGGCCAGATTAGCCAAGCGTTTCCACAGCCGCCTCCCATGATCCCACAGCAACAGAGAGAAGGTAAGTAAACAGGCTGTTCTCTGTTCCATACCTAGCAAGTCACCCCATTGCATTGTATTCCCCCCCAACCCCCCCCCCCAGTTACATAGAGACCAGAAAATGCCTCATCACTTTGGACCCTCTTCTCGTCCACTATCCATCTGTTGTGTAACATCATCAGGCGTTACTGGTAACCTATAGAAAAGTTCACACTTGTGGGGTACGTGCTTAGGTCCTCTCTGGGCTGCAGCCACTAGAGGGCAGCATAATTCAGAAGGTTTGATTACGTTGTATACGGTAAAGGCCAGCAGTGGCGGATCTAGAAAAGCATTCCTCAAAAAGTCCTATTTCGTCCAAATCAGAAACGATTCATGGGAATGTGCCAATTCTGACAAAATTTGAAACATTTCATTTCAATAGTGTCAAAACATTTGGTATCAATGATGTCATTCTGCTTCATTCTGTGTCCACGTGCATTCTACATTAAAATGTTAATTTTAATCTTTCATTTTATATATTACATTTAACATTGTCTATAACATACACCGGTGACTATTTTAACGTAATATGAAAGTCAAAACAAAACAAATCGAAATGACAATATCAAAATGAAACATTTTGATGGTCCCAAATGTAAGTTCTTTGGCATTTTCATTTCATGAGAACATTTGACATGGATGCATTTTGGGGGAGCATTGCAATCAGGCAGTTCTAAATTATATGCAATTTCCACTGCTGCATGCCCTATAAGTGAAATTTCTATGAGGAGAGGAGGATTCCATACTGAAGAAAATATTGGCATATAATGTGGAATCCATTCATCTCCCACCTATGTCCTATTGCTTTCCCTTTTGCCTGGCTCATGGATATTTCTGCTTAAAGTGCATTGATGGTCATAAGAGTGACTGTGTCTAAATGTCAGCATCTCTACTCCCTGAGGGGCTGATTCGCCTCTCACTTACACAGAGGTAAATTAAGAATACGTTCTTTGAAGTCCCTGGAGTTACACCTGTGTGAGATCAGAATCACACCTTCTGTGTCTTTGAGTCACATCGGCTCATTTAGGTTTTAGTACAGCAAAGCCAGGGCAGCTATGGGAGAGTGAACTTGATTCTGTCCTGCTTTGTAAAATATCATTAACACTGCCAGGAAAGAGCTAGTCATGGAATTGACTTGCAACCTCACTGAATTCAGTGGGAAAGATTGGGGTGTAAGGTCTCAGATAGTATTCATAGAATCATAGACATAAAGGGCTGGAAGGGACTTCAAGAGGTCATCTAGTCCAGGCCCCCGTGTCGAAACCATCCCTGGCAAGTATTTGTCTAACTTGTTCTTAAAAACCTCCAATGACAGGAAATCCACAGCCTCTCTTGGAAGCCTATTCCAGAGCTTAACTACGCTTACCGTTAGAAAGTTTTCTTAATGTTTAACCTAAATCTTGCTTGCTGCAGATTAAGCCCATTACTTCTTGTCCTACCTTCAGTGGACACGAAGAACAATTAATCACCATCCTCTTTATAACAGCCCTTAACAGATTTGAAGACTGTTATCAGATTGCCCCCTCCGTCTGCTTTTCTCAAGACTAAACATACCCGTTTTTTTTAACTTTTCCTCATAGATCAGGTTTTCTAAACCTTTTATTATTTTTGTTGTCCTCTTCTGGACTCTCTCCAATTTATCCACATCTTTCCTAGCAGCCCAGAGCTAGACACAGCACTCCAGCTGAGACCTCACCAGTGCTGAGTGGAGCCGGACAATTACCTCCCATGACTTACGTACGACACTCCTGTTAATACATCCAGAATGATATTCGTCTTTTTTGCAACCCATTGTTGGCTTCTATGCAATTTGTAATCTACTGTCTCCCCCAAGCCCTTTTCAGCAGTGCTACTGCCTAGCCAGTTGTTCCCCATTTTGCATCTATGCACTTGCTTTTTCCTTCCTAAGTGTAATACTTTGCACTTATGTTTACTGAATTTCATCTTGTTGATTTCAGACTAATCATCCAATTTGTCGAGGTAATTTTGAATTCTAATCCTGTCCTCCAAAGTAATTGCAACCCATCCCATCTTGGTATCATCTGCAAATGTTACAAGCATATTCTTCAAGCCATTATCCAAGTCATTAAAGAAAATATTGGCTAGCACAGGTCCCAGGAGGGACCCCTGCGGGATTCCACCAGATTTACCCTCCCAGTATGACAGTGAGCCATTGACAGTTACTCTGTGGCCCTAAACTCTCAGTGCAACTACACAGGTCTCCAGGTATTTTTTGTATTCAGTGGAGAGCCAGTGCAGAGAGAAGAGCACTGGGTGCTCTTCTCTCTGCACTGGCTCTCCACTGAATACAAAGTCCAACTCAAGCTCTTTGTCCTGATATTCAAAGCCCTCCATGAGAGTAGCCTTAACTAATGGAGAGATCTCCTCTCTCTCTCTCTCTCTCTCTCTCCATGGCCCTGATTTCCCATGACAGCTACTTTCCATATAAACCATAAAACTCTTGACTAGTAAGAAGGAAACTCATGATTATGGGAGATACAATTTCCCTAGCTGCTGGACCTAGACTGTGGAACTCATTGCCACAAGAGATGAGAAAGACTTAACAGCATTCAAAAATAAACACAACTCTTTTCTTTGATTTAGCTTTCTCTCAGTATGTTCCTCTCTCTCTCTCTCTCTCTCTCACACACACACACATACACACTATTCGGTTTTACTCCTGCAGATAAGGCAAAGGAGAGAGAGGTTGTTTTGTTATCTCTTTAACAACAAGGGGGCGGTTAACTACTACTTGTGATGGAAGACATATAGATGAATGGGTAGATAGACAGACAGGCGGATAAAAAATGGCTTGTCCCCTGAATTCTGATCGCCACATCGGTATTGCTGGTGATGGTATAACAAGCCAAACGATCCCAGCTGAGTTTTTTTCAGTTTGCAGGGCTGGCAATTAGAAAAGACTCTTTTGACTTGAGAACTGAGCCAATTGGATCTGATTCACTGAGATAGAATCAGTGAGTGCAGGGGACTGGACTAGAAGACTTCTCGAGGTCCCTTCCAGTCCTGTGATTCTATATGGAACTCCACGGTGTCGCAGTTACAGTCGCGGTTCAGAACATGGCTGCACTTTAAGCAGGGGCTTCCATCTTCCTCTTTTGTGCTTGATCCCACAGTAGAATCAGACAATGCTGATTTCAGGCCTAACTTATAAAGGTTTCCACACTGCGGATCCAACTTTCAAACCTGAGGAAGGCTAAAGTTCAGGACCTCATTCCCTGTTTCAACCAACTATATCTAAGCCTTCATAGGTTTCGCTAGGTACATCCCAGGTCAGATTACAACAGGATAGGATTCCCGCTCAGTTACAATATATCGAAGACTTCAGGAAATGCATCTGTCTATCTCTCTCTCCTGGGAGCTCTCACCCACCTCTAATAGATACCCAAGAGGTCTGTTTTCATCTCATGCTTTGGCAACATTTGTATATTCCTGAGCAAATAGAGCTCAAAAAAATCCGGTTCAATTTAAACCAAAATAATTTTTCAAATTTTTTTCATCAAATCGAAAAAACCCCCAAAAAATAAAAAATATTTCCAGTGGGCTGAAACATTTCAAGTTGAACTGAAATGAGTTTTTGGTTTTTTTAGGTTTTTCAATTGATTTCAAGTTGACATTTTTGGTTGACTCCAAATGAATTTTTTGTTGTTGTTCTTCATTTTGATTCAGCCATTTTGGGTGTTTTTCACCCTCTTTTTGGGGCGTGCATGGGCTTTTTAAAATTGGTCATATTTGAAACCAAAATGATGTTTCGAAACAAAAAGTTAAAACGAAATGTTTCAAAAAACTTAAAACGTGGATTCGACTCTTTCAAAAAACAAATTTCAACCAAAGCTATTTGTCAAATGTGACCCAGTTTCAAGCCTTAAAAAATGCATTTTTCAACAAAAACTGAATTGAATTTTTTTTTTTTTTTGCCCACCTCTACAATAAAGTCTCATTGAACTGAACTGAATTGCATCTCTCTTTCCTGGAGATTGAACAGCAGTCACTACTGAAGGGAGGGGATAACCCTGAAGAAGGTACAGATGTAGGGTAAATCTTTGTATGAATTAGGGTGGCCACTCAGGTTCAAAAGTAATTTAGCTAAGCAGACGACTGGGTGCCTAATTAGTTAATTACCCTGGTGCACTGGCATCCCCCCATATGGAATAAACTCTGCAGCAACCTCGCAACCTCTAGGAAATGCACGAAATGCAAAGGATCAGCTGTTCCTTCCTGACAGTCCTTTTAGCAAATTAGTGGGGAAAATTGTGCTTAGCAAATATTCATTAGGGCTTCATTTTCCATTAATCCAAAAGGAAATGTGGAGAGCCTGTGACTTCAATCACGCTGAGGCCCAGGAATTTTAATGAGCTTTAAATGGGCATCTGTCAGAATCCTGACTTCACCGTACTTATCCTGCCAGCCAGGGGAATGAGTAATGGCCAATAAAAGGTGGGAGCGCCTAGGCGAACTCCCCTCCCTAACAGGAAAGGCAAAGTTGTAATTTGCTGTGTTATGACACTATAATTATGCCCTGATGAAGAAAGTGAGAGCATTAAAATCCTTTTCTTTCCCCACTTCGCACTGTGCGCCAGCAATAAATGATAGAAGCCCTGCTTTGCTGGGTCAGATAGGTGTATAGTGGTGGTAAAGGGAGACACAAGGATCTTCCCCCTCACCCTTTGTGTCTTTCTCACAATCAGGATTGAGAGCACAGCTGGGTGCTAGGCGAGCATCCCCAAAAGCATGCAAAGGAATTGGCCCTCCCATACACTGGTTAGCAAAACTGAACTACCATTGGGGTTAAGGTCAAAAGTATAACTGGGTTCAAATAAGAACTAGATAAGTTCATGGAGGATAGGTCCATCAATGGCTTTAGCCAAGAGGGTCAGGGATGCAACCCCATGCTCTCGCTGTCCTTAAACCTCTGATTGCCAGAAGCTGGGACTGGACAACAGGAGATGGATCACTCAGTTATTGCCCTGTTATGGTCATTCCCTCTGAAGCACCTGGCATTTGCCACTGTTGGAAGACAGAACACAGGGCTAGATGGACAATTGGTCTGACCCGATATGGCCGTTCTTATGTTCTTAAGAGTAGAACAGGGCAGAAACCGGAAATTCCATTTCATGGAGGAGTTCGGGATTGCAACATTTGTTTTAGTTCCAAATCAGGACGAAACCTGAACATTTCAGAATGATCCACGAAAGAAAATACCAAAATACCAAAATACTCAATTCATTTGAGATCGATTGAAACTTTCCATTTTGACAAAACTGAAATGTCTTGATCGATCCAAAATGAAATTTTCTGTTTTGTTTCCATTTTGATTTTTTTAATTCTATCATATAAATTGCAATACATTACATAACTTGAAATGAAAAGTGATTTTGAAGAGGAAAATCAAAATGTTTCATTCCAAAAATGTCAAAAACATAAAGTTTCCACACTCTTGGAGCTTTTCCACCCCCACCTCTCCTATTTTTGTGAAACAAAATTTCAGCGAAATCTATGTGATTTTTCAAAGCATTTTCATTTTGACGGAACTGCATTTTCCAATGGAAAACTGCTCTATCACAATTTTCCCAACCAGCTCCAGGTTAGAGTCTACCGCATGCTGCAAAAGGCTGCCAGAATTCTTGCTCTAGCATCTATTGCAGCCCCAGGAAGAGAATGGTGGGTCCCTGCCTGGAACCAATGTGTAGAATATGAATTTCTGTATTGGGCGTGGGGTCATTCTTCAGGGTGGGCTTCAGGGTTTCAGCCTTGGCCAGGTTCTGTCTGAGTGTGAGCAGAGAGGCAGGTGGCTGAATATAGAGTTCCATGTGTTTGTGTGTCTGTTCCCACTCATCATCACCGATCGCCTCAATAGCTGTTTGAGAAAGATGACTGACCTTCTGCCTATGAACACCAGGGAGAGAGGGGGACCATTCAAAGTGGTCCAAAGAGATGGATGCAGGGGGGAGGTAAAACTAAGATTAATGAGAATGAATGAAGCAAAGAAAAATTCTGAACGGAATACCAGGAAAAGCTTCTTTCTTTCCATCTCCATACATGCCACTCTATCTAGCTATCTAGCTATCAGTTCTATGCTAATGCCATGGCTGTAGTATTTGATCACCTGGCAGGTTGCTTAGATTGGCATAGCAAGGTCCCCGTAGGGTCTCCTGGTCTCCTCCCTTCTCTGGTCATAAGAATCTTGGCTTGGGGTGAGGGGTTTTTTGGAGGGAGGGTAGGCAGCTGTTGTAAATATCACTTTGGTTATTTGGTGGGTCGGAGCCTGGATTAGCCAAAACGCCTGTGGAAGTTGATCCCCACTGCCAGATCCCCTCCGCTGAGGAAGTCTAGTGGCAAGATCTTAGCAGTCTGCCAAAGGAAGTGGTGGAAGCCCCCCGTTGCTGAATGTATTTAAAACATAGACTGTACAGAAGTACTGCTAGAGAATATGCTAGTGTGGAGCATTCCACCCCAGCAGAGGGAGGTGTGTCCAATCCAGGTATTCTTTATTCAAATCTCCTCCCTTCTTCTCTTTCCCATCTCACCTGCAGGACCAGAGGGCTGTAACCTGTTTATCTACCATCTGCCCCAGGAGTTTGGGGATGCTGAGCTGATGCAGATGTTCCTGCCTTTCGGTAATGTCATCTCCTCGAAAGTGTTTGTGGATCGGGCGACAAACCAAAGTAAATGCTTTGGTGGGTAAAGATAACAAAACAATTAGATTCATCCAGGAAAGGGCTTTCTCTGAACACTTTGCCTTTCGAACTGCTTTCTCTTTGCTTACGTTTTTTGATTTCTCGATTTACTTCTGTCGATACTATTTTCTCCCTTCCCCCTCCCCTTAATCGTCTCATGCTCAGAACGGTGTGCACGGCTCAGAGACAAAGGTTTGGAAGGTGGCTAGCAGGTGGATGCTTCGGCTGCTGGCTACAGGGGAGAAAAATCCCACCCGCTGGATGGGTGGCATCGGGAAAAAAACAAGCGTTTGGAGAGAAGCTGGTGGGGTCGGGGGATGGGTTTGTGGCAGCAGGGTTGGTCGGGGGAGAAAGTACAGTGACTTAGGGGGAGGAAAATCAGGCACTGGGGGGAAAGAAAGGCTCTTTGGGCCAGATCCCCAGCTGCTGTAATGCATTAGACTGCAGGGGAGCCATGCTTATTTCTCTCCGCTAAAGGTCTGACCTTCTGAGTGTAAGCCACTAAGAGCGGTCTGCTTCAGGGCCCTGCCAGCAGGCAGACATGTGAGATCTGTGTTTGAATTCTCTACAGGATCTCCCCTCCCCATTTCAAATTCTTATCATGCTGCTGTAAATGTCACACTCCAGTGCTGTTGTGGGGCAGAGAGGGACCCTGTCCACGTTCATCCATGTACCTCTCCTGACCAGTTCCCCTCCCTCCAAACCGCAGTTTTCAGGGCTGGTGGGTGTCTCTCGGGTTTCTCTCTGATGTCCCCACGCTCACCACTGGGATCTGCCATGTGGTTCCCTGCCGTCCCTTGCTCTTTGCACACATGCCCTTTGAGAGGTGCAATGGGGCAAACTATTTTTTTTAATTGTCCTGACTCAGAGGAATCTCTGCCTGCCGCTGGTCTGGAGGCAGCTTCTGGGGGATCCCTCCACATGTCAGACTTTTATTTTCTTTTGGTTTTGATGCTGCTGTCAATCTCCACACCATGCCTCCCTTGCCCGTTCCCTCCCTTGTCTCCTCCACCTTTCCCCCTCAGACAACCCTGCCAACTTCTCTTGGCCGGTTTCCCACTGGAAATCAACGCCGTGCTGATAGCAGTCAGCTGGCTTGGACTGACTAGCTCCCAGGAGTTCATGGCCCCAACATCCGCTGGTCTATACAGTTCTTCCTGTCCATCCAGAGAGCATCTGAATGTGACTTTGGACAGACCATTGAGCGCCTCATAATGGGAGGGAACACAGAGTTCATCTCAGTCAGCAATTGTTAGCTCCACGCCCTTCTGCTCTCATGAACCCTTGGGCTCGGAGCGTGGAGGGGCCCTGTATGAGGATTCGTCTTGGGGGATTTCAAATAAGCATTACACTTGTGACTCAGTCCCAGTTCCTTCTCGTTTTACAGCCCAGTGGTGTCCTGCCCAAATGGGAGGACCAGCCTACTTCTAGGTGTCAATGACAGATAACGCGCTGATGGTATCCATAGCGTGGGACAGTCAAGTTGGAGCTTCTGGCAGTGAAATGGCTGTCTCCATGCTCTTCTGTATAGAGAAATAATGGACCAGGTTCTTCTCCTACTGACAGAGGTGTAAAGCAGAGGGAACTCAATTGATGTTAATGGAGGTGTGGCAGTGGAGTAAGTGAGATGAGAATCAGGCCCAGTGAGGTGGGAGGATCATCTGGGGGCTAGAGTGCAGGGTTCAGATTTCTCTCTGTTCTCTTCTCATCTCTAACCAGTCCTGGCCTTGTGATTTAGTCACAAATCTGTAACATGGGGATAGTCACACACACCTAGCTCATGTGCCGGTATTCACTGATATTTACGCAGTGCTTGGAGATCCCTGGATGAAAAAGATGATAGCTGCAATGTAATAGGAGGAGAATGCAAATATTTATTTGCTGTATGTTATAGAGAGGATGAAACCTAAAACCACAACCCACTTAGCAATCCACTGGTGCAGTTACCACCAAAATACATGTGGGTAACGAGATTCTCCCAGCCTCTAAGTAAAAAGGTTCCACTCAGGTGTTTAGTTCCCAAGTCCAGCAAAAAACAAGGAGCGAAGCTTGGTAACTTCATCTAGGCTCTCAGGAACCAATTCTCAGCTCCAGACAATGCTGGGGCCCTTGGCATAAGTTAGAAGATGCTCTCTGAATTAAGCTTGGCTGTCTAGGTAGCCAAGAGGGGCCATTCTAGTAGCCAGTGATAGCCAAAACAGAGGGATTTTCACCATTCCCTGGGCCTTGCCCCTTAGCCCCAGAACTAGGGGTATGGTAGCAGCATACGGCAGTTGCATTTGGTCTGTACCACACGAGGTTCCCCCCGACATATAGGGAATTCCCAGCTTGCCAAATCTGCCAGTTTAACAGCAATGCAAAAGTACAGAGAATCAGGTCCTCAGTCTATTTGCTGCTTTCAGTGGGCCTAGAGCTGGATCATGCTTTTCATTCAACATTTTTTTTTCAACAGAACATTGCTTTTCCTACAGGAAATGTCCAATTTTGACGATATTTGATTGAAAAATTCTTGGTTTTCTGACAGAACATTTCACTTTTCAGATACCAAAAACAAAAGCAAAACAAATCAACGTATGCATTTTGGTTTGTTTGTTTCTTCCAACAAAAGCCCAAAAGCTTTTGTTGAAAAAAATTCATCTAAGTGTTGTCATGGGAACAAAACCCACTTCCCAAACAGCTCTGCTTAGCTAGCGCTTACTTACTGGGAGCTGGCCCTTTTGCCATTTTTACATATGGTGAGTACACAGCAAGTCACCAAGCCTTTTTTCCTTTAATTCCCCCTCTTATGGGCTTTGGGGGAGGAAAGACACCCTGCCCGGTCTCCTGAAACCACCTGCAGTGATGGAGAAAATCTTCGTAGCCACACGAGACACAGTGAATTAGGCCTGTAGCATCAAACCTGTGGTCTTCACCTTTTGGGACTGCAAGTTTTGAATTCTCCAACTTGTTGCCTAGAGCAGCTGAAGGCAGTTGCATTATCTGATTTGTCCAGTGATGACAGCGCAGGGTGTGCAGGGTACTTTTGTGCATGTCATGAAGAACAGGGCATCAGTTGCCACCCTTTCTGCTGATTTCCTGGCCTAGCACCCACACGCGAGAGAGAGAGAGCAAGAAATCAATGTGCTGCCTGTATAGTCATGCTCAGAAAAGAGCAGGTTATGGTCTTGAGGCTTATCACATTCACCATTCAGAAATGGGCTCTAAATTTAACAGCACGTCTAGGTAATGAGGGATATAGGAAACAACAGCAACCATGGCTGGGCTGTTCAGACTCCACCCCTGCTGCAGGCTTCATGCAGGCCAAGTTTTTTTGGTTTTGCTTTTTGGTTCTTCTTGCTACAGCCAGCTCTGGAGGCCAGAGGTCACCGTGCTAAGGAGAGGGATAGGTTTACCTTAAAGTTATACACACATACAGAGCACTTTCATTTAGAGGTTTTTAAGGTCAGGCTTGACAAAGCCCTGGCTGAGATGATTTAGTTGGGGGCTGGTCCTGCTTTGAGCAGGGGGTTGGACTAGATGACCTCCTGAGGTCCCTTCTAACCCTGAGATTCTATGATTCTATGATTACAGCCCAACTGTATGAAAGACTCAACAGCCACATCCCAGATCCTCCTGTGCTGTACCCATAGGACATGATATCAGGGCAGTTTACTTGGAAAGCTAGTAGTGAAAATTTGCCTTAGATCATCTACCGTGTTCCTTTTGATAGTATGTGAACACAATGTGTAGAAAGAGAGCAACAAAATAAACCTGCATAGGTACACCTGGATGAAAGAGGCAATATGGAGAAACATGTCTGGAGCAAGTTGTCAGCCCACTAACATTTGTGAGGTGGGTAGTGATAAAGAGGGGTGTACAGCAGCGAATGTTACCGAGACGGTAAATCAGGCACTAACTGGAAAGGGATTTCTTTGAGTTCCTTTTTTGCTGTAAGGGGGGGAAAGAATGTTAATCTTTTGTGGGAGTCAGTGGTATGCAGGTGGGGAAAATTGCAGCATGAAGAGTGCTGGTCAGAAACAGTTGTGAGTTGCCTTGGTGCATGGTGATAAATACCTAGTACCCCCCACGCTGTCCTTGCAAGATGGAGAATTTGCTTCTGTGCTTATAGCATTGCCAAACCTGGTGATTTAATTGTGAGTCTCAGAATATTGGGTGCTTTTCTTAAAGTTCCAGCTCCTGGAGGCATGTGATTAGGAATGTCTCCACTTTCTTTTTTTTTTTTTAAGTAAGTTTTTGTCCTCATCATTGCAGAGAAAAGCTTGAAAACATGACATAATAAAAAAAGCAGACATAATAAAAAAAAATTCATAAGTTATTTTTAAAAGTCTCATGATTTTAAGCCAACCTCTTGATTTTTGAATGTTTGCGGTTGGCAGTGCTGGTGGTCTCTGATTTGCAGTTTGTTGTTACACAGATATGGGAGTAGTGAATATTTAGATACGATAATTAGAAAAGGTTGAAAAATGACAATTATTTTGCACTGAATTTTTTTTGTTTTTTATATTTCCTGAGACTTTTTTTTTTTTTAACTTTTTCATAAAACAAAAAACAAAACATTTTTGGTTTTCAAAAACTGTTTCCAGTAAAAGAAAGAAAGAAAGATATAATAGTATTTAAAAAATCTTTTTTAGGTTAAATAAAATTTTGGTTTTCGGTAAACATCTTTGATTTTTTGATGCCAAAAACTGATTTTTTTTAATAATAATAAATAGAGATATCCCATCTCCTAGAACAGGAAGGGACCTTGAAAGGTCATTGAGTCCAGCCCCCTGCCTTCATTAGCAGGACCAAGTACTGATTTTGCCCCAGATCCCCACATGGCCCCCTCAAAGATTGAACTCACAGCCCTGGGTTTAGCAGGCCAATGCTCAAACCACTGAGCTATCCCTCCCCGCAAATCAAACTGAAAAATTAACATTTCCATTGAATTTGCATGCTGCTATGTTGCTTTATCTCCATAGCTCAGCGACGCCCACTCCATGCCCCGTTTTTACCCTGTGTTTTTACAAGCCATAGAGTGGCTGTGCAGAGGGTTTAACTTTATAGTTCAGGATGCTGTGCCTAGCACTCAACGTTTCTCCCACAGTATCCACCTGCATTAGATTGCAGCAGCTTTGTGCTTTTTACCATGCACCATGCAAAAACAGGCCTGCTCAAATCTCAGTGGTGTTTTTCCAGCAGGACTCCAGAGTTCTCTATGGGATCATTCATCCATCCCTTTTTAACTTGCCCCTCCATACTTCTTATGGTGCAGTGGACAAGAAGAGACCTTTCCCTGTGAATGAAGAGGTTCTCATATCTCCACTTATAATAAAATATGATTCTGCTGGGACCAGATCAAACAAATAATAATAAAGACTCAGTGCTTATATGACAAAAATGTCATTCCTCTCAATCTGGTCAAAAAAATTGAAATTGAGACCAATGTTTTTTTTTTAATTTTGCATGAAAAAAATGTCCTGTTTAACCAGTTTATAGAATGGTTACATTTATCAAAAAAACAAAATTTTGATTAAATTTTTTATGAAAAGTTTAAAAAAAAATCAACAATATTTTTTTCATTTCTCAACCAATTCTAGTTATTGTTGCTGTAAGATCATTCAGTATTTTTCACAAGGTTTGGCATAGAAGAGGCAAATCTGTCATCATCTCTATGATTATTATATGTATGTTGCACTATAAAGATGCGCAGTGATGTGCAGGACATAAATGAACTGAACAAAGAGCAGACATCCTGCCCCAAGTAGCTTAGAACTTCACAGAGCACTGCGCAGCAGGAGGGATATAAGGTGGGAGTGGATCCCCGTGATGGCTGAAATGCTGCATGCAACATTTGAGACATCAGGAGCTTCTTTTTTTTTCAAGGGCAATTGGTGAAAATTAGTTGAGAGGCTGATCCGAGTGTTAGATGTGGGCAGGCAGAAGGGACAATGTTGGGAATAGGGAGAGGAGACAAGGTGAGAAGCAGGGAACATTTATCAAACAAGTGAAATGCATCTGAGAAGATCAGAGGTGAGCCAAGATTTGTTCAGCCCATTGGATCTTTTTCTAAAAGCTGTGAGTTCGTTCAAAGAAGAATTAATTCAGGGAAGTCCTACGGCTTGTGTTATAGAAGAGGTCAGACTAGATGATCACAGTGGACCCGTCTGGTCTTATACTCTATGAATAAGAAACCCTAGACAGCAGTTTACATCTTTTTCATAGATTCACCGAAGCTAGAGATTGACGCCCTTAGGTTGCCTCACCTGTCACCCAGAGAAGCCAGTGCACAGTGTACATTCTTCAGTACTTAGGCCTGAATGCACAAAAGGAGTTAGGTGCCTAAGTCCTTGTTTTAGGCACCTATGTTCCAGTTTCAGGACCATGGTGGTGCACAAAACTTCCACTGAAATCCTGTAGGTGCCTAAACTCAATTGCCACCTACTTTTTTGCAAAAGTTCCCTAGGCACCTATGTTTGTGCTTCTGAGCATGCACACAGCAGCATCCTTGTCCATATCCAGGGGCCTAACTCCCACCTAAGAGCAATTCACAAACTGGGGGGAAATAGACATTCAGCTGCCTACCAGGTCGGGCCCCTCAGGTGAGGTCACACAAAACAGCTGGGGCAAATTACAGGGGAAGGAGGAGGACTTCCCTTATCTAAACTTCCCTTTAGGCTGACCAGATGTCCCGATTTTATAAGGACAGTCCCGATTGTTGGGTCTTTTTCTTATATAGGCTCCTCTCTCCCCCCAATCCCCGTCCTGATTTTTCACACTTGCTGGCTGGTCACCCTACTTCCCTTATAAAGTTTGCAGATGATACCAGGCAGGGAGGGGTTGCAAGCACTTTGGAGGACAGGATTAGAACTCAAAATGATCTTGACAACCTGGAGAAATGGTCTGAAATAAATAGGAGGAATTCAATTAGGACAAATGCAAAGTACTCCACTTAGGAAGGAACAATCAATTGCACAAATACAAAATGGGCAATGACTGCCTAGGAAGGAGTACTGCAGAAGAGGATCAGGGGGTCATAGTGGATCAGACTAAATGAGTCAAGAGTATGACATTGTTTCAAAAAATGCAAACATCATTCTGGGCTGTATTCGCAGGAGTGTTGTAAGCAAGACACAAGGAGTAATTCTTCCGCTCTACACCGCGCTGATAAACCCTCATCTGGAGTATTGTGTCCACTTGTGGGCACCACACTTTGGAAAAGATGTGGACAAATTGAAGACCAGAGGAGAGCAACAAAAATGATTAAAGATCTAAATAGAAAAAAATGGGGGTTTTTTTTAGTCTGGAGAAGAGAAGACTGAGGGGGGCATGATAACAGTCTTCAAGTATGTAAAAGGTTGTTATAAAGAGGAGTGTGATAAATTGTTCTTCTTATCCACTGAGCACAGCACAAGAAGTAATAGACTTAAATTGCAGCAAGGGAGATTTAGGTTAGACATGAGGAAAAACTTCCTAACTGTCAGGGTGGTTAAACACTGGAACAAATTACCTAGGGGAGGTTGTGGAATCTCCATCATTGGAGGTTTTAAAGAACAGGTTAGACAAACACCTGTCAGGGATGATCTAGATCGTATTTAGTCCTGCCTCAGAGCAGGGAACTGGATTAGATGACCTACTGAGGTCACTTCCAATCCTACATTTCTATAACATTTAGCCTAGTGGTTACTTTACTCACTTAGGATGTGAAAGCCCCCCTGGTTCAAATCCCCCCTCCACCTGAGCAGGAAGAAGGGATTTGAACAGGGATCTGCTATATTTCAGGTGAGTGCCTAGCCCTGAGCTATTGGATATTCTGATGGGGGAGGGCCTCTCTCAGTCTCTCCTGATGAACCTCTTCCATTGTGGATAAATAGAGTCATTGGAGGAGGGAGGGGAAGGATGCTGGGTCTCTCACATCAGTATGCATTTTAATACAGCTAAATGTAAATGTATACATCGAGGAACAAAGACGGTAGGCCACACTTACAGGTTGGGGACTCTATCCTGGGAAGCAGTGACTCTGAAAAAGCTTTGGGGGTCATCCCATGGAGTGTAAGGCCAGAAGGGACCAGCGGCTCACCGAGTGTGACCTCTTGCATATCACAGGCCACCAACCCCACCCGGCACCCACGCACTAAATCCAACAACCAAAGGTGGCTAATCAGTCATGGTGGACAATCAGCTGAACATGAGCTCCCGGGGTGATGCTCTGGGCAACAGGGCTAATGCAATCCTTGGATGTTTAAAGAGGGAAATCTCAAGTAGAAGTAGAGAGGTTATTTTACCTCTGTACGTGGCACTTGTGCGACCACTGCTGGAATCCTGTGTCCAGCTCTGGTGCCCACAATTTAAGAAGAATGTTGATAAATTGGAGAGGTTCAGAGAAGAGCCACAAGAATGATTAAAGGATTAGAAAACAACCCTTTATAGTGATAGACTCAAGGAGCTCAGTAAGGAGTGACTTGATTACGATCTATAAGTACCTACATGGGAAGCAAATATTAGATAATGGGCACTTCAGGCTACCAGAGAAAGGTATTACATGATCCAGTGGCTGGAAGTTGAAGCTAGACAAATTCAGACTGGCAATAAGCAGGGCCGGCTCCAGCTTTTTTGCCGCTCCAAGCAGCAAAAAAAACAACCCCCGATTGAGCTGCCCCCGCAGTGCCACCGAAGACTGAAGGGGGCCGATTGAGCTGCCGCCAAAGTGCCGCCGACGACGACCCGAACGTGCCGCCCCAACAACGGACGGACTGCCGCCCCTTTCTATTGGCTGCCCCAGGCACCTGCTTCCTTTGCTGGTGCCTGGAACCGGCCCTGGAAATAAGGTGTCAGTTTTTTGACAGTGAGAGTAATTGACCATCGGAACAGTTTACCAAGAGTCTTGATGGGTTTTCTGTCACTGGGAATTTTTAAAATTAAGATTGGACGTTTTTCTAGAAGATCTGCTCTAGGAATGTTTTTTCAGGGAAGTTCTATGGCCTGTGTTCTTCGGGAGGTTGGACTAGATGATCACAATTGGCCATTCTAGCCTTGGAATCTCTCAACGTGGGTGAGTGTTCTAACCAGCCGGTCACTCTCATGTTTGTGCTGCCTTTCTCCCGCACTCTCCCTCAAGGAGTCATTTGGGCTAGAGAGAGAGAGAGAGAGAGCTCACAAACGTGAGAATGACCCTGCAGCCAATGGTGATGAGACCATTCTCCAGGATGTGGGAGGTCCATGAAGCAGCCCCCTTGCTCCAATGACTCTTTAATAATTTATCCATGCAGTTTCAACAGGAATGGTTGAGGGAGCCCCTCATCAGAATATCCCAGAGCCCAGTGGTTAGGGCAGTCACCTGAGTAGTAGCAGAGCCCAGTTCAAATCCCTTCTCCCTCTCAGGTGGAGGGGGGACTTGAACCAGGGGTCTTCCACATCCCTGGTGAATGCCCTACACACTGGGCTAAAAGTTTTGGGGGCTTCCTGCAAAATTGGCATAGGCTGCTAACTCTAAAGAAGGTTCACAGCTAGGAATCGCAAGTAGAGCTAGGCATTCCCACTGCCTACTTTAGGTGGCTCCCTGCCTAGCATGTTGGTATTTTCTGTGAATCTCATTCTAAGGCACCTGTCTCTCCCCAGCCATTGCTGGGTACTGAACTCTGGCTTTGTGAATCACAAGTGATTTCCCAGGCACCCAAAATTTAGGCATTGTAATGCTCAGCATAACTCAGAACGCCGAAATCCTTTTGTGCATTCAGGCCTTAGTCCAGTCAAATGTGTCCGTTCTCAAGCAACGGGGGCGGGGACCTCTACTGCTTTCCCTAGGAGGTAGGTAGGGATCATTAAATAGAGCAAGATGGATGCCCCATCACAAAAAGCTTGCAGTCTAGCAAGAGAAAGGATAGTTCAGTGCTTAGCATGCTGCTCTGGGACTCAGGTGAGCTGGGTTCAATGACCTTCTCTGCCAAAGACACTGTGTGCTTCCTGGAGCAATTCATTCAGGGCTGGATTCATAAAGGGACTTAGGCATGTCAGTGCCTAACTCCTGGGCATCCTGACACCTATTGAATTCAGAGCCCTGAGTTCAGTGGCCAGGCTCCCCACACAGCCCAGGGGGAGAGTTAGGTGCCTAAGGGTATGTCTGCACTTCGAGCTGGGAGTGTAATTCCCACGTTGCGGAGACATACCCGGGCTAGCTCTGATCAAGGCAGCGTGCTAAAAATAGACTGCAGCTGTGGCAATGGGAGGCCTGTGTGTGGGCCAGTAACCCCTGCCACAGCTCCACTCTAGTGTTAGCACTCTAGCTCGATCAGAGCTAATGCGGGTATGTCTCCTTCTGCTGGGAATTAACTCCACAGTTCAAAGTGTAGACGTACCCGAAAAAAGGGATTCTCAGAAGGCAGAAAGCCGAGCAGGCAACTCCCTAAGGGTATGTCTATTCCAGGGATCGGCCACCTTTGGCACGCAGCCGGGCCGGTTTGTTTACCTGCCGCGTCCACGGGTTTGGCTGATCGCGGCTCCCACTGGCCGCGGTTCACCGCTCCAGGCCAATGGGGCTGAGGGATGTGCTGGCCGCCGCTTCCCGCAGCCCCCATTAACCTGGAGCAGCGAACTGCGGCCAGTGGGAGCCGCGATCGGCCAAACCGATGGACACGGCTGGTAAACAAACCGACCCGGCCCGCCAGGGTGCTTACCCTGGCAGGCCGCGTGCCAAAGGTTGCCGATCCCTGGTGTATTCTGTAGTTAGACACCTGCGGCTGGCCCATGCCAGCTGACTTGGGCTCGCGGGGCTCAGACTAAGGGGCTGCTCAATTGCTGTGTAGCCATTTGGGCTCAGACTAGAGCCTGGGCTCTAGGATCCTGCGAGGTGGGAGAGTCCCAGAGCTCAGGCTGCAATGAAACAGCCACTTGGCCCGAGCCCCTTAGCCTGAGTGAGCTGGCACAGGCCAGCCCAGGTGTCTAACTGCAGAGTAGATATACCCTAAGCTAGCAAGGAGTGAGGTGCAGAGGAAAGGCCCAGATTTCCAAAGGTATTTTGGTGCCTAATTCCCACTGGTCTGGGCACCTGATGGGCCAGAGGGAGGCACCTATCTCTGCTCAAGACTCTCAGCCCTGAACCCTCTCCTGGCATTAGGTGCCTGAGCCCGGTCAGCCCTTGCTTATGAAAAACCAGAGAAAGAGAGAGAGGCCCACCCCACAGCACCTCAGAGCACACTTACGGGATCAGGCCCTGCTGCGGAGATAGGCAGGGAAATGCCTAGTGTGAGAATCCCTCTGGGGCTTCAGCTTGAGCACGGGCTCTGAGGAGCTCGTTAGCAGTGGGGTGGCATCAGGATTTAGGCAGCTTTGCATGTGCCCAGTGGTGGAAATGGAGGCAGGTTCTGGGTTAGGCAGCAGCTGAGCAGAGGTTTTGAGATTGACACTGGACGTGGATGCTGGATTTAGGCACCTAAAGTCACGGTTAGGTGCGTGAATCCCTTTGTGAATCTGGCCCTTAGTTTCTCTGTGCTTCAGTTCTCCATCCTTAAGTTAGGGATAATAGCACAGTACTACCTCACAAGGGTGTTGTGCGGATAAATACAAGACTCTTATACTATGGTAATGGGGAGCCACATTACTACTGATAGATTTACAAGGCATGAGCAATACAGCTCAGGTAGGGGAGGTTGGGGAGAGACTGTAGGTTATAAAAAAAGTGGGACAGTATTACAAAGGAGCAGCGTCATTGAGGATGCAAGGCCCATCGTAGGTAAGGAGATGAGCTTCTGAAGGCAGTAAGGGAAGCAGGGTTGACAGGAATGAGAGGAGATAGCCGTAAATGCTGAGAAATGCTATGGATGATGATTGTCAATTGGAAGCCTTCAGCCCTCTGTCTGTCTTGCCCCGCACATCCAGGCCATGTCCTGCCATTTTCTCCTCCATTACATTTCTAAGATCTGGTCCTTTCTTTCTGTCCAGGCATCTGAGGGTATCTAGGTCCAGACCTCATTAACTTCCCTCTGGAGCATTGCAGTCTGCTCCTCAATACCCACATCTCTCCCAGCTCCTGTCCACACAACACTCAGCTGTTAGGGCCTACCTTTCGCCTGCTGCCATCACTACATCAGCCTCAATTTGAGTCTCTCCAGCGGCTCTGTGTTTTCCATCTGATCAAGCTCAAGTGTCTTTACTTTGCCTGAAAGGCCCTTCACAGTTCTGCCCTTCCTACTGACCCATCTCTGTCTCCTGTCGCATCATTCCCCCCACCCCACAGCAGCCTCCAGCCACCACCTGTCTTCTTCTTTTACAGTCACCTTCAGGCTTCATGCTTTTTCCCATGCTGCTTTTCACTCATGGAATGCCATTCAAAAATAGTCACTGGCCTTTCCAGTCTTAAGACCCATGTCCACTGTGATGCCTACAAAAAATTGGCCAATTATTGATATGTAGACTCAGGGGCACACAGGGTGTGTTAATATTTATTTCCTTATTTTGATATACACCTCTACCCCGATATAACACTGTCCTTGGGAGCCAAAAAATCTTATCGCGTTATAGGTGAAACCGCATTATATCGAACTTGCTTTGATCCACCAGAGTGCGCAGCCCCGCCCCCCCGGAGCGCTGCTTTACCGCGTTATATCCGAATTCGTGTTATATCGGGTCGCGTTATATCGGGGTAGAGGTGTATGTATGTATGTGTGGCGGGGGAGAGTGTATATAAAGAGATGCTGTATAGTGGTATATACAGTAGTACATGCTGGCCCAACTCAAAAAGTTCATTCCAGTTCCAAAGATATTATTGATTCTTGTGGTAATTCCCCATTTTAGGTATATGGAATATTTAAGGATGCCCAATGTGTGTGTATATTATAATGATTAATGTAGATAGCACCTCCACCAGTAAATGGTGCTATATCATGATTTTACTATTAAGCTGTAGTCTTGTATGTTATTATTTTTGTTGACCTGATCTTGGGGGTAAGCAGGAAGTTCAGTCTTGCCTTTATATACTGGAGTTGGTCCTTGCAGTGTCCCCATAAATCCCTGTGATTCTACAAGCGAGTATTACAACTGGTGGCAGTGGCTTCCAGATGTCAAAAGCACTTTTGCTTGAGAACGAATTTACCAGTCATGCAGATGAGACAGGAATCTGTGAGCACTTGACAAACTTTAAGCAATCGCTCTCTGTGAATAAAATGGACTGATGAGGAAGCATCACAGTACCTGGCTTTGGATGATGATGATGCCAAAGCATTTTACCAGCAGCTTCCTAGCGCAGATTGTGGGTCGTATACACAGTTGCGCAAACACTTATATGACTGCTATGAGATGGGATTGGCCTTTTGAAATACCGGAAGGAATGGCAAGCCAGGAGGTGGCTGGAAGGGGAACCCCTGCATACTTATTTGTGTGCATTAAGGAGACTGTTTCATAGGGTTTTCCCTGTCTATGAGATGGTTTGCGTGAAGCAGAACCTGCGGCGCTGAATCTGGAACTGGCCATGCATAGAGGGGCATATGCCCGGTGGCAGGCCATGAGAGAATCCTATGTGACACCTCCGTTTATAAATGATTTAGCAGTGTAGAATCATAGGACTGGAAGGGATCTCGAGAGGTCATCTAGTCCAGTCCCCTGAACTCATGACAGGACTAAGTATTATCTAATCATAGAATCACAGTATATCAGGGTTGGAAGGGACCTCAGGAGGTCATCTAGTCCAACCCCCTGCTCAAAGCAGGACCAATTCACAATTAAATCATCCCAGCAAGGGCTTTGTCAAGCCAGGCCTTAAAAACCTCTAAGGAAAGAGATTCCACCACCTCCCTAGGGAACCCATTCCAGTGCTTCACCACCCTCCTAGTGAAAAAGTTTTTTCTAATATCCAACCTAAACCTCCCCCACTGCAACTTGAGACCATTACTCCTTGTTCTGTCATCTGGTACCACTGAGAACAGTCTAGATCCATCCTCTTTGGAAACTCCTTTCAGGTAGTTGAAAGCAGCTATCAAATCCCCCCTCATTCTTCTCTTCTGCAAACTAAATAATCCCAGTTCCCTCAGCCTCTCCTCATAAATTATGAGCTCCAGCCCCCTAATAATTTTTGTTGCCCTCCGCTGGACTCTTACCAATTTTTGCACATCCTTCTTCTAGTGTGGGGCCCAAAACTGGACACAGTACTCCAGGTGAGGCCTCACCAATGTCGAATAGAGGGGAATGATCACGTCCCTCGATCTGCTGGCAATGCCCCTACTTATACAGCCCAAAATGCCGTTAGCCTTCTTGGCAACAAGGACACACTGTCGACTCATATCCAGCTTCTCGTCCACTGTAACCCCTAGTTCCTTTTCCACAGAACTGCTGCCTAGCCATTTGGTCCCTAGTCTGTAGCAGTGCATGGGATTCTTCCATCCTAAGTGCAGGACTCTGCACTTGTCCTTGTTGAACCTCAACAGATTTCTTTTGGCCCAGTCCTCTAATTTGTCTGGGTCCCTCTGTATCCTATCACTACCTTCCAGCGTATCTACCACTCCTCCCAGTTTAGTGTCATCTGCAAACTTGCTGAGGGTGCAGTCCACGCCATCCTCCAGATCATTAATGAAGATATTGAACAAAACCGGCCCCAGGACCGACCCTTGGGGCACTCCGCTTGATACTGGCTGCCAACTAGACATGGAGCCATTGATCATTACTTGTTGAGCCCGACGATCTAGCCAGCTTTCTAGCCACCTTGTAGTCCATTCATCAAGCCCATACTTCTTTAACTTGCCGGCAAGACCATCCCTGACAAGTGTTTGTCCAACCTGCTCCGGAGGGCTGTGTCACTGAAGAGGACACCGCGATCCTGGGAATGACATGGCTCCTAGAGCAGAAGTGACGGCGGTAAGGCACCACCAGAAGGGGACGCACTGGCAAGAAGAACTAATTCCCATGACAGCCAGGAGGCAGCATCAGAGTGGTGAGTTCCACCCTGTCACAGGTGTCAGTAGAACACACTTGTCCCTGGACAATATTCACATACTCCTGCAGGAGATGAGTAGGAGGAAGTGTGGATGCTGGGGAGCAACTTTTGGGGCCTTAGAGGTGTCTCCG
Source organism: Terrapene triunguis (assembly GCF_002925995.2). NCBI lineage: Eukaryota > Metazoa > Chordata > Testudines > Emydidae > Terrapene > Terrapene triunguis. The sequence continues at coordinate 339,735 of NW_020664420.1, read as the reverse complement.
CCATGCCTTCAGGATGACAGAGATGAACTGCTCCCGGTGGTCTCTCAGAATAAATTTGTGGTGAAGCGGGGTCATCATGTAATAATACCCCTAAGGATAAAGGACTGCTGTGGTGAACCTATAGGAGTGTTTGAAGCTAGAAATATGCGTCAGGATGGCTGTGTAGCAGAGCTCTGTTTCAAGCTGGACCAAAGAGGGAGTTCTGGAGTAAGACCAATTAATGTGACTGACCAGGAAGTTCAATTAGTGAAAAATCAGACCATGGGGAGAGTGTAACTGGTGTCTCAAAGCCTTTCAGAGGGACAGAGATCAAGAGCTGTGAAGCAGCCCAATCAGTAAAAGAGCTGGGAATTGACTTGACAGAAGCAGCCATAGAAGGCAATTAAAGTAAGCAATTAGAACAGCTGCTCTTCCAGGAATAATGACGAACTTGGCAGATCTGATGGGGTGCAACATCAGATTGTGCTGAGGCCAGAGAGTGTTCCTGTGAGGTAGCCCCCAGATTGGATTCCCCTGGTGTATCAGGCCACAGCGAAAGAGAAGCTAAATTTGCATGCTGGAGGATAGCCTGACAGTTGTAACTGTGAAAAAGCCAAACGGAGACTTGAGGATATGCACTGACTACAGGAGACTTAATACACAGATGGTTCCAGATAGCTACCCACATCTGCACATAGCAGACCCACTAGGTAAAATGTTAGGAGAAAAATATTGTAGTAGTTTTGATGTGATATCTGGATACCATCAGATTAAACTGACACTTGAGGATGAAGAAAAAAACTGCCGTTGTGACACCCTATGAACTGTTTCAATTCTGCAGAATGTCTTTTGGATGCATGGAGGTGCCAGGCATGTTTCAGAGGGTAGTAAATCACCCAACCCAAATTTTGAGAATTGAAGACATCCCCACATATTTAGATGACTTCCAGGGCTGCCCAGAGGGGGGGCAAGTGGGGCAATTTGCCCCAGGCCCTGGGCCCCGCAGGGCCCCCCCGAGAATATAGTATTCTATAGTATTGCAACTTTTTTTTTATGGAAGGGGCCCCCGAATTGCTTTGCCCCAGGCCCCCTGAATCCTCTGGGAGGCCCTGATGACTTCATTTGTGTCCATAAAACACAGGAGGAACCTCTGGTAGGAGTGGAAAGGGTTCTAAAGCTTTTTAAGGAGTCAGGATTTAAATGGGCAGGAAACCAATGTCAGTTTGCAAGGAGTCGCATCACTTTCCTAGGACATATAGTCAGTGAGAACGGGTTGGAGCTCCAGTCTCAGGACCTGAATGTTATAAAGGACTGGAAGGTTCCTACAGACTTGGAGGACATACAGTGGTTTGTAGTTCACTGCAGATTCTTCAAGAGATTTGTAAAAAAAAAAAAAAAAAAAAGGCAATTTTGTCTGGACAGACGAATACTAGAAAGCATTTGAGTCACTGAAGGAAGGACTTCTTCACTATGCTGTGCTTAAATTCCCAGATGTGTCCCAGCCATTCATGATAACCTGTGATGCCTCAAAGGCTGCTATCAAATTTGCACTGGAACAAATTGATGAGCTTGGTAGGTGCAGACTGGAAGCTTGTGGAGGTCACAGGTTATATAAGAGGGAAACCAAGTATTCAGCTGCAGAACTGGAGTGTCTGGCTAACGCAGAGGCCTTGAGGCCTATCATCCCTAGTTACTAGGTACAGAATTCACAGTGTACACAAATCACCGTGCTGTGTAATGGCTCCTTATGAAGCACCACCCAGAAAGACACCTGGGGAAGTGGATTTGCAAACTGTCTGAATAAACGTTCACCAAGCACCATAAGCCTGGCAAGCAAAGTGTGGTTGCGGATGCTCTCAGCTGGGTGAGGGCAGTGAGAATAGACTCAGCCTGCTCTTGTGAGAACAACTGGCAAGAACAGTCCAAGGAACCCGAGTTGTGTTCCGGGTGCCAACAGATCTACTGAAGGAGATCCACACTGGGGAGATTCAACACCGTTCAGGAACAATTATCCATTGATCTGACTGCCAACTTGCTAGTGTATGAAAGTAACAGGATTGTCTTGCCAGCAAGATTATAGAGAATGGCACTGCAGTGTCTTCATGATAACAAAGTGGCAGGCCACCAGGGAAGACACTGAGCTGGGTATGTGACAGATGTTTTTGATTGGGCATGACTGCAGAAGTTAAGGACTGGATTCTTTACTGTCTTACCGGTCAAGAAAGGAAACTGCCAGCAAGAAGAGGAACTCCTTTAGGGGAAATGCCCCAACCCAGTAAGCCCTGGGAATTCATACAGATTGACTTGGAATATCCACTGCCAGAAACATCAGCTAGAAATCAGTATTTGACGGTAGTGTATGACATCTTCTCAAAGTATGTGGTGGCACAACCATTGAAGGATAAAAAGACTGACTACATTGATTAAACATCTTGTGTGTGTGTGTGTTATGATACAGCCCTTAATTACATGATGACATGCTATTTGTTGCACAGAACTCCTGCCTCCTTCAGTGCACAGACGAGGAGGTTACAATAACAAAATTGAGAGATGGCCACGTTCTAGATGAATGTTTTAGCAGTGGAGACCGTGAAAAACTGATAGTTTTTGGCAATATTAATGAGGAAGACATGACAATGGATACGGATGGAGCAACAAAGAAAGCATTCGTATTTTGGGGTGTAAAATAAGACACGGACAAACGAGGAACGTATGAACTGCCATAGCAGGTCCAACCAGGGATCCATCTTGTCCAGTAGCCTGCCTCTGATAATGGCCTGTGCCGGACACTCCTAAGGCCTTTCTGTTATTATTTATTTGTATTTCTGTAGTGCCTAGGAGTCCCATTCATGGCCCAGGACCTCACTGTGCTAGGCGCTGTACAAACGCAGGACAAAAAGACAGTCCCTGCCCCAAAGAAGTTAGGTGTAGACTTGTGCTCTGAAATATGAGGGTTTATCTCTATCCATTTTTATTCTATTCTATATATCGATGGAGTCTGTTATTATCCATAGGAGTGGCTAATGCTGTATTGAATCTTAAATTCAGTATCCTCTGGCAATGAGTTTTGTGGGTTTGATAATGCATTGTGAAAGTTTCCTAGATTGTAAAGGGACCATTATGACCATCTTGTCTGACCCTCTGTAAAACACAGGCCTGAAAATCTCACCAAGTGATTCCTGTGAGTAGCCCATCTTGTGGTCGAACTGAAGCATATAATTTACAAAGACATCCAGCCTTCATTTGATGGAATCCATCACATCCCTTGGTAATCTGTTTCAGTGGTCAGTCACCCTCACTGTTAAACATCTGCCTCTTATTTCCAATTTGAAATTTGGTGGCTTCCATTTCCACACATTGGATCTTATTATGCCTTTGTCTGCTAGATTCAAAAGTCCCTAAGTGATGTAGGAACCTTAGTCCTCTTGTCAAAAGTGAACTCAAGTCTCATTGAAAGTCAATGAAATGTAGGCTCCAGGGCCCTAAGTTGCTTTTGAAAATGGGTCCACGTCACTTAGGTGCATTTGAAAATTTTACCGCATATCTGCACCATCTCTAGATAGGTAAAGCTCCTTTAGTTTATCGTTTTAAGGCATGTTTTCCATGCCATGAATCATCCTTGTAGCTTTTCTTTGAACCCCTTCCCTGAAACTATGGGAGCTGATGAGGAGAGGAGAGGAGAGGATGGGATTGCAGATGGAAATCCAATTTCTGGAGCAGGGGAGGAGGATGAAGCCATCAGTGGAAATACGGAAGGACCAAGTCAGCGAGGTGGGAGGCAGACCAGGAGCACACAGAATCATGGATGCCAAAAGAGGAGAGAAAGCAAAGGAGATGAGATTGATTGGCTATGTTGAAGGTACCAGAGAAAACAAGGAGAGTAAGAACAGTGATGTGCTGCTTGCTGTATCTAGGAAAATCGCATCTGTCATAGGTGACTGGTGAGAACAGTTTTGGAGGAGTGGAGGTGGTGCACGCCAGATTGCAGGGGATCAAGGAAAGAGCCGGAGGAGAAGGGAGTGGACAGCATTCTGGAAGACCTGGGAGAAAAGGGAAGGCCGCAAGATGATAAGCAGACAAGAGGGGGTGGCTTAAGAGATACTGGAGCAGGTTTGTGAGCAGATGGAAAGTAGCCAGAGGAAAGAGATCAGTTAAAGATAAAGGAGAGAAAGGGAGTTAAAGGTGAGAACAAGAGGCGCTGGATCCCAGGGGACAGTTTGAGGGGTGCTAAGTGCTAGTATATTATTTAAGAGCAGGTTAGACAATCACCTGTCAGGGATGGTCTAGATAATACTTAGTCCTGCTATGAGTGCAGGGGACTGGACTAGATGACCTCTCGAGGTCCCTTCCAGTTCTATGATCCTATAATTCAGTGGTTCTATTTACAAAATGTTATTGCAGCGTTGTGGGGTGGAACCAGGGCTGGAACAGCAGGGGGAGATGCAGGGCATGGCTGAGATGTATTGGCAAAGTTTCAGCAGAGTAATTGGAAGGGCCAGAACCGAAATAGCAGTGAGGGCAGCATATCAAGATGCGGGGTGCGCTAGCAGAACTATGTGGGGCCCCAGAACGGGGGCATTGTAGGTCAGGACTGACGCACATTGGCAGAGCTCCATGAGACCTAGGATTGGAACAACAGGGGCAGAGCTGCGTGGAAAAATCTTGCTCAGCACCTGCTCACACTGTCCCTCCACCCAGGCTCTCCGTTTAAGCAGAATCCAGCTCTGCCTGCACATACTGACAAAGGAAATTGAGAGCTCGCACAGGCAGTGCGGTCTAGGGGAATGGCGACTTCTCATCCCCCCACCCCCACCGGCTTGGGCGAGTCACTTCACCTCTCCTCAGGTCCCACACATGTGAAATGACTCCCCTGCCCCGTTCCCATACGCGAGGCCGATACTGGAAAGCACTTGGGAAGCAGAGTACTGCTTGGCTGCTGAGTATTATTAGCAATATTCTAACTTGCTTTCAGATTTCATTGGTAAAGTCCCATCCCCCCCCTCTCGTCCCTTCTCTCTTTAGCCCAAACCTCCCAGTGTCAGCAGACTGGGCTTTTGCTGCACAGGTGATCCAAGTTCAGGTCCTGACCAGACTCCCAGGCCAACAGGGAATCAGAGTGCCTATGGGCAGGGACCTAATGAAGGTGGGGGCCCAGGGACCCCAACCCACCCCTGCTTTGCCACAAACTGATGCCACTACAAATTCACGGTCCTGATCCCTCTGGTGGGAGAAGTGGGGAGAGAGGTCCCAGACCCAGCTCCTCGCATCCCAAAACCCTGGGCCACCATCTCCTCACGCTGTCTCCTCCACCTCTTCCGCTTCTGGGCCCCCTCTGGAAGGAGAGATGGCAGCTCGGCAAGGACACATTTGGCAAGGTGAAGAGGGGGCAAGACAATCCCATACACACAGAGACGCCTCTCAGAATATAACACATGCATAAAGCAGGATCCCGCCAACAGGGAAATTGGGGATGAAGCACATGCTGTGTCCTCAGCTACTTGGCTGGTCACCTGGGCTCCCCTCCTTAGGAAAATTCTCGTTGTGCCGCTGCCTGTGGGCTTACATGTATAAGCACCCACTCCTCTGGGGCACGTTGGAGTTTGAACCTCCAACCTGAGACGCTTCAGGCCTGATTTTCAGGGCAGCTGAGCGCCCACTGCTCCAGCTGACATTAGCAGGAGTTGCAAGTGCCAAGCGCCTCTGCAGATCAGCTTCTCAGCATGTCACGTCAGATCCCCAAAATCAAGACACCTAGAATGACAGGACACGTCATGAAAATGTAGGCCGGGGAGTCAGCAGACAGCCCCGCTGAGCAAGGTGCGCCTCATGTGACGCCCTGGCCAGATGGAAGAATGTCATGGATGCTCAGAGGCAGGGTGCCCATGAGACCTGTTTTATGGAAGGCAGTAAACAAGGCGAGGCAGGAACAGAATGCTCTGAGAGGGGCTCAGGGGCCTGCCAAAGGGGACCGAAGGGAAAGGAATGAGTCTGATGTCAGAGCATGAAATGCAGGATGCAGCGGGTGACACAAGCCTGCGGAAATGCAGCACCAGCAGCTTTGAAGGGAAAGATCTTGCAGGTCAGCGCTGAGGAGGATTTTTTTGTCACCCGCTCAAAATTTGAATTCATCCCAGAGCACTAGGTTGTGGTGCACTTTGAACGCCCTCCAGCTGATAGGGAGTGGACTGTGGACTGCGTGAATGAGAGAGATGCACGGAAAACGTATTGTACCCCACTGACACCCACAGCCATTGCAGTTGGTCAGGGGAGGTTTCGGAGGGAGGGGGTGAGTAGGGAGAGAAGCAGTAGAAGTGTTAGGGCTGTGAGCCACTATTCATTTACAAACTATAATTAATGTGATGTTTAGATTAATTTCTGATGCACTCTCAAAGGTGCATTGAAAGCATTTTTCCTTTATTATAATGTTGATTGCTTATTGGGGAGATAAATCTAACTGTCAGTTATGCACTGACTTACCAAAACTTTCAGACCAAGCAAGCATGTATGCACAAGGAACAGCTGTTTGCAGCTCCCCAGTTAAAGGGACAGCTCTACCTTTCCCCAATAACTCCTGTTAAGGAAAATCTATACACTATAAGCCAATACATTTTCTTTCTTGTGTAGTTTAAGAATTTATTAAAAAAGAATACCCAAACAATCTATTTCTCTTTGTCTGTTTCTATCTCTGTCTAGACAGACAAATGACAGACACGTTAATCTATATGTAAAATCCATAGACAAAATAACTGTAGATGCCATGTATATATTTGTGCACACGCAGATACATACACATGTATATACACACATACCTTAAAAATGTTTTCACTTAATATGTTATTACACTAAGGCGGTGGTTCTCAAGCAGGGGTACATGTACCCCTGGGGGTACGCAGAGGTCTTCCAGGGGGTACATCAACTCATCTAGATATTTGACTAGTTTTACAACAGGCTACATAAAAAGCAGTAGCGAAGTCAGGACAAACTAAAATTTCATACTGACAATGACTTGTTTATACTGCTCTATATACTATACACTGAAATGTAAGTACAATATTTATATTCCAATTGTTTTATTTTATAATTATATGGTAAAAATGAGAAAGTCAGCAATTTTCCAGTAATAATGGGCTGTGACACTTTTGTATTTTTATATCTGATTTTTGTAAGCAAGTAGTTTTTAAGTGAGATGAAACTTGGGGGTACGCAGGACAAATCAGACGCCTGAAAGGGGGACAGTTGTCTGGATAGATTGAGAGCCACGGCACTAGGGGACTCATAGCCACATGGAGCCACAGGAATTCAGGGAAAGTCAAAAAAGGGATTGATCATTTATGTGGATAACAAAAATTCCCGCGTTAGAACAACTAATGTAAAAAAGAGGTTTTTCCACAGAACCCCCGTTTCATTCCATGCAGAGGAGGGTCGGTGCTCAGTTAATGAGCAGCTATTCAATACTTGGTTTTATCCTTATTGTTCACTGTGAGGCCCTCGGCCTCATTAACTGCCCACTATTCGAACCCTGCTCTGAAGACAAAACTCTTAATTTCCTCATGGGCTTTTCTGTGGCCCCCATCACTACAGGATCTGATTGCTTCACGAACATTAATGAATGTATCTCCACAACACCTCTGTGAAGCGAGGGGATTTCCTCCTCTTTTTACACACGAGGAACTGAGGCACTTCATGTGTTCAAAAATATCCACCAATTTTGAATGCCCAATTTCGGGTGCCTAGGGCCTCATTTTTCAGAGTCCTTAGCATTATATAGCACTTCATGTGTTCAAAGCACAGCTCCCATTGACTTCAGTTGCAGTTGTGAATGCTCAGCACATCTGCAAATTGGACCCCAGGGCCCCAGGTTGGGCACCCAGAAAATGAGGAACTAAATGATTAGTGACAACCTGTGAAAAGTCTGGTTTAAGTGACTTACCCAGAATCACACAGGAACTCTGCCAGAGGCAAGGATAGATTCCAGTTCTCCAGGGTGACATTGCCTTGAGACCTTCTTTTCTCTTCCTGCAGTCCCCTGCCTCATTCACTACACATCTTCCAACTTCCTACAGGCCGGAGTCTCCTTCACTACACAATCCTAATTCATTCACAGAGCTGGTCCTTTGTGTGCCCTGAATGAATCAAAACTAATATGTGATCATGTAATTAAACACCGTATCATACTGCATACAAACAAGGGAACCAAACCTTAACTCTGGCATTTCCTGAATTTGGAGTGCTTGACTTTGCAACCTTACTGTTCTTTTAATGGAGGGTGTGTGTGATTTCCTAGTTTTTTTAAAAAAGCAAACTGAAAAAAACAGAAACTCCATCATGCGGCATCCTATTGACACCTGTGGCAGGGCAGACTAGGTCTGGAGGCCCCCTGGGCCTGCGTCACCCTGCGCCAGAATAGAGCAGCGAAAAGTCCTCCAAGCACTAGAGTGGCTGCAGAGGAGTGGCCAATCAGAGGGGCTGCTGGAGAGACCAATAAGGGGCCAGAATGGCCAGATAAAAGGTAAGCAGCAGAGCAGAGACTTCAATTACTGTGTAGAGCTCAACAAGGGAGGACTGGGTGTCTAGCTGGCTAGACAAACAGCAGGACCATGGACAAGACACGACACGACAGAGAGCTCACCAGACAGAACTGAGCCCAGGGAAGGCTGTCAAAGACCAGATGCCTGGTTGGCTGGATAGAATAGCAGCAGGACCATGAAAGGTTAGTGCAGGCAAACTGAGCCCAGGGAACTGAGCACAGAGCCTGGCCAGACCAGACGAGGGTACCGAGGTGGGCCCTGCTGGTCTGGTTACAGACTGAGCCCAGGGAGGGCTGGTGAAAAGGACACCAGGTGAGGGTACCAAGATGGGCCCCGGCTGGGTGGTTGAAGAAGGCAGGGCCTCTGGGAAGAAGCCTAAGAGCTAAGGCCCCATTCTGGGGCTGTGATAAGAATGTGGGACTGTATACCCTTGAAGGGAGGACAGCGTATACAGCTCAGCCAGAGTGCTGAGTTGCTGAAGACCCTCCAAGAGAACCATTGGCCGGGGGGGGGGCCTCCATTGAAAGAACTAAATCCAAAAGCAGGCTCATACCCAGCCGACCAAATGGGGCTGTCCCATGAAAAGGCTGTGACTGCAGGCATATTAGCCAGAGAAAGGAGGTGCTAGGGAGAGGTGGGTGGCAACCCTGTTACAACACCCACTTGGTTCATAAGCAGCGTTGGAACGCTTTAGATTCTCCACATAGATCTCTGCTACTTGAGCTAACAGAGTCACTGTAGGTTGTCATTCTCTATGAGTAGGAATAAATGGTAAATTCTCAGAATGGAGAGGGGTAACTAGTGGTGTTCCCCAAGGGTCAGTCCTAGGACCAATCCTATTCAACTTATTCATAAACGATCTGGAGAAAGGGATAAAAAGTGAGGTGGCAAAGTTTGCAGACGATACTAAACTGCTCAAGATAGTTAAGACCAAAGCAGACTGTGAAGAACTTCTTAAAGATTCTTAAAGAAATGGCTGACGGATTTTTTTTAAAACTTGCAAAACAAAGTATTTTGCTCCAGCCTTGTTCTCGGAATGTGAGTGTTTTCGTGGAAGGCTGTTACCTCACAATTGTGACCAGTGGCTATAGCCTTGAGTTAAAGGCATTATTGCCTACTGGCCAGTATTTCTCCGTATACAGTTAGGACGAGATCCTCTACTGGCGTAAATTGGCCTAGCACTACTGAAGACAATAAAAGCTGAGGATCTGGCCCTTAGAACCTTAGCCCTTAGATAAACAGGTGTGTTTATCATTACAAAAAGAGAGAGGAAAGAGGACCCTGTTTCTATCACCTGCTCGCCAGTCAATAGCTGCCACAACTGACTAGCTCTGGGGCAATAGGACTAATCTAGGTTTTGGTCAAGTGATCCTGATTTGACTAATTACATCATATATGGGTGCATAAGGGGGAGGGATAGCTCGGTGGTTTGAGCATTGGCCTGCTAAACCCAGGATTGTGAGTTTAATCCTTGAGGGGGCCACTTAGGGATCTGGGGCAAAATCAGTACTTGGTCCTGCTAGTGAAGGCAGGGGGCTGGACTCAATGACCTTTCAGGGTCCCTTCCAGTTCTATGAGATAGGTATATCTCCATATATTTATTTACATAGGTGATAATTATTAGTCATGTTGTGGATGAAGTTCCCTAGAACCCCATATACCATTCTGCCACCCAATTCCAGAGAGCGTTAGGGGACTTTCGGTGCCTCTTATGGAATCCCCCTAAAGGTCATCTCCATTCCGTCCCCTTGGAGCAGAATCTCTATGCTATACTATCAATAGACACAGTACGTTCCCCAGGTACTAAGTATCAACATTTTGAGCAAAGAGAGCATCCTATACGTCTCTTTGCCCAGTGGTGTTTCCGCTGTCCTTGGCTCTGGGTCTAAGAAAATATTTATGTTTAAAAGGCACAACAAACGAACATATTCCCAGTCTGTCACCAATGATCTGACCCAAAGCCCACTGCAACGGATAGATGCCCATTGACTGCAATGGGCTTTTGAGCAGGTCCTGGGAGCACGGACACCGCTGGTATTCAGGCTTTATCACACAGGAGACATTTGTGGACAGCACATGATTGTCTGATCCATGTATGTGTATCCGCAGCTATGTTATGACATAAGAGAAGTTAAGATTCAGTTGACGTTCACTATGGAAGAAGTAAACAGATCATCTTTCTGTCCATTGCAGCTCTTTGAGAGCAGAGGGGGTATCAATCAGCACTAAAAGGATGGAATCTAACTACAGCAGGTTGGATCAGGGATCGGTGTGGATTATTTGGGGACTTTTCCATTTGGGGTTCTGTTTGTTCCCCTCTTCCCATCTTTCCCATTGGTACTAAATGAAGTTCAGTGCCAATAGAGAACCTCTTGATCCCAAAACCAAGATCTTTTTTAATTTTTTAACGGTTCATTACATGTTACAGGGATTTTTTTTCTCATCAATTACGCTGTTAGCATTAATTGCTGTGTTTCACACAGTGACCTACATGTAGAATTATTTATTGGGCTGGAAAGTTTCACGGAAAGCTATTAATCAATATTTCTAGCTTCTGAGCAAAAACTTTTAGACTACCCCCCACAAGCAGCTTCGAGTCTTTTAATCCATTTATTAAGAGCTGCCTCAACCTGGCAGTAATGAAGCACAAGGCAATAGGATAACAATGGGGAGCTTTCAGATAGCCAGTGATCAGCATCTAGTGTAGCAGTATGACGGGAATTTGTTTATTTTTCACTGGCTTTTTAATGCCCACAAACTATTTAAGAGTCTCTCTGGAGCATTAAGGAGCCAGTGAAAACTAGACACCATTTTTTAACCTAGGCCTTACTGCATCCTTAGTTCATGTTTTCTTGCTATTGTTTATTAATTCATTTTATTTATTAATCAGGAAGCACTGCCCCACCCCTTGGTATCTTATTGCACTTTTGGGTGCACCATTATTGTGATTTGGTGCACTGGGTCCAGTACTGGCCATTGACAGAGACAATATAGATGGCCTATTGATCTGTTTGGACATGGAAATGATGATGATCTTATTTAGACTCTTCTCCAATTATCCAGAAATCCAGTAGCACTGGTGAGAAACTAACAGTGGCATAGATGAAGGTGAAGCTAGGAGTTTGATCGGGAGGATGAAGACAGGTGGTGGGAGTTACAGCAGCTATTGGCATCTTGATAATATTACGCTACTCCTACAAAGCAAACTCAGCCATGGATTCGGCAAAGCCCTTATGCACAGCCTTAATTTTAAGCATGTGCTTACATCCCATTCACATTAAAGTTAGCCTTTTGCCAAAATGCTTTGCTGAAGAAGGGTGGATTCACGCACATTTTGAGCAGTTTGTTGAATCACAGCCTCAAGCGCTAGCCACAGCTCGTGAAAAGACCCGCAGAAGAGCCATGCTTTCAGATAGCAAGTCCAACTCCCTCTGTTGATCTTAGTATAGACTGATATGAGTATAGACTTGGACCTCCACAGGAACCACCAACCTGCTCTCTTGTGAGCATAAATGATTCCTGATTGGTGAGTTTTCTCAGAGAAGGGCACTAGACATCAGGTATCTTGGGCATGCTGAACCATGTGATGCTCCATGTTCAATGCAAACATGCATATTAGTCAGGGGTAGGGGGAATGTTGGTAATCTGAACACCACAGCTAGGATGAGACCTCTTTGTTATAATCCTCCATATCAGGTTTCTAGTTCTTCTGTTTCTTGTTATATTCAAGATGATCCTGACCAAGAACCCTGTATCCAAACTTCACAGCTGAGGGCTTGCTCTGTAATCTGAACATGCCCAAATTTAGTGAATGTTCAGGTTCTGTTCCAGTGTTGAATCCAAACCTCAAGACTTGAACATGAGTCTGAATGGCTTCTCCTACTTGCCAAGCTCTCAGTTCCAACATAGCAGAGTTTGTCCTGAAAGAGAAGAATAAGATGCTGTAGGAGGAAAAATTCCTCCTCACTTGTACCATCAAAATTCAGGTCATCTGCCACAAGCAGGGTTCTCCAACTTCTTCCTAACAGGACCACTTCTTAGAGAGAGTGCCTGGTGAACATCTACTCTGCAGGGACCACTTCCCCTCTATTTTGTGATCACACTGTGTCCATGTGGCAACCAGAGCAATTGCAGACATGGGAAAGTGACATTAGGAAGATGTTCATCCAATTTTAGCCCCCCCCCCCCTTGTGCACTAAGCATTTTGACCTTTTGAAGAAAGTTAATCACACTGTCTATTTTTACTCCTCATTCAGGCTCCCCTTCCTATCTGTCTCATCTGCAACAAGATGAAGAGCCATTATCATGTGACAAGCCACAGTGGTCCCCAGCCCACACGTTAGGACCTTCTGTTCTGAGGCATTGACATCAGTTGTCAGTGACACCATGAATACTACACCAACTTATGCCACATCAATAGGCAAGAGCTATTATGCTAGATACCTCCGTGACCATGTGCTGTATCTGAATGAATGATAGACAGGCAGATAGACTGAGTGTCAGGCAAAAGGGACCATTTTGATCATCAAGTCTGACAAAAGAACTCAATAAGCCAAAAAAAATCAATATTTTCTATATCCGACCCATAACCTCTGTTTGAGCCATAGCATACCTTTCGGAAAGACAAAGACTTCAAGTGATCGAGATGCCACCGCATCCTGAGATAAGTTGTTCCAATGGATAATTACCCTCATGGTTATGAAATTGTGCCTCATTTGTAGTCCAAATTTGTCTAACTTCAGCTTCCAAGCATTGGAGTAGGCTTCCACTATTAGAAATCTCTTCCCCATGTAGGTGCTTGTAGACTGTGGGCAACTCCCTCTTAACCTTTCCTTGGATAAAATAAATAGATTGTGCATCTTAAGTCTTTTTTCAGAATCACTGCTTTCCTGGATACAGTCCCTCACTTTATAAGTGTGACCGACGCTCTTTGTTCCTAGATGTATGACCTTGAATTTGGCTGTGTTCAAATGCATATTGTTCAAATGGCACATACCTTACCAAGCGATCCAGATTGGCCTTTATAGCTCACCTGTCCCCATCATTATTTACCGCTCCACCAATTTTTGTCATCTGCAAATTTCACCAGCATTGATTTTATATTTTTTTCCAGATCATCGATAAAGGTATTGAATAGGATTGGGCCTAGAATAGATCCTTTCAGGACCCTACTACAAACACCTTTATTGGATGGCAATTCCTCATTTACAATTACTTTTTGTGGTCTCTCGGTTAACTGGGTTTTAATAAGAAGAACGTAAGAATGGCCATACTAGGTCAGATCAAGTGTCCATCTAGTTCAGTATCCTGTCTTTCAGCAGTGGCTGGTGCCAGATGCTTCAGAGGGAAGACAAGAACATGGTAATTATTAAGTGATCCATCCCCTGTCGTCCAATACCAGCTTCTGGCAGTCAGAAGTTTAAGGACACCCAGAACATGGGTTTTGTCCCTGACTATCTTGGCCAATAGCCATTGATGGACCTATCCTCCAGGAACTTATCTAGTTCTTTTGTTCACCCTGTTAACACTTTTGGCCTTCACAACATCCCATGGCAATGAGTTCTGCAGGTTGACTGTGTGTTGTGTAAGGAAGTACTTCCTTATGTTTGTTTTAAATCTACTGCCTTTTAATTTAATTGGGTGACTCCTGGTTCTTGTGTTATGTGAAGGGGTAAATAATGCTTCCCTGTTCACTTTCTCCACACCATTCGTGACTTTATAGACCTCTATCATATGCCCTGTTAGCATATAGGATTGTTTGTCAACCTGCAATAGAATTTTGGGTTTGACTTTTTGATACTTTTATATCTTATACCAGGGGTCGGCAACCTTTCAGAAGTGGTGTGCCGAGTCTTCATTTATTCACTCTAATTTAAGGTTTTGCGTGCCAGTCATATATTTTAACGTTTTTAGAAGGTCTCTTTCTATAAGTCTATAATATATAATTAACTATTGTTGTATGTAAAGTAAATAAGGTTTTTAAAATGTTTAAGAAGATTCATTTAAAATTAAATTAAAATGCAGAGCCCCCCCCCGCCCCCTCCAGACCGGTGGCCAGGACCCGGGCAGTGTGAGTGCCACTGAAAATCAGTGCCATAGGTTGCCTACCCATGTCTTATACTAATATGTGTGAATAACAATGAACAAAGACACTGTGTGTTGCATTTCCCACAACCAGATGGGGCTTTCCGTACAATGGGAAGAGATATGGGATAGAGCAGTTAAAGTGTTACTGGGCATGGTGGGAATGTAATATATGAGCGCACACTTGACGACTGCCTCAACTCCTTATCTGAAAGGAAGGTCAGGCAACCAATTGGGAGGGGCAAGTTGGGGGGGATTGGGGAGGGAGGTAAAACACTAGAAGACCAGAGAAATGCCTGCCCCTGACCAGAGCACAACCTCACTCCTTACCCCTCCCATGGGGTACAAAAGAGGTGGGATGAAGACCCCAACTCACGACCTTCCAGAACGGAACATGACCATAAGTTATAAGGGGTGTGACTAGGGGCGTGCATTGCGAGTATATTTGGGCCTGTCAATGAGGAGGAATGGGAGTGGGAAGAGGAATGAGAATGGGAATGGGAAAATGGAGGACTGGGAATAGGGGAATGAGGAACAGGGACACAGGCAAGGCTCTGCAGCATCAGAGCTGGGAAGGTGGACAAGGGTAAATGCTCTACGGCATCAGCGCTGGGAAGAGAACACTGGGAAGAGGGAGCTCCCTCGGTGTGTGGAGCTAGGGGGTTCTATTGGCGTATAGAACTGTAGTTGGGAGAAGGGAAGGGGAAAACTCTATCGGCGTATAAAGATAAGCCCGACTGGTGTGAAGGGCTTCAGAATATGTTTGCTTGGAACTAAACCCCAATAAACATCGCATTGCCTGCACTTCGGACTTCTGGTCTTTTGCTCTCTGTCTGCGTGACAAGAACCAGGGGAGAGAGTGAAGGGAAAGCCCTCTAACATGCCCCGTTAGTTGTCTCTTTAATATAGGCGGCATTGACTTTCTATAGTGCTATTTTTTATCAGAATGTCATGTGGGACTAATGCCTTACAGAAATCTACGTGTATTATGTCAATACAGTTACCTTTATCAACCAGACTTGTGATCTCATGAAAAAAAATAGAGTTTGTTTGAGAAGATCTGTTTTCCATAAAACTGGGTTGATTGGCATTAATTATGCTATTATCTTTTCATTCTTTACTGACTGCATTCCATATCAGCCTTTACATAATATTGCCCCATATCAGTGTCCAGCTAACCAGCCTTTAGTTTCCTACGTCGTCCTGTTATACTTTTTAAAACTTGTCACAACATTAGCTTTTTCTCAGTCCTCTGAAACTTCCCCAGTGTACCAAGATTTGTTAAAAATCAAAGTTAATGGTTCAGAGAACTCCTTGGCCACTTCTTTTAATACTCTTGGATGAAAATTCTCTGGTCCTGCAGATTTAAACATGTTTAACTTTAATTGTTGCTGTACATCCTTCCTAGTAACAGATGGAATAGAGATGTATTTCATTATCACTTTAAGATATGAATACATCATCCTGCTTCTTTCCAAATGCAGAGCAGAAATATTTCTTATCTATATATCTATTGCACCAAGAGATGGTAAAACTCCAGCACAAGGTTAAATATTCCAAAAGTCATCCAACTCCATTAGACACTGGAAAATAGCCGAAATGATGTCCTTGGTCTTCAGACATACTCCATTACTGAGGATTTCAGTAGCCATAAATCACATTATAATACAATACCTTCAAATACACATGTACATTATAGAGCTACTTTCATATAAAGTGTATCCTGAAATTCTTTACAGTGCTAAAAAATTGCAAGACAGCAACTAGCGCATGGTTTAAGGAACATGGCCGGGTAAAGACCTTGCAGAATAATTAAATGAAAACCTCCATTCATCGATAGGACTAATAAACGAGGGCAGAGAGAAATTAAGGGGCACCAGTAAATAGAAGAGATGAGACATGAAAGGGGCTGAGGTAATGCGGAGGCGGAGGGGACAGGCTGCAGGGGAGCAGGCTCCGACACCGACACGAGAAGCTGTATTGAGGCAGACGATTTCCTCCCCGACAGAAAATTCTTCCCACTTTGGTGCCTCACAATTTGGTGGCTTTAGCAATCAAAGTAAGGCACGTTCTGAGACAGACCAAGGGCAAAGCAATGCACTTTTTCCCCAGTAGGTGGGCCAGCAGCCAGACAATTGCATGTTATTAGTCTTCATTATTATTTACTTTTTGTAAAGAGCTGTCAGTGTGTTAGGAGCAGTATATCTTCACTCAGGACACATTGTCCCCTAAGCAGGGTTTTCTGATGCAGGGCACGGGGAACTCCCTGAGTTTGTACTGCAGGGAGAGCCCACCTAATGATTCTGTGGGCAGGCAAAGATTGATGTGCTCTGCCCCTGGGGTTTATCCCCCTAAACCCATGGATCTCCTGAAATCCAGGTGGACTTGCAGAGATGCAGCAGAGGGCCAGTGATGGAAGGATGGTCCAGTGGTTGGAGTGTTACCCTGGTTCATTTCCCTGCTTTGCCACAGACTTCCTGTGTGACCTTGGGCAAGTCACTTAGTTGCTCTCTGTACCCTCAGTTCCTCATACGTAACATGAGGATAACTGCACTTTCCTCCTTCAAGGGGGTGCTGTGCGGATAATACAATGACAATCGTGAGGTTCTCAGATACTAGAGTAATGGGGGCCATATAAGGACTTAAGATAGGTAGGGTAATACATCTGTCCTGCTACCTGTGCCAGCCCCGACAGTGCAGGAGATATGCTTCTCTGGGTCTCCCCTTCACTGAGTGGTGGGGAACTGGCTCTAGTTAACACTGGCACGGTCAGCATGACATTGGTTATTATGTTTTTAAAAGAGAGCGCCTAATTTTCATGTGCAATTACCACCACAGCGTGGACAAGTCAGGCAGTTGCCCATGTAAATGGGCAGTTATGTGTCCAATAGGCCACTTGCGTGTGCAATATACACAAATCATGCATTCCGTGATGTTAATTGCATGTGCAAATAAAGCACCCAATTGCATGCACATTTTTGCCTGCAGTTTTAAAAGTCCTTGTGCAGCTGGCTCAATCCACCCTCCACCCGGGTCAGGGGAAGGTACGCAATAGCCAGTAGCCATGCACTGTCCTTAACCCTCCCTTATTTTTTACATCTAGTTTCCTTGACCCCTGACCTATTATTTGCTCAGAGCAAATCTAGACACATGGAATGGCAGCCTATTTATATCTTTCCTTATTATTCTTAATTCATTATCAATAAATAACATTCAGCCATACCTTTTGGATGGTACACGATAGACCCTCAATAAATACACAGGCCTAATTTTTCAAAAGTGACTAGTGATTTTTCATTGCCTCATTTTGCTGCAGGCCCAGCTTAAGAGACGGAAAAGTGGCCTGATTTTTCAATGGCTCAGCATCTTTGTGAAAATCAGGCGCTTGTCAGGTGTCTTAAGTTGAGCACCCAAAACCACTCGCCACTTCTGAAATTTGGGCCACTGTAACGAGGTTACGGTCTGGTCAGATGTAGAACATGAAGACAACAAATGAAAGGGAGAAAGGAAGGAAGCAGCGAAAGGGAAGAACCGCAAAAATCAAAACAATAAATGATGTGACTATCTGGGGTTTTTTTCTAAACAAAAGTACTTGTCTGGACTGTGGTCGTCATTCTGTGCTGATGAACTATACAACAGTTGGACCTCATGATTCAGCTGTGTGAGTTGAAGCTGCAAGGTTTCTGAGTGTGGGTTTCCTGTGAGTATTCCAGTAGAAGGACAATAGATGTGCCTCTGCTCAGTGGCGGAGAGAGTGGTCGTTTGGTCATCTAGGATTGATGTAGAACACTATTTGAACAGTCCTGACTATGGTAGCTCTATGCTTTTAGTCATCTAGATGGTGCCATCGATGTAGCACTGGTGGAAGGAATTTAGCGTGGGACCCTCCAACAAACTATTGTATTTTTTCTATTGACCGACAGAGGAGCTTTGGTTATGGGATGCATGGTCAGGAGACCTGGGTTGTGTTCCTGGTTCTGTCGCTGGCTTGCTGTATGCTGTTGGGCAAGTCACATTGCCACTGTGTGACAGTCTGTCTTGTCTATTTAGACTGTAAGCCCTTGGGGGCAGGGGACTGTTTATGATTACAGGTATGTACAGCATCCCGCAGAGTGAGGCCCTGGTCTCAGTTGGGGTATCTAGGTGCTACTGTGATTAAATATCCAATCCCAAACCTTCCTCAACTACCAGAGTTGCTTCCCACTTCCATTGAGGCTGCTACCTCCTCACCTGTGAATCAAACATATTATTAGGGAGCGGGAAAGGGAACAAAAGATTCCAGTTCCCATTTACTTCTGACAACCACCTACAACAAGTTAACAACCATTGTTTTCTGGCGTGGCTGTCAGAAAAGTGAGTGGGATGAATTATCTACATATTGGGCATTATTTCAACTCAAATAGCTTTTGACTTTAGCTGGACTCAGCCAGTTCAAGTTAGCCACTGGTGTCACATGGGAAAAGTCAGAACGTATTCAACAGGGGACTGGAGTGAAGAGAAGTGCCACCAAGGTCATGGGCCACCCCATGACGAAACAGGGACACTACTTGGGAAAGAAAGAGCATGGAGCTGGAGAACAGGAGGGTGACATTTTTTTCCCCACGCACAAAGTGCAGCCATGTGCTTTCAGTCTAAAACCACTTTGATCTGAGGCGAAAGGCTGCTGTCTCCATCTCTGCACACAGAGTTCTTAAAAACGCTTGGTTGTGATACACAGAAAACAAAGGGATGTAAATTAAATTGGGGTTCACTATTTTTTTATAGTGACTCATTCATGGTTTGGTTTTTAAAGCACTTTTAACCGTGAGATAAACAATTTCTTAGACACAAGATGTTCTTCTGACAGAGAACAGCTAAGGGCTGCTGCTTTCCGGCCGCCATCCCAACAGTACATTGTGACTACGCTTTCCTCCAGAGGCCATCCCAGCACCAAGAAATTAAGGACAACAGGCTATTTCCCGAGCCGCCCAGACTTGGATTCAATTCTTGGCAGTGCCCAGCTCAGTGGTAGTATGTGCAGAACTTGCATCTGCTGATGGAAGATGCTTCCAGCGCTGGAAGGAAAAAAGGACAAACAGTGGTCATTGGCTCATCAGTATGACAAGCCCAGGAATAACAGTAAATGAAGATGGGAAAGGCCTGCTAAGAAATCCAGTCCATTCCTCAGCCAGGGTAGCATGGGCCCTTGCAGTACGTTTCCTTCACAACTTCGGTTCTCATTTTACCTTCCTGTTTCTCTTTGTTGGAAATATTAAGGTGACACAATCACGCTCCAGAAATCACTTGAGTTCCTGCCTACAGAGTGCGAGAAAGTGAAGGTCTTAAGGGAGCGGCCATCCCTGGAGCGATACGCTTACAAAGAACCGCAGAAACCTCCTGGAAGTTATCCACGCTGAAGGAATCGGCTCTGCTGAGAGAGTGGATATGTTCTGTATTTTTCTTTCCCACTCAGCTCATTGAAGCGAATTTAGTGTGGGTGACAAGAGTGCCAAACCCAGGAGACTGAAGTCCTCTCTTAGCCACACAACAGACAGCTTGAGCAATGAAAAGTACAAGTGTCACCCCCCTTCCCCCGTGCCACCCCAAATGTCACCCTGACAATGTTACAACTATGTCCTGGAAGGTTCATTGGTAGGCATGAGTTCAGTCACTCTCCATATCCATTCCATCCTCAGCTTCTCTGCTGAGATCTCGAGCAATGGGACTGGTTTCGGCTTGGGCCTATCTCTAATAGCAACTGAGTGATGTCTCATTGTTTGCATGGCAACATACATGTTGGACTTGATCCTGCCGTGTGCAGTCACCAAGCCTGTGCTGAGCAGGAAGCCCAGAGGACACGTGCTGAAGAGATCCTGCTGCGTTGGCCGTCATGATATTCCAGACTAGTAGAAGGAGTGAAACCTAGGAGTGGCTATAGGTAGGCAAGAGGCCCATTTGCAGGTTGATGATTAGACCTGAGGCTGTATCTCCCCACACCACCCATTCTCCTTGCACCCTGCCACTAAGGCAGTGGGCACACAAGACTTTGAGACTTACCGTACAATCCCTGAGGACTGGGCTGAATGTTTAGCCTAACTCATGCCCACACATGGCCACCATCTACTCTGGTGCTTGTCAGCAATTCGCAAGGACCTGCAGGATCAAGGCTGAAGTGTTTTGGGGTGCCAAGCAGCCTTCAAGTACACCTCTGATGTAGACATGTGATCTGCTCTTCCCCATTCTCCCCACTCCCCATCTGGGGTGGTTTAAATGGAAGAGCCGTCAGGGAGCAACCTTCTTAGCACCCCACGGTGACGCAACCCATCCAAGACCATGTTTCTGTGGTGGGAAAGGCATGCTGTGCCCTGAGAGCGCCTAAGAGTCACAGCTTTCTGCAGCCTGAAGCAGCAGCCGGGGAAGAAATGGGGAATTGGGAAAATCCAGCTCCCCGTTATTCTGTCCTTGTTGCTGCCCACTGTTCATGTCACAGTCAGGGAGGGAGAGGTGGGTCAGGAGAAGCCATGGACTTTGTAGTTGACAACTTTTTGGAAGTGCAGTGCAGAACAGGGAGACATGGATCTGCGTTCACATCGCACTCCCCGTCAGTACCCAGCCTGGGCCAAGCTAATGATCCAACCAGCGGACCAAATTCGGTGATGAATCCTGGTCACGTGCCACTTGAGGCACGTTGCACATATGCTAAGAAGAAGTGCCGAACAAGGGAGATTAAACGCCCTGAGCTGCAGTCCTGGCAAATTTCTTGATCCTTCACTACCTTGGTAAATCATTTATTAGAGCAGCCTTTTTACATAATCCCTGAAAAAAACATAAAATAGATTTATCACAAAATCCTGTCCTCCTACCAACCATCTACAGACTGGTACATATATTTCTCTGATTATTAATTAACTGATGCACAGAAACTGCTTTAAGCTTTTTAACCTCTCCCTCTCTTTCTTTGTCCTTCAAGAGTGGAGACCACAATGCAGGGGAGATGTTAAAAATAGGGGGTGTTACCAGAATGGGTGGTGCATTAAAGTTGTGCTTTAAAGTCAATAGCAGAAGACCCCGGAATTAAAGACATTCAGTAAAATGTTTGTCGTCTTTTTGTGCCAAATTCTCCTCTTAGTGATGCCAGTATAAAACTGGAGTAGATCTGCTGAAGTTGGTGGAGTTACTCTAGATTCACCCTTGAATAATGGAGAGCAAAATGTTCCTCATTATCTTTACCCTGCTTGCAAAGTCTCCTTAGAAGAAAAATGGCACTTATGTGGAAGTTATCTAATCCACTAGCAGGCATCTGACCCGAAAAGAGAAAAGGATTTGACACTGTAGTCACTGCTGTCTAACCATCGATTGCCTAGCACTGTGGCCTCTCAGTTTTCAGGTTGAACCAGAGCATCTCTGCTATTTGGAGTCCGGGTAACTGCCTTACCAGCCTGCAAAGCATCCCCCAGAAATAATACAGGGTGTGTAGAGCTGAGTGTATCAGAGCACATCAGGCCACTCACGGCCAAAACGATCACCTTCAGACTGGAGACACTGGCTCTCCACTCCTGGGAAATACCACACCAGCTGCTGGCTAGCAGAGCATTTTTCGTGCCATGATGAAAGAAGTCTGAAAAAAGGACATTCTAAAGAACCTAAGCGTGGCCCTGGGTACATACCCAGTACCAAAGAACATCCAGGTACCTCTCCCTGCTCTTCTTCCCTAAGCTCTCTCTGCAACATGGTGGGTGACCACCTTTTCTATCATCTTTGGAAGTGCCACCTGTTATAGTTTGGTATTCCGGGTGGTGTCACACAGAACAGTCACCCTTAGAAGTCTCCCGTAAAAGCTATGACTTAGTAGCACCATTATAAGTCTTTGAGCTTGTCCAGATGAGAGAAACTGTCAGTGGAGTAACTACATCAGTGTCGTCACCCCAGTGTAAAGCCCTAGCATAGATGTACTGGTGCAAAACAAATCCCACTGCCTCTGTAGAAAAGCAGCACAATAAGCATCTTGCCGACACGCAGCTGGAGGTCCTTGTCTTTGAGCGTTTAAGTTCCCACTTGTGGCACCACCTTCAGGAGTGCCCAACCCGACATCCACTAATTAGCACCCCTGTAACATCATGATGTAAGTCCTAGACAGATGGGTCCTGCGCTATGGAAACCGTGGGCACACAGTATTTTGCAAGGGAGGCAGCTGGGGGGATGGAACCCCACATTCAGAGGTAGGTCAACACATGACTGTTGGTAGTTACCCCGCTGAAACCAGCCCATCTCTGAATGAGGCATGTTCTTCTCCTGTCTGGAGTAAGAGCATTGAGAGTCTAGAAGAGAGTTGTGGGGGAAACAGCTCTTATTAAGAGCTGCATTCAAAGACATGGGCCAGGTGAATAGCAATTTCAACTTAGGGATCTTGGGAAATACACCCACTGGAGCTCCCAGGGCCTGCTCCTGCTCCACTGAAGTCCATGGGAGCTTTGCTAGCTCCTTCATTGGCAGCACGATCAGGACCCTATTGAGTGACAAGTCAGTCAACCAATCAAACACAACCTAGGATCATCACATTATCAGACCTCTTATTGGCTGATCCATGAGCCCAGGGGCAGGATAATTGTTATCTAACAACATCCAAGATCTGATTGACTCTTTCATGAGTTTCACCTACCATCGCGCTCCAGTTTTCTGTCAAGAAAATGAGACCTAGCATGTGGGGCAAGCAAAGGTCTTTGCTCCCATCTTCACCACTGCAATACCAGAACCCCCTCATCTGTGCTGTGCTCTAAGGACAACTCCACAAAGACCTGGTTACTGACTTCGGTGCAGGGGAAGGGAGCCCAGGTTACTTCCATGTGCTGACCCAGCATTACCACTTGAAGATGTGACTACCACACTCACTTGGGATATCATCTGACCTTGATGTAACCCTTAACTTCATTCGTTTCCCGGTCTCTCACAGGGCTGCATTAACAGCCAAAGGCAGAGCGTGCGGGTTTAAGACTGGTTTGTGTGTGTGCGTCTGTGTGTGATTCGTGAAAGAACTCAGTCCTGTAGCGTGTGAGACTTGCTGATAACCCGGGATTAGATCAGAGATGAGACACTGATGAGGACTCTGAGCACATGGAGGTGCAGGGCTGGGAACCACGTTCCATTCCATTGTCAGGGGCAGGCATGTGTCTGTCAGCAAGGACTCACCCTTAGCTTTTGGGGTTCTAAAACTGCCTCTTTGCTCACCCTGTTTATCAGCAAACCCTGGACTCTGGGGGATGGTTTGTGCTGCCAGAGCCCTGTGTAGGAGGATGACCATAGAGGGCTAAAAGGTTTTGTCTGAAGCACAGGGCTGTTGTTCCACAGCATCCATGCACAGACCTGAGGGAGGTGGTCATCACATGAGGCTGCTCACTGCTGGAGCATGAGGGGCGTTTCTTGCATGTTGCAGTGGCCTCATGCTTCTCCGGACACCACAGTCACCAGCTAAATGCACACCCGGAAGGGAGGGCAGAACTCCCAGCAATCTTCAGAAGCAGAGGTTTCTATTGCTAGATCTAAAGTAGGACCCCAAGAAGTAGCTAATCCCATTACCATCCGTGTCGTTATAATGGTTTCCAGCCATTGGGGGGGCGAGGCCACGATGACAAGCTCTGCTCTCCGCCATTAAAAAATAATAAATAAGACTCAGTTCCAAGTATGCAAACTAAGCCGGCTGCTCGAGCACACCATGGACTTGTGCTAGCTGCATCTCCACTCGGACTCTGTCTCAACATGCTGGGAACTGACCTGCCCTCGCTCGTCTGGTCCCAAAGTGGTCCCCTTAGCCTCTTATAATTGCCCCATTTACATGTCCAGTCACTAAGGGTGATCGCATCCCAGCGAGCTCTACATGCCTGCTTGCAAAGCACAATGCTGTCTAGATGCCGGGCAAAGTAACCGGAGCTATGCATGTAACCCCATTAGGGAAGTGTGGGTGTTTGCCTCCCTCAAAAGTATGAATAAGAGTCCGCTACTGCTAGCAGTTAATGGAGCTGCTCCTTCACTTCAAGTGGTAACTGTTCAAGTTTTTAGTGCAGATGTTCTAGGGTATGAGCCAGCTCAGGTTGGCATGGGAAGGTCATTGGGTTTCCCCCATATTTAATTTGCCATTATAAGCAAGTCGTTATGGATAGATCAAGTTCCCGCATTCATAAATGCAGCGGGGAGAGGAGAAGGCGCTGCAGAGAAGATAAGAGGGAAACATCAAGGGTGGTAGAAGCGGATTTACCCCAGCTTTGGGAGAGAGACACACAGAATAAGTGCCTTGAAAATGACTCATGACAAGTGCCAACTCGCACTTAGAGCTGGCCTGGCCTCAGAGCTGCATACATTAATGCTGGGGACCCTGGGGACACTCAGGACCCTGAACGCTGTGTGGTGTAATGTCTGGAACTGCTTTCGGATCCGACACTGTGATCTGTAACAACCCACCCCATTGGCAACCATCTTCCCCTCACCCTCCCTCCCACCCACCTCCCCAAGCCTTTCCTCGCCCCCACCCCATGTTCATTCTAAGTGGTCTTGCATGTAGTTCTGCAGCCCCCTTCAGTTCGTTAAACCCCCCGCCTTGCCTCGTGTTTTGACAGGGTTTGTGAGTTTTGACAACCCCGCCAGTGCCCAGGCTGCCATCCAGGCGATGAATGGTTTCCAGATTGGCATGAAGAGGCTGAAGGTGCAGCTGAAGAGGCCGAAGGACGCTAACCGCCCCTACTGAAGAGTTGTGGGAACCGCTGGATACACATGACTAGCACAGGTAACTGCACGGGGGAGGGGACGTCACTCGTTGTCGTACAGAGTCTGTGTTGTGGACCCTAAAGATTAGTTCTGCGGCTCTCTGGCTTCTATCTTTTCTACTAGATCTCTGGCTAGAGCCACACCACCACACACACACACACACACACACAATAGGAACTGGTTGTGTGCGCACTTTGGTAGAAAGAGAGGCAGGAAGAGGCTAAATGTGGGACGGGCCAATTGTCTCCTCCCGGTGGCATCACGTGACTGTGATGAGACTTTCTGACCACTAGGGAGGATAGCAGCTGTTCCGGTCACCTGCTCAGCCATAGAAAGGATTCTGAGGCCAAAGAAGACCTGTAATTAAGAGGTGGGAACCAGGCTGCAGTTTAATTCCAGGCAGTTGGACCAGTCCGGCGTATAGAGCAGTAGCTCCATGTTACAAACATTCCAAAGCATTTTTCATTCTTCATATGGTATAGTTCATACCCAGTTTCATCTCAGCATGATAAAGTCCTGTAAATAGGTCTCCTTGACACCTAAATATCCCCTAATATCTTCCCTGCTAAACTAGAGAAATGGATAAAGGAATTCATGCTCATGTCCTCACTCAGCTTCTGTTAATTCCTTACTCGGATAAAACTCCCACTGAAGCCAACAGGAGCTTTGCTGGAGTGAGGACTTGGTTAAAAATGGAATAATGACCTCAAGATTAGCCTCGTGGACAGTAAATTGTTTGCTGTTGGGAGGCAGCAAACTTGGTACTCTAAGGGAATTTCTAAGTACATACAACAGTGCCAAAAATATCAGCACAACTCACTTGTTTTGGTGGAATTTAAGCCTGCCCCCGGCAGCAAAATGGAGTCTAGGCTTTGGGTAAACTTTTCAAAAGATCCTAAGTGTCCCATTTTCAGAAGTCATATAGGGTATGTCTACACTGCATTGTAAACACGGATCTATGGGACCCAGGCTAGTGGACTGTCCTCTTCCAAGCCTGCACATGGTCATCCACATTGCATTGTAAACTGCTGGACCCGGGGTCTCACAGCCATGTTAACACCTCCACACTGCCCTAAGCAGACCTTCTGGCTTGAGCTGTGTCTACTCAGGCATGGACCTAAGTCACAGCAGGACCTGGGTTCTGAACCACCCCCTCAGTGGGGGTTATTCAACTTGGGTCCTGAGTGCTTGCTGACCTGAGTCAGACTGATTTGTGTGTGGATGGATGTGGGGCTTAGGTTCAAACCTGAGTCAGAACCCAGGCTTAGGTTTCATCTACACAGGGATAAAAAAAACCCGGCTGGCCCGGGTCAGCTGACATAGGGATTGGGCTGTGGGGCTAAAAATTGCTGTGTAGACATTCAGGCTCAGTCTGGAGACCGAGCTCTGGGACCCTGTGAGAGTGGGGAGTCCCAGAGCTTGGGATCCAGCCTGAGCCCAGATGTTTGCACAGCAATTTTTAGCCCCACAGCCCAATCCC
The DNA here is from genome assembly GCF_002925995.2 of Terrapene triunguis. NCBI lineage: Eukaryota > Metazoa > Chordata > Testudines > Emydidae > Terrapene > Terrapene triunguis. The sequence continues at coordinate 312,930 of NW_020664420.1, read as the reverse complement.
CATGCGCCTGAGTCAGCTGACCCGAGTCAACCATGGCCATGCTGCAGGTCTCTTAGCCCTGTACCACCATACCCCGGTGTACAGTCTAGCTATACCCAGAGGTGCTTAGAATTTTCAGTGGGACGTAGGCTTCTAAGATCAAGACCCTCAAAGGTATTTAGGTACCTAATTCCCATTGATTTATTTCAGTGGAAGTTAGGCACCTAAATACTGGAGGATCTGGGTCTTACGTGGTTTTTGAAAATGGGAAGTAGGGTCCCAAGTCACTTAGGTGCTTTTGAAAATTTATACATTTCTGTCCCTGCAATAGCTGGTTCTCATCTCCAACGCAAAGTGATACCATTACTACACTAATAGTGCCCTACCATTTAGCTATTGAAGATGAAACGCATGCTGATAGGTGGTGCAGAAGCAGCCAGCCTGGTGCTGCATTGGTTGAACACCGGTATTTCTGATGGCGACTGCATAGCATGGTGGCATTGAGACATCACTGATGATAGTTCAGTTCCTATCTTCAAAGGCCAGAGGCCTCCCTTTCCAAAAAGGGCATGACATGGTGTATGGTTTGGCAAGTTACAGTGTGTCAGCACACGGTAAGGTAGAAACCATTGTCCTTGATCTGGTGAGTGGATATTGCTCTTCTTCCTGATGACCGTCCATATCTCCACTCAGCCCCTCTCCCGCTGGTCCCAAAATGTTATGCATTGGCTGGTTTCCCAGTTCCTAGGAAAATATATATGGATGAGTGGTTTATTATGGAGATGGGGTAGCCAGCCATTCCATAGTTAAAGCTATATGTACGTTTCTATTAGAAGGTCAGTACCAGAGATGTACCTGGACTGCAAAGATTAGTTTTGGATTTCCAAACTTTTCCAACATTTGGGGGTTTGAGGATCTAAGATTTTGATTCAGGTCATCACAGAATTAGGGGTCAACCATCAATTGCCCAGATTTGACCTTCCCCAACCTTCCAGGGTGTTTAGTCCCAGTTTCCCATCTTTCACTGATATGTAGAATATCACTGAAAGTACCCTATTCTAGTCTTCGTGCCAAAACTCTGTTCCCTCTAGAATCAATGCACTGGAGGCAAGACATGAAATGGATTAAGGAACTCCCTCTCCATAAATGCATTAGTTTAACATGTTAATTTCACACAGGTCATTTGAATCTCTCAGGGCGATAATGGCTCAGGAAAGATGCAGTCTCAGATTGCCAAAGTATTCTTCCACCCTTTTTAAAATACCTTTTCTTTTCCTTGCTTATGACAAGGCCTCTTGGAAGCTTGAAACTGAAATATGTTTCCATAGCCAAATGCTTTTTTGCTTCATCATCCTGTGCACACGCTGGCTTCTTATTGCAGGTGCTGGAGGCATGCACGCTAATTTCTTAACACAGTACACCGATGCTCCTAAGAGATTTTCAGTTGCATCTAATAGATTTAGGAGTGCAAGTCCACTGGGTTTTGAAAATCTCACCCTGAATGCTGAGCGCTGCACACTGGCATAGAATTGTAGGGTAGCTTTGAGTGCTGAGCTGTACACACTTGTTTGTTGTTATAGGTGAATCATGAGCCCTGGGCTGTACACACTGGTTTGTTATTGTAGGGTGGCTCTTAAGCACGGGGCTGCACACACTGGTTTGGCGTGATAAGGCTAATCACGAGGGCTGAGCTGCGTTCACTGACTTATTATAAGAGGGCTGCTCCTGGGTAGGGCAAGTGGTTTTTACTAATAAATTATACAAAAAGTAATTGTCTGGTGATGAGAAACAAGCTGGTGTCAGAAATCTACTTGCCCTTCAGAGCTTATTTTCTGCCTTGGCTTCTGTGGGGCAGAAGCAACTGTTCTGCACAGAGTATTCTAATTGTTGAGTACCTTAGCCTCCCACGCAGTCTAGGTTTTAACTGAGCTTCTCTCAGGTTTTTCAGTAAAACTGAGTCAGCTGTTAGAATCATAGACTATCGGGGTTGGAAGGGACCTCAGGTCGTCATCTAGTCCCACCCCTTGCTCAAAGCAGGACCAATTCCCAATTAAATCATCCCAGCCAGGGCTTTGTCAAGCCTGACCTTAAAAACCTCTAAGGAAGGAGATTCCACCACCTCCCTAGGGAACCCATTCCAGTGCCATCCAATCTGCTCCACCCTCTGCCTATAGTGTCTGTAATTATAGGTGTGTGGGGGGGGCCAGCACAGTGGGGCCCTCCTCCTCATTGGATGCCTCCTAAATAAACAAACAATCATTATTTTCTAACTGCCTCATTCCTGGTGTAAATGTTGACAGAGCTGAGGACCAGCTCCCTTGTAGCAGGAGACGTTTGCGCCGGCACAATTTAGGTGTAAAATTGCAAGTGTCAGAAAGAAAAGCGGGTGCAGATGTGAGTGACTTGCGCCTGTGCCTGCCTCATATGCAGCTGTGGTTGAATTGCAGGTGGGCACAGGTGGAAAAGAAGAGAATGAGAATGGGGCCCCTTGTGATCATGGAAGAAGTGCATCTTGGGGAGAGGTTGGAATGAAATGAAGGTGGTAGTTTGGCAAGCTAGAACGGGGAAGACCAGGAGGTATCATGGAGACCAGGAGGTGTCGTGGAGATTCAGAGGCATTTAGATCCTGTTTCAGGCCCATCTCTGCTTCAGAGGGAATAAGAGATACCATCAGTTAAGCATACTCATTGGAGGTCAATCCGTACCTAGCACTGTTACAAGAACAAGGTTCCTAAAGACATCCATGATGGGGACCAAAAGCCAGGGAGGCAAAGATAGATAGATGCTGCAAAGTTGTGAGGTAAACAACACACTGAAGTGACAGAACATTATATAATAGCCTGGGTAACGGGTTTTTTCAGACTCAGTTCATTAAGATACTTAATTGTACACCTAGCTTTAAGCACACAAGTCAGCTCATTGACTTCAGTGCAGCTACACATGCTTAAAATTAGGCATGTGCTTAAGAACCTTTCTGAATTGGCGCCTTTCCAGGGGAAACATTTGTTTTATTGGACTCCTTTGTGAAATTAGGAGGTTGCCAGCAGAAATGTGAGCTAAATCCAGCCTGATAGGATAACACAAGAATCTTTTCTTTTTCCCCCTCCCCTCCAAAAAAAAAAATCCTCTCTTTCATTCTGGATTCATGTTTTATCTAATCTCCCTTTTATGACCCAATTTGGTTTAGGCCACATTGATTTAAAGTCCTTGGTTTTCCTCACTAATGCTCTAAAGTAGCTGTCAAACACTAAAAAAAAAAAAAATTGCTGTGATGTGGCAGATAAAATCACAAGCTGCAGTGAGCAAAACCCAGAAGGATTCATATGGCAGAACGCTTCCAAAATGGCTGCCTTCTGTTCTCCCATTTCTTTCTAATTACAAAAGATTGTACCAAAAGGAAGGAGGGGAAGAAAGCAAAAGAAATAAAAGAGGATCATTTGAGGCCAAAATCAATATATTCTATTACAAATCTCCCCCTAGGAATGGGAGGCTGAGGTACTTTATGTGTCTGTCAGATAGTAAATGCATGAAATAATGAAAGAAATAAGTAGTGGAATCTGCTACTCACATGGATGCCCATTCTTAGGCGCCCCAGTGTACCGTAGATTACCGCAAAATTGTAGGTGCAAATTACAGTACCTAAGGGACAAGTATATGAGCCAGAATATAACTCTACGTAGCCACTGCTGGCACATTGCTAATAGTGAGAGCAATATCCGCTCCATATTATTCAGCCACGGACATGCAGACACAGACTAGCCCCATCCCCACCTCCCATTGCCCTAACCCTAACATAGTAAGTTAGGAGAAATAGTAACAGTTCAACACTGCCTAGAGGCCTGAACCTCAAGGTTACCATCGCTCATAATTGTATCACAGATCTCACAATATTTGGTATTAGGTAAAGCTCCAGCTCCAGGAGTCCTGTGATTACGTGAGAATCTCCGTTTTGGGGGATGGAGATTGTTCATTTGTTTATTTGTTTATGTGTTGGGGGGGGTGTATTGTTTTTAAGTACATTTCTAGCCCTCATAGTTGCAGAGAAAAGCTAGGAAACTTGAGCCAAGTGTACCCTACAGGCATAGAAACCCGAAGGCAAAGAAAAAGTACCCAAAATATGTCATTGGAAAAAAAATCTTATGATTTTTGAGGCCTGAGTTGCAATTTTTAATCACTTGAAGTTGGTAATACAGGAGACCCCAACTGAGATCAGGGCCCAGTTGTGCCAGGCTCTGTACAAATACATAGTAAGAGACCAGTCCTGCCCCTAAGAGCTTACAGTCTAAATAGACAAGACAGACAAAGGGTGGTGAGAAAGGAAGTCTTGATATCCCCCATATTATACCCATCACACTACAAGGTGAACCCATCAGACCTGCCATGTCTCCTTTGTATGGACAGGGACTGTCTCACTTAATTCACAGGCAGTTTTTAAAGTACAGCCTCTCCCTCTTGTGAAGAAGGATTCTGCGGTCTGTTTTTTTCTAAGGGACATTTTATATGTCACCAAGCTTTGGTTTTTTTGTAAGTCTCCCTCATTCAGACAGCCCTAGTGCAGCAGCTCTGTCGGGTCACTAGTGGTGATACTCAGCTCTGTGTAAAGAGCTAACACACAGCCATTTTACCTCTTAAGTCCCAAATAAGCCCAGTGTTGATTAATTGGTGCATAGGACTCATGCTGGCCCTCTGCGCGGGGGTGAATTTCACCCTAACTCAGCAAAGCAGTTACCCAGAGCAGTACATATGCCTGGAGAACCTGCCCATTACCACAGTGTGGCTTCATTGTGGTGATTAATCATCAGCAAAGTGTTATTGACCATCTTGTAGCCTCCTCTGCTAGGAATATTATTAATGCCCAAGATGAAAAGGGTTTGATTAGAGTGGGCCAGCCAGGAGTAACGCAGTGAGACTGAGCAAAGGTAAATGTAGATGGAGTAGCAAGAAAAAACTTACTTGCTGATACTGTGTTGACTGTGGAGTAGTCTCCAGAGGGAAGTGAAGAAAAACCCCATCAGCAAAGCATTGGCGAATGCACTGTTGGAATCATTCTGCCCCATCTGATATACCAGGGGAAATACAGATGGCTGGGACGGTTCAGACTCGCAAACTGTCTAGTTTGATGCTTGCGGTCAGAGCTAGACAGAAAAGGGGGGCATTCGGCAGAAAATTTCAACTTTTTATCAAAAAACCAACCCCCCCCCCCAAAAAAAATATATTTTGGTGTCCAGACAAAACTGTTCAGTTTTCACTTCTCCAATGAAAAACAAACAGTTTGAGGAAAGCAGACGCTAGCTACGGAAATGTTTGTTTAGTCAAAAAAAATGTCCATTGAAAAAAAGTTTTGATGGAAAATTTTTGACCAACTCTGTGATTTCAGGTGACTTCAATGTAAAAAGTTGTTATAAAGAGGAGAGTGATAAATTGTTCTTCTTAACCACTGAGGACAGGACAAGAAGCAATGGGTTTAAATTGCAACAAGGGCGATTTTAGGTTAGACATTAGGAAAACTTCCTAACTGTCAGGATAGTTAAGCACCAGAACAAATTACCTAGGGAGGTTGTGGAATCTCTGTCATTGGAGGTTTTTAAGAGCAGGTTGGACAAACACCTGTAAGGGATGGTCTAGATAATATTAAATCCTGCCTCAGTGCTGGGGACTGGATCAGATGACCTCTCGATTCCATGATTCCAATCCTACGATTCTATGATTCCATGAAACTGCAGTTTTGACTGAATTTTCATTTGTCCAATCTACCTTTACATGTCCCAAGTGATGAGGCTTGTACCACTTCCTTTAAGAGAGTATTCCACACGCTCATTGATCTTACTGTTGTTTGTTAGGATGTTAATCGTGATAATCCACCTAAATGTTCCTTAGTACAATCTAATCCCATTACTTGTAGTTATACCTCTTAGGCCCATAATAACCAATTCCTTTCCCTCCTGTACAGACTGTTATCTTATCCATCCCTTAGTCATCATATAAGGTTTGCCTAAATTACAGAAAGTTGCACTGGTGTGACTATGTTGATGCAATAACTCCAGTCTTAATGCAGTTGAGCAAAGCTTATTTCAGTGACGCTTCATTCGGAAAGGCCTAACATTGGGCATTGGAAAAACCTTAGATCAACCAAAATGTTTCCAGGAATTCCTTCCTTTTTATAATTCCAATGATGACTGGGATCAAACATTCCCTCCCAGTGTGTTTGCAAGCCAGGCTTTGTGTTAACACATGAGAGCCTGAAAATGAAATTGACTCAGAGGGACTCATTCTCTCTGTTTTAATCATCTAAGGTGCTAGTAAAACTGGTAAAGAAATATGTTTTCTTTTTTGGCCTATCATTTTTTAACCCAACTGTCCTTTCAAATTACTAATCACTTTATTATTTTAAAATACTAATTTCTGCTTTGCGAGCTGCAAATTCAATACCAATCTTATACTAAAATTGGCACACAATATAATGCACTGATGGAACGCTACAATAATTAATTGCTGTATTCGCTCAAAAATTACAATCAGTAATTACAGCATCAAGGCTAAATTCCATTCAGCAATATTTGGAACTGGTTCCTCTTAAAAACAGGGCAGCTATTCAGAAGCATTGCTGTGTTTGCACCTAAATGAGCCCAGGTAGGTTGCTAAAGCATCCACGTTGTTTGTCTTGGGAGTGCTACAACAACATAAAGCAATACAACAAACATTTTATTTTATAGAGGGTTCCTCATTAAAAACTGTGTCCTTCAATGTGTCCATATTAGATAATACAGAGGTAAACAATAGATATGAAAGCAGCTTCCCAGTTCTCACCCTCTTGCGATCCAGTTGGCACTGATACCCTGAAATAACCTCTCTGAGGCTCGTTAGTACATTTCACAACTGGTCACCCCTTCTGAAGTGGGTAACCCCAAGCGAAATTGGGCAAGGGTCTTGATATAGACATGAATACCTCTTAACAAACTTTTGAGAACAGCCACAAAACCCCAATGATGGTGGCTCTCCAAGGGGGTTTAGTCACAGCCAAGTGACTGAGGAAGTTCATCCAAATTCTCATATGGGCCAAAACTTGTAACATTGCCCCTGATTGGAGGGATCGTCTGCATGAATTGAACCCAGAGCTGCTAGATCTAAAAAACATGAGTTTCTACTGCCTCAGATCAGACCCATTGGCAGAAGTAAATTTCTATGTGGTCCAGCCACTAGAGGGCGTAAGCATGAAAAGGGGGGGGGGTCAATTTATGAATTTGCCAGGGTGCCCGTTAGATTTTAAAGCTGAAATCTAACAAACTAGGCTTGCTAGTCTATAACAATCTAATAGGATAACCCCTTTTTACTGAGTCCAGGAAGCATTCGCTTGCTAGTCTAACACTGGGTTCTTTCCAGATCATCTTTCAACCTGAACAGTATTGCTCAAATCAAGACACTTGCTTATTCTTAACCAACCAACAATTTATTAATTCACCCAGAACCACATTAACAAATAATCAACAGCTCACCACTCAAATGTAGACACAACCAGAGGTTTATACATATGCAAATTATGAGAGATTCTTGCTTCGGCGATTAACAATACCCTCGGTTAACCATGTTCATTTCTATAATGGGGTAGGGGACTACCAAAACTTGGCTGAGCTAGTGCTTAAAAAGTAGCTATAAAGGAAAGGAGGGTAACAAACTCCAAGAAATTTACTCTGCTCTGGGAACTGGCAAGAATCTTAATAAGATGATGCAGCGAAACCTCCATCAACGTGAGCATCTTCAACTGATGCCCTTACGGTTTTGGAAGGCACGTACAATCAGCATACAGTTTCTCATTCGCACGGTGGCTTCCAGTGGTATATCAAATGCAATAATTTCATAGTTGAATTATTCAGGAGGGTGGTAACTTTGGCGGGTTACACGTGAATATCAATATTCCAGGCTCTGAAGTATTTGATTCAGCTGTAGCACACACCTGAAGGCTTCAGGTGTGAACAAGGTCTCCCAGATATCTTTCCTCTGCCCCATGACTATAGTTGGGGAAAAGGTAGCTTTTATTTCAAGGGGTTCCGTTCTTACACTCAGCAGAGCTTCACCCAACCCTCCTGTAAGACTGGATCGAACAGTAAACAAGAGGGGGGAACTGGAATGGCAGCTGTTAAGTAGTTCCCAACTGAGCAGCACAATGAATAAGAGCAGAGTGCATGTGCCCCGGAAAGTTAATAGCCATTTAGATAATGGAACCAGCTCCTCAGCTAGAGTAAATTGGCAGCTCCACTAAGTCAACGGGAGGTGAAGTCAATGGAGCTACACCAGTTTACACCAGCTGAGGCCCAATTTGGCCCAATTATCATTTCAATTCTAAATTACACCAGAGGGTATTTTAGTTATTTACTAGAGTTCACTGGGAGGTAACATCAGGGTTCTGGCCATTCTATGGGCTTTCCAAAACGTCTCTGCAGTGACATTTTTACATCCCAATGGATTCTTGCGATTAAGTGAAACACACTTTTAATAGAGCTGAGATACCCATTTCTGAAGGGTGAGCTCTGTCCTTGGTCATCCCTGGAGCTGCTCCAGACACTCAGGTGTCAATTGCTAGAAATCAGGTTCCCTGTTCATTGCTGGGTTTTTTTTCCCCCTCCTATGGCTAGTATAGGACCAAACCAATAAAATTAGAGATCTTCCCCACGACACACATGACATAAACTCGCCACAGGGGCTGGCAAAGTTGTGGTGGACATTTACCAGCTACCCTGTGTTTTACCCCAGCAATGAAAAACAAAATGATATTTGAATCACGCATTTAAAACAAACCTTCTCCCATGGTGAGTTCAGGCACAGAATTTTTCAAGGCTGCCCCCCCCCCCTTATTAAAATCACTACAGCAATAATGTGATCACTGTTGTGAGCTTTAAGGCCTGATTCAATGCCCAGTTAAGCCAACAGACATCATGCCACTGATTTCAGTGAGCTTTGGATCAGGTCATCAAATGATGGCTGTAGAATTCTGTAAAATAAAATACCTTTTTTAAAAGGCTGGATTCTCCCCAAATGAAAGAGACTAGAATATTCCTGATTTTTAAGCACTGTCAAACAGAGTGGGCCAGATTGTTTTGTAGCCCATGCAAACCATGGGCTGTAAGTCAGCTAAAATTTAACTCAGGTTGCTGGAAAAAACTTTTTTTTTTTCACCCATCTCCGAGGAAGCGCTCCACTCATGTTTAAACTTTGCATTCATTGTTGTCTGTGAAATACAATAAGTATGTGCTTTTCATGCTCTGTTTTGTCCTCTGTGCATCCTCCTTTCATGTCACACGTTGCTGTTTCATAGCGGACTGTATGTTGGGGTGGGAGGAAGCAGGGGGGAAAAGCCTTTTTTTCCCCTTTTTCTTCAAATGTTTTGGAAATTAGCTTTTGGGGAGTAAATTCTTGAAATGTCTGTAACATTCCAAACAGGGTTCCTATTATATGATGGAGGTTGCCTGCGCTAGCAGGGAACTAGACTCTATAACCAGGAGGTCCCTTCCATTTCTGTGGTCAAATCTAGGGATTTTAATTTCTTTTGGTTTGCCTTTAAAGCCTTTGTAATTGAGCATCCTCGTGATTTTTTTTTTTTTTTAATTTCCCCTTTTTAAAGTTTGGTGACTCTACGCTTGTTTCTGGTACCTTTCCTCTCTCAAGACTGCACAACTTAATTATAGTGTGGTCATTGTTACATAGGCACTCCACTGTGGTGACTTCTTGAACCAACTCCTGTGTGTTATTGAGAACTAAACTGAGGAGAATCTCTCCACCCGTGTGCACTAGAATTTGCTGGTCTGAATAGCAACCATTGAAGGTGTCAGTATATGTTGGGCCAGATCATCGACGAGTATAAATCAGCCCTTAATGGAGCTATGCTGACTTACACCAGCTGATGACCTGGCCCGGTGTATTTCTAAACCTTTCCTGTTGCATCATTTGACCAGTTTATATGCAGGTAGTTGAAGTCACACATGGTTATGCGTTAGTATACTTTGTTGCCTGTCTGATTTCTGTCGACATGCATGATACATCCTTTGGTGGATTGGAGACTGGTAATGTAACCTCACTGGCTTGTTTGTTCTTTATAAATTGGGCTTTGTGTTTAGATTAGATAGACAGACAGACAGATAGATCCCTGAACATAACACATTATTCTAAAGTTTAAAAAGTCCTTAGCACTACTGATACAGAGGCTGGGAGCATCTCCATGTGGAAGATTTCAGAGGGATTTTATCTCTGTTTCCTTTTATTAAAATAGCACCGTACGCCTTTACAACATATAGCTGTTGTAAACAATGTCCCTTTACCTCCCCCAATTAATTTGACTAGGAATAGGGGAGAAGTAAGGCCACTCGCCAAATAAGCTTGCCTGTCTTCTCTGGGGTCAATGTGAAGGAGAATGGGAGGGGGGATATTTATTTTGATTGCTTTGTTATACATTAGAATAAGTGCTATTTGCAGTGACAAAGGAGAAGACTAATCTGGTTGACTGTGCATCTATTAAGCACGTGAAAGACAGTGATGATGCATGTCCCTCTGCTGAACCCCGGGGTGAGCCAGGCACTTACTCTCCGTCTAAACAATCAGGAACAAAATGAGTTGTGCGCCTTTATTATTATTTTTACCTGAGGTAGCAGAAGGGAAGCAATAGCAACACCATGATGCCATCTCGAATGCGGGCAACAAAGCTGCCGCCGAACGAGCGCCAACTGAGTATGGTCACGACCAGAGGCAAGCCATCCGTGTTTGTTTGTGTTGTGTTCCACAGAGTGGCAGGGATCCGTTCCCTATCAGAATAATCCAATTGACCAAAATGATTCATATTAGCGAGCCCATCTGTCTGAGGCCAGAGCAGAACCCCGGTGTTAGTTTAATAAATGACGTTCATTAAACGCAGCTGAAAATATAATCTGCAGAGACTGATGGGGTGAACAGAGCAAAGAATGAGCAAAAGGAGTTAGCAATTATCAGATGTCATTTGTTCTCCTGGTACAGTGGAATTGGGGCTTGTTTGCTGAAATCTTAATTTCATTTAGCTGAGGCGGAATCCATCAGAGAGGCACAGGCTGCCGCTCTGACTGCAGTTTCTCAGGCCCCAGTGGAGAACAGGGCATTTTTCCTTTTCCTAATTTCAGAAAGATGACCTCCAGGTTAGGATGGACAGAAGAGGGCTGTTTGAAGATGCAGGCTACATCTTCACTGCAGAGTCAACCCAGGCTCTTAGCCAGGTTTTAGCCCAGACCTACTCACTTTGCAGTGAGAACACAGGCTAAATCACTCAGTCTTCCAACGCCTTCCCACAGTTCCCCCCACTCGATGGACAAGTTCGCTCACAATTGAGAACATTGACTGGGAAAGAAGCCTGAAAAACTGTGGGATATGCCCCCAGACACACATGGAGGAGAGCAGAAATAGTGAGGACACAGTAATGCAGGTAGGGCTTTGCTGGAGGGATAGTCACTCCCAGGCTAGGCTACCCAGGGTGCCATACCCATGACTAACCATGCAGGGGAGACATATCCTCATGACTGTGAAATCCAGACAAAGATCCCAAACTCTGGCTAGATGGATTAAATGAATGGTCTCTTTGCCACTAAAAATCTGCTTAGCAACGTTGCATGTGCTACAGCACAGATAGCAGGGCCAATGCATTATCCTGGAGACTCTAGTCCTCTCCTGCAGCTCAGCAACACAGTAACTGGCCTTCATGGGTAGATAGAACCTGATTCCTTGTCAATCATTTACATCAATGCAAAGTGGGTGTGAAAGGCTCCCATTCTGACTTGGTAGTGTTGCAGATGCACTTGCATTGGTCTAAACTCTGAGCAGGGCAATGGCTAATCCAGCCTATAATGTTCACCATTCAGGAGGCATCAGAAGTTCTTTATCCTCTCAGCACCTTGACCCTCCCTCTTTACCTCTCCGGGATACCTGTGCACAGCAGGGTTCCGATTTGCACACAGAGCTGGGGGTGGAAATCCTTGACCTCATCTCAGCTGTGGGGCAAGGGGCAAGTTTTTGGCCCTTTTCTGGGTCATGAACCCAAACAGACAGAGAGCCATCTCTCTAAGCAGGTGGAGGGATGGAGGCAGCTGAAACTGTTGGGCCGGCCCTGAAGGAGGGCGGTGCATAATGCACCGCAGAGGGACGCCGCAGGCACCACGCACCATTTTACAGCTATCTGTCCCCAGTACTATCACTTGTACAGCCCAAAACCTAGGACCCAGGGGAGCAAACTGTACTACCGCTTCTGCTGGAAACATGCCTAATACCTAATTTCCAACTTGGCAAGTAACTTAACATTCTCGCCCATAACCTTTCTTTGAAATGGCGAAACCCAATGCTCTTAGCGGAGACCAACGCCTCACCCATTCCTGGCCAGCTGGAGGCGAGCTTTCCAGGAGGACAGATGGGCCACACTTGAGCATGCCCATAGCTATTTGAATGTTCTTTGGTGTGTTCTAGAGAAGTGCAGAGAAGGCTTTAATATGGGGAAGGAGGAGCCGATGACTGCCTTGTGGTAGGTCTAGTAATAGAGCTAATAAGCTTGTACGCCAGCAGTGAGGCGTTTTGTTCTGCAGCTTGTCCCTGTAACATTAGCAGGAGAGCACTCCCGAATTCCCTAGGAATGGCCGAGGAGCCTTGCACGAGCAAGCCCTTTCCGAGACCGGTCAGTTCTGTGACACAAGCAGTTCCTGTCTGAGTGTAGATGAGATTCGTTGTGGTTACAAAGAAGTAAAATTGTACCTCTGTACATTTACTGTGGGATTTCATCCGCAGTAGCCGATAAGCTCACAGACCCATGGGGTGATTTCACTCTCTGGGAACTCCACTAGACAGTGAAAGTGCAGGAGAAACACACAACCACCAGCCTCGGGAAAACACATAGTCTGCGGCTCACGGGATAACTATAGAGTTAGGCCCAGATCCTCTTTAGGTGCCTAATGCCCATTGAAATCAATGGGTGTTAGGTGCCTACTTAGCTTTACAACTCTAGTTTCTTTTGGCCTCAAAATAGTAGCACCGTCATACCTCACAGGAGTGTTGTGAGGGCAAATACAGTAAAGATCATGAGGCTTTCAGAGAAGACGGTCATGGGGGCCAGTTAAGTACCATAGATAGATGGATCAGTAAAGTTATTCATAGGTAAGTGTGTTTGGCATCAGGCCCTAATTCATGAGCATTTGTACAGAGCCATGGGCTGGAAGGGGCTCCAGAAGTATGAAGAATTCTTGTTATATTCTTCTCAAGCCCATGCTGGAGTTAAAGCCTCATGGGTGAACGACTGCGTTTCAGACACATCACAGAGCGGGGCTTTGGGGGTTTGTTTTCTTGTGTTTTTAACCCCAAAATGAACACCATTTAGTAATTAATAGGACTGTGAATGCTCATTGAGCCATCTCACGGCTTTCATCGATTTGAAATATTTGGGGCACTAATTTTCACCCTACTGCTCGTAGCTGGAGGTGCCTTCCAGTCTGAGAGCAATTAAAACAAAGCAGGAAATATTTTTAGGTAATTGCACTGTGCCCCGTGAAGGTAAATTGAAGCTGCAGGCAGAAAAATAAAATATCAGACGCTGTAATGGGGTGTTGCAAGCAGGAGCATATTCCTGGCTCTGTGATGGTTCGGGGGGGGGCTGATCAGCTGACCAAACCTGGACAGCTCACGTTTGGGTGCTCAGGAAATCCCCATGCCCTGGGAAAGATTCCCTCGTGTCTCACAGACAAGAGAGTCTGTGCGTACTGGACTGGGCTGATAGTTAGGGCAGGTAACTAGGCATTACGTGTTCCGTTCCTAGCCCTGCCACTGGCCGATCTTGGCGAAGTCACTCAGATGACAGTCCAGTGTTCCCTGTTCAGAGAGTCCTGGATGAGTGAAGAGCAAAGTGTCACCCCCAAAGAAAGCAAGGCAATTATTAATGGGCCTGTGCCTGTCCCCTGACTCCAGCGCTAGCAGGACTGGGTCCATTTGTGCCCGGTTGAAGTCAATGGGCGTTTTGACATTCACATGGGAAGAGGACTGGCCCCATACCTGCTCCCATTGGAGTCAACGGAGTCCCTTTCCTCTGCACTCAACCCTACCGTCCCTCAGCCCCAGGGCAGAGGCCCTGTAAAGCCCCAAGTCTGCAAGGACAGCCCAAGCAAAAGGCCTTTGCGCATGGATACTGCATAGGAGAGCATAGGAGAGCTGCAGACAAAGCTGCTGCTCCTCTTCGCTGTGGACTTGTACAGCCAACGCCGTGCATAGACCCACCAGCAACACCCATGACACGTCCACATGTCCCTTCCACTACCTCAGCAGTGTGAGCCACAGAGAGCCCCTCCCCTGCAAGCCTGGAGGATGGGGGTCCCCTGGTGTAAAGCACTTCCCCTCTCACGCCTGGCAAGCTGCTTTGGGCCATCGTAGTCCACGTAACTGAATGAGAGCCAGAGTGCCCCAGCTTGTCCATGGACCCAGGGCCGGCGCTTCCACTAGGCGATCCTAGGCGGTCGCCTAGGGCGGCAGGATTTGGGGGGGCGGCATTTTGCCGTCCTCAGCGGAAATTCGGCGGCGGGGGTCCTTCCGCTCCGGGTCTTCGGCGGAAATTCGGTGGTGGGTCCTTCACTCGCTCCGGGGCCCGCCGCCGAAGTGCCCCGAAGACGCGGAGCGGAAGGACCCCCGCCGCCGAATGCTCAGAGGAGGAGCGCTGCCGCCTAGGGCAGCAAAACCCCTGGTGTCGCTCCTTCATGGACTACATCTGTGGCCTAGCTGGAGTTCCTGCGGTCGGTGAACGGATCTGTATCAAGTGCCTTGAAATCCTTGGACCGGTAAAGCTGGGGTGCAGCATCTCTGCCTCTCCCTTAGCAACGACTGTAGAATATTAAAGCATCAGGATTCGCAGCATTTTGATGTATTCGTGTCCATCCAGAACAAACAGATCGAGAGCAGGTGCTGAGACACACACCCAGCTTCCCAATTAGAACTGCTTTTCAAGCGTGTGCCGCTTTTTAAAATTAAAATGTTGTCACGGTGCTTGGGAACTAATGAACTTCCCGATGCCACCTTGATCTAACACCCCGGCGTAATAAAGAACCCTTATTAGGTGTGCCAGAGCAGCTTCTACATTTCATCTCCTGCCTAGCTCTCAGCAGCCGTGAAGGGAGGCGTTGCCCTGTGACCAAACTCTCTGTTTTCCGTGAGACACAAAAGCAGGACCCTTTCTACCCGTCCCTGCCAGGCTACCCGGGTGGAAGTTCAAGATCTGTGGTACTTTGCAAAAATAGGAGCTGTCCCAGCCCACATGACTAAGGCTGGGTGAAGCCAGCTTCTGCGTGCTGCCTGCTTCCCAGTCCCTACTGTACCATTCACCTAGGCAGTCCATGCAGCCGCTGCACTTCCTTTTGCCTGTACGGTCACCGCTGACACGCTGGTGCATACAATCACGACAGTCTCTGTGGGCCATGCGTAAGTAGCATCTGTGGGGCACTTGGGGAAACCATGAGTGAGGAAACATGCACTCCCTTCCACACCGACTGATTTTACATGAGAAGGGGAATGCTGGCTGTGGGCCAGGACGTTGTTCCCACTGTTGGGCCATTCCACAGGGGGGTGACTGGGGTACATGGCACTCCTAAGCGCCTGCTTCCTCATCTGGAAAGCAGGGGTGGAAGTGCCCGCACGTGGCATGACACTCATGCGTTGGACAGGCCTGCCAGGCCTGCATGGAGCTTAGCTGAGGTCTCTCAAGGCCAGCCTTCTCCAGCCTGTCCTGGCTCTGGGTTCAGGAGGCCTCTCTACTCCCCCTACTGGTGACAGATTCAAGCCCTACCTCTCCATAGCCCTTCTTCCAAATGCCTCCCCACACCAACAAAACAGCCGACTGTGACTCCCTCCCACACCAACAAAGCAGCCCACCGTGACGCCCTCCCACATCAACAAAGCAGCCAACCATGATGCCCTCCCACACCAACAAAGCAGGTTGACCAAGGACAGTTATTGTAATTTTTTTGACCATCTCTAAATGTAACATAATTAACTAAAAAAAAAATGCCCATAACATCCCCACAAAGGATGTAGGGTTACTTGAGATCTATGGATGAAAGACATTATAGATATTATTATTATTATCATCAGCAGCAGCTTTAATTTATCAATGGGGAAACTGAGGCAAAGAGGGCAACTGTCTTGCCCAAGGACACAGAGCGCTAGTATTAGAACGCCAGAGGGCTGGGTTTTCATCACCTGACTTAGCGCACTAGATGTAGCATTAACTTTCATGTGTGGCTGTATCTGTGTAATTGTCTGTCTCTCTATGGCGCTGGCCAGGAAACAACATTTCAGCGCCACACAAGTTTCCAGTTTTTGGAAATTGTTTTCAGACAAGATGAAAATGTTCACAGCTCTGGAATCCCTCAATACGTTGTTCTGAACACACGAAAAGATGGTGTTTCAAAGCAAAATATGCCCCCTGCCACAGCCAGGCTGGGAGTTGGGACTCGCACGCGTCCCCACCTCCTAGGCTGGTTCGTTTCCTGGGCTGGCCCAATCCCAAGGCAGCTCGCGTCCCAGCTTGCCCAACTCACAGAAGTCGGGGAACCAAGGCAGCAGCTCCCCAGGAGTCAGACAGCCTGGGAGCCCTGAGGTCCCTGACACCAAAGCACCCTGCATGGAGGGCTGCCCTGGAAAGCCAGGGATCTCCAACAGCCTATCCAGCGTGGCATCTTGCCTGCGTTCCATGTGACGTTCATCAAAGTCAGCAAATTCCAAAGAAAACAATGTTTCATTGGAATTTTTCTGACCATCTCTAATATATATGGTAGACTGTAGCCCTATGGGGGGAGGGTGTACATATATAATTTGCATACATGTGCGTATACAGGTATATCAATTATATATGTATACACATCATCTTTATTGTAGCCTTGTCCTTAATTTGTTAAAAATGAATCTTACGTCAAAAAAATCTATTGTGTTTTTAAATAACAAAGCTCTCCCCTCACACACACGACTAGGTGAGGCTATTTAACATCCACTATTGTCTGCTGGAAATGGCCAGTCGCTATGAAATGGTGACCCAGGACTTAACATTGGGCTTGGGACCCCTCTGCCACACTGGCCTACCCCCAATCAGACACGCCTGCTCTGGCCCACGCTGTGCAACACCAGCGATGGCCGTTCAAGGGCTTGTGTCAAGCGTGTCACACCTCAGCTGCTTTGCCCTCCGTGGCGAGCCAGGGAGTAGAGTGCAGCTTGCCTGTTCAAGCCGAGGTTGGGGGATGGGAGGGTGACGATAGGGCCCCAGCACCAGACAGAAACGGCCTGGGAGACCATCGAGGAGAGCGAAATTGCTACAGGACGTCAGAGAAAAGACAAAACAAGTGTAGCGCTAGGCCAGGAGAGTGTGAGAGCCTGGGGGGGGTGTAATAAAACAAATATTGACTGCCCCCGCAAGAGCAACAACTATAAAGAACCGTCACTCAGGAGAAAATGTAATTCTTCCCCCTCCTCCGCTTGAACGTGCAACACACCAGAGAGTGGGTTGTTGGTTTGTCTCCCCGCCATCCCCCGGACAATATTTTATAGCTACAGCCTCGCAGGCAGGCAGTATTTGCATATATTATGTTTTCGTGTATAGAATGTACGTCTCTCTCTCACTCTGTCTCTCATATACACACAGAGCCCTCATTTCCAAAAGCTATGGGATTGCATTGCAGGCTTGGGACGCTATATGTCTGAATGGAGCTGTGTAGCTGGGTGTATGATGTTTAGCTGTGTGCGTACGGTGTGGTATAAAAGTTGTAGCAGCAGTGCTTGGGATGGACCCAGTGCTAATAGAGCAGCGCGGTGCCAGCCATGGGGTGTTGTCCGTTTGGTAGAGGAGATGTTAGCAGCTTGTGTGTCAGTTCAGGGAGGGGACAGTGCGAAAGCAGCAGGTGGAGAGTTTTGTCTGAGGCGATGACCAAAGGGGAGACTGCTGGCCTCTCCAAGCGAGAGCTTGGGTGGGGGGGGCAGGAGCAGACAAGAAAGGAAGGGCAGCGTTATGGAAGACACTGGAAGCACAAAGTAATGAAATGAGAGGAGCGAGGGGAGGGGCCAGCGCAACCCTTTAGCTGCACCAGCCCCCAGCAGGAATGGAGTCTGAGTTGCATAGCGTAAAGCCTGATCGTCCTTAGATGGTAAACACTGTGGGGGCAAAGACCGTGTCTATCTCTCTGTTTGTACAGCGCCTAGCGTAATAGGGCCCCCACCTTGGTCATAAATATTCAATCGTGACAAGAATGGTCCTCCTCCATTGAAGTCAGTGGGCGTTTTGCCCTTGACTCCGATGGGAGCAAGTCATAAACCTGGATTTAACAGCAGTCCATAGGAGATGGCGTAGTCCTAAGAGCGGGCATGGCGGAGGGGCCCTGGTTCTACATCCAGTCCGATATGAGTCTGCCATGGCAAGAAAGCCACGTGCATTGTGTGGAGTAAAATGCTGGGAAGTGGTTGACCATCCCCGAGAGTAAGAACTGCAGAGTGCTTTTGTGTTACTACTGGGTTGACGGAATCTGCATAAAAAGCAAGGAAGGGGCGGGGAAGAGACGAGGATGTTCAGATGCAAGAGACTTCCTCCATCCACTTTAACCTCCTGCAGTCTTTACTCAGGCAAAACTCCCACTGAGTCGAACGTAACACCCACCATGACTTCCCCTCACTATCAGGAACGGAGAGTGCCGCCTCAGAGCCTCCTTCGCAGGTTGCACACTGAGCCCAGTGCATGCTGGGACAGGACTTGGGGCATTTCGTGTGGGCTGCGTGAGGACTCAGCCCAGGTGAAATTCTCCCAGCGCAGAGGGCATGCACCGTTTCAGTGGGAAACTGGACTTTTAAACCCCCTTTGTCCTGCAGAAACACCCACTCGGATCTCAAGCCTACCCTAGCGATTACCTCTCTCTGGGCAGGCACCTGCCCTGCAATGACAGTGCTGTGCCGGGGCCCATCCAGCGCTTCCAAAGCAGAGCATATGTATTCAAGGATATCAAGGAAACATGTAAAACAATAACGGGGTCTAAATGCTCCTTGAGCCCTCATACCAGAAGTCGCCCATCATTCCTATGGGAACCCTGATAGGTTCTAGTCCTTCCAACCCTCCTGTAGGGTTGGGTCCCCCCAGGATCAAAGGTAAAGGCCATTTGTTGTATCAAAAGGAAGCTGTGGTAACTCCTTCATGGAGTAGAACTCAACCCCCTAACCCGCAACGCTACGCAGAACATTCCCACATATAATACAACGTGGTCCCCAAAGATACCGCCTGTAATTGGAATAGCTGTCACACCGTGTTGTGCTGGGCGTGAATTTCACCTAATAGTGCGGCTGTGGGCAATAAAGCATAGCCAGTGGCCACCCTCGAAAGTTTTCTAGTGGTGCCTTTAATGTGGTGTGTCCTCTCCCGCAGCAGAGTCCAGGCAATACCGGGGGGAAGCTGCCGTAACAAAGAGAGCTGGAAATGTTTTTAGGGTCACCGCTGTAATCACGCACATTCCAGCTGCGTCTCAGGGCCCTGATTAAAGACGTCCTCAGTAACTAGGGACTCAACAGTCGATGAGAATATTGCCAAAGGGCTGCTGTAAAAGACATCACAGTAGGGGCTTGGCTGGTGTGAGATTACAGGGCACAGTTGGCCTTAGCCTGTTGCGTGGAGGCACACTCCGGCTCGGTGTTCTAGCTCTCAGAGACGCGTTGCACCATCACTCCTTGTAGCCAGTCTCCAAGGACGCAAGGCGTGCGCTCCCTCTCGCTTTGTAACTAAGTCTCACAAGTCCCAAAGGCCCCATTTCCGTATCAGGCTGTATCCCTGTCTTCATAACCCTAACATCTTTATTCATGAACGAGATGGCTTATCTCTGAGCCATACCCAACGCTTTTATCTGCTCCCAGAGAAGTGAACTGCTTATTAAATAGATTTGGTTGATTTTTATTTGAATGCATTTGTTTGTTTTTTTCAGTGAGCTTTAATCATGTATATATGTATAGGTGTGTGTATACATATATATGTATAGGTGTGTGTATACATATGTGTATATATATATGTATATATTTGTTGTCACATTCACAATGTCTGAAATTTTAGTCTAAAGGCAGAGGTACTGTGCTTGCCATTCCAAAGTTGACACACAGTTGCTGCCTATTCCATGCATTAGGGGAGTTTGGTGAAGTCATGTTGGGCCCAGGTTATTAGAGAGACAACATGGGAGAGGTACTAGCTTTTATTGGCTCAACTTCTGTTGGTGAACGAGACAAGCTTTTGAGCATACACAGAGCTTGTTTTCAGGTCTGGCACTCCGAGTACCTTTCCCAGACCTGAAGAAGCACCCTGTGTAAGCTCGAAAGCGTGGCTCTTTCACCAACAGAAACTGGGCCGATAAAAGATATTACCTCACCCACCAGGTCTCGCTGTGTATTAGGGGAAACTTCTCAGCTAACATGCTGGACTAAAGTGTAACTTCCAGAGTAGACCTGCAAAGAGGGCAGGCCAATCCCAGGAGTTGACCTGCTTCTCAGAGTCCCAATCCAGCCCCTGCTGCTGCACGTAGGAAGTGCATTGGGTCAGCCTTTCCCCTCTGCTCCACCTTAGCCACGCTGTCCAGCATGTTTGGTGGGCGAAAGGAGATGTAAGGGTATGTCTTCACTACCTGCCGGATCGGCAGGCAGCGATCGATCCAGCGGGGATCGATTTATCGTGTCTAGTCTAGACGCGATAAATTGACCCCCGAGCGCTCTCCCGTCGACTCCTGTACTCCAGCGCCGCGAGAGTTGCAGGCGGAGTCGACAGGGGAGCGACAGCAGTTGACTCACCGCAGTGAAGACACCACGGTAAGTCGAGCTAAGTACGTCGACTTCAGCAACATTATTCACGTAGCTGAAGTTGCATAACTTAGATTGATCCTCTCCCCCCCCCCCCCCCCCCCCAGTGTAGACCAGGGCTAAGACTCAGTTCAGCACTCCTGACCCTGCAGTACCTGCTCTCCCCTACTGGTGTTACTCACAATACAGGTGCAAGCCCGAAGAGATACGGTGACTCCTTACAGCTTTTTATTCTGCTGCACGTCTATCAGAATTCACAAGCTGGCCCGGTGTGACTAGAGCTGACTTTTTAATAGTGACTGTGGAGCGTGAGATCCAGCAGCCATACTAGAATCCTCTTAGGGGCCTGGTCTACACTACGATTTTAATTCGGATTTAGCTGCGTTAATCCGAATTAACCCTTCACCCGTCCACACTACAGAGCCAGTTAATTCGAATTAAAGGGCACTTAAAATCGATTTCTGTACTCCACCTCGACGAGCGGAGTAGCGCCTAAATCAATTTTGTTAATTCGAATTAGGGTTAGTGTGGCCGCACACCACCGAATTACTGTGGTTAAAGTAATGGGGTAGTGTGGCCGCACACCACCGAATTAATGTGGTTAAAAACCGAATTAATGTGCTTAGTGTGGCCGCGCACAATCGAATTTATACAACCTGTTTCCCAAATTCGAATTATCTAAATTCGGATTAATCCTGTAGTGTAGACATACCCAGGGTGAGGTCTCATGCACCAGCACTAACGGGAGGTTTATTATAGTGCTACACTCTCTTTCTGTAGCAGAAACGGAGCTGACCCACAATCCTGTCTGGGTGCATACATTCACCTCTGTACCAGGCATCATCCAAACACAAGTTCAGGTTCAAATTTTGAACGTGCAAGATCCTGGGGTTTTGGTCGGCCAATGGTAGTGACACAGACTAGGTAAATCCAGTGTAACAGCAGCAATCGATGCAGTGACTCCAGATTTACCCTGCTGTAAAAGAGAGCAGAGTCTGGCTGCTGGAGCCAAATCCAGAGTTCAGATCCTAGGTTTTGTTCAGGGCCATCTCTATTCTGGATAACATAAACCCTTCCCCTGGCCAGCACACACAGTTTGGCTTTGAAGAAAAGCCAATGGAAAAAAGCCTCTCTGGCCCGCTTGCATGACTTCAGAACTAGAGTCTAAGATAATGTCCTTGTGACAAACCAATGTGCAGTAAAATTTCAATGATGTGCAGTGACTTTTCAGGCCTAGGCATGCTGGTGAGAAATCAACCCGCCTATGGGATGGGAAGCAAACACCTGAAGTGCAGTAGTTCTAGCTGTTGGCTGAGCCCACTACTTTATGTTTCATTGTGTGCAGTGACTTTTAGGGACTTGATCCTTGCAGTGCTCATTCAGGCAAAACTCCCAGAGCAAGTTAAAGGCAGTTTTGCCTGGTAAGGACTGCAGGGTCAGGAGGATATGGGCAGTCCAGGGGCATTTTGCCTGAGGGAGGATGTGGGATCAGGCCTGTAGGTGGAATTTTGGGGGGTTTAGGCCATATCAAAACAACAGGGAAGTAAATTCACATACCACACCAGCTGTGCTGCTGTTCTGAGCTTCTCATCATACGACCCCTTAAAGGGACAGACACTAGTTACTTTTTCTCAATAACCAAAGCAGTCTCTCTTCTTTTACTCCACCACCCCTTTAGCTTTTCAGATGCAAACAGAGCAGCTGAGAACCTGATCCAGAGCCCATTGAAGTCAACAGAAAGGCTCCAATGGGCTTTGAATCAACCCCTTACTGAAGAGCCACTTCCCAGGAGTTTGGGGGGAGGGGTGCCACGGGGAAAGAACAAAACCACTGCGGTTGGCAGCAAATGTATTTTCCAGACGCAAACCGATCTGCGTGTGCTCTCATCCATTCAGTGCATGCTCTCCTCAGCAGCCACTGCATAACGTTTTGTTACTGTTCACTGTTGTTCATGTGTCCACATAAACTGTGTGTAATATGTCTTTGTCCCCTGCTAGGCCTCCTCCATGATTTTTTTTTCCTCTTTCTTTTGTTTCATTTTCCTTCTTCTTTTGTTTTTATCGTTTAATTGCAAGTATTTTCACTAGAGCTTTTTGACCGATGCTGTTTGGTACTATTTTTTTTTATGATTATTACTATTATTATTTTTATATATATCTTCTTCCCCCACCTTTCCCTTTTTCCACACTATATATAAATATATATATATATATAAAAAAAATCTTTTCTTCTTTTGTCATTCAATCAAATTCCAACAAAACCAACCAAGAGCCAGTCAAATCCACCACAGGCTCGAGCTGAGCTAGGAAAAAAGTTCACGTAATGACATGAAAGTGGAGAATACAGTCCCCCAGTCCGTAAGTTCAAATCAACTCGAAGTTGAAAGTGTGACATGATGGCGTCATGTAACAAGCTAAGAATTGGTTGCATGACATGCCGTCAAGTTTCGTGCAGGTGCCGTGATTGAAGCATTTTTCTTGGATGTTGTATCAGTTGATGATTGG
The DNA here is from genome assembly GCF_002925995.2 of Terrapene triunguis. Lineage (NCBI taxonomy): Eukaryota > Metazoa > Chordata > Testudines > Emydidae > Terrapene > Terrapene triunguis. Next base: position 289,615 of record NW_020664420.1, on the reverse strand, counting down.
CCAGTCATGATCACATGTGCCTTTTTTGACTTTGTGCTGCCACAATTTTTTGCTGTGCTCATTTTCGTTTTGTTTGGTGCTTGCAGTGGTTTCTTTATTTGTCGTTTAATTTCTCGTCAGCGTTTTATGCTTCTTTAGATGTCACATAGAAGGAAAAAAAAAAGATGGATTCCTAATTCTTTAGAAAATGGGATTGTTATAACTGTACAAATATTTTACAAAAAAAATGAAAAAAGAAAATGCGTGGTTGATTTTTTTGCACTTGAAAAATATTGTGATTTTATTTATTTTTTTCCGGAGAATTGGGGGGCCTTTTTCAATTGACGCTTTTTTTTTCCCTTAGGATATTTCAAATCACTCTCCAAAATTAAAAAAAAAAGGAATAATAGTAACAGTAGTTTAAAAACTATAGCTATCCAAACAAAAAGCAACCTAGAGAAAAGCCTGCGGCCTCTTGTGTGCCTTTTCAAGAATTCCTAATTGTAAGGTTCCACATTACAGCCACTCCTGACAAATTATTTGTTTGGGGTAAGGGAGGGATTGTTTTGAGGGGAAAAAAATAATCCTGATCAAAAAGCAAAATGCATCTTTTTGTTTACAACTGAAAAAGGGTCCTTGACGAGTGTTTTTTTATTTTTTTATTCTATTATTCTTATTATTTTTGGTGTTGTAATTGTTTAGACTGCTGTGTACGGTTTGCTGTTTGTTGAACCAACAGTGTGAAAACCTGCCAGCATGGATTGATATTCCGCATGACACTTTTCCACCAGAGTGGACCTTTTGCAGTTTCTAAGTTTCTTGATGTAATAAATCACCGAGTGTATAAGAAGAACCTGCTTGCTAGAAAGAGATAAGAGCTAATCCGTAATGATTAAGCATCCTACTTAAATGTCAAGTCTAGTCGGATCATGATTAAATTTTTTTAAATAACTTTTTTATTTAAGAAATGTTAGCTTTACTATTTTTTTCAAAAAGTTCATTCCAACTGATTTTTTTTTCTTTTACCTCCCATGAATTGCCTGTTCAAAGTGTTACTTTCTGACATTCACAAAGGAATATACATTAATGACAGCTATTTCTCCATGGAAAGTCCATATATCATCATATACAGCACACGGTTAAAATTTAGAGCAATTTTTCCTAGAGGCTTCACACGCTCGAAAGTCCAGCCAAGCAAGATTGTGATCTGGCTTTTTCTTTTAAGTGCCACTTTACAAAGTATATATCTGTACATATATAAAGATGTGAGTATATATATTTATATGGATATATATCACTATTATTAAAAATGCAGACGGAGCAATTGTAATTTTCTTTATCATGATCTTGACTGCCTTGCTCACTTTGGGTCTGAGCCAATTCCCAGTGAAGTCCATGAGAATTTTTGCATTGACTTTAGTGGGAGCACACCTCAAAAACAAACTCCAGAGCAAGAGCTCAGTTCTGTTTCCACTGAATCTGAGAACAAAACACATTCACTTTCAACGGGAGCAGGATTAGGCCCAAAAGAACAGGCTTTTTTTTTTTTTTTTAAAGGCCTTTTTTTATTCGTTTACTTTGCCTTTTTAGTTTAATTTGCAATGATCTTCTTCATTTTTTTAGGGCAGCAGCTGAATGGGCCACATTTAGAAAAATATATATATATATATTTTAAAAAAACAGGAACTGTTGGATTACACCTTTGACATATCAGCAAATATCAATCAAGCTGAAGACTTCAGACTTATTCTCTCTTTGATTGTTTAGACTGTAACATTTCTTCAAGAAAAGTATCACGTCTGCTGACTTCGAAGGACACGGGCTGGAAACAAACAAAAATTAATAAATAAATCAGAACAGGAACAAGATCAACCAGGATTTCTGAAGAGACATTGATATCACCACAGCGGCTTTTCTCCAAACAGGAAATGCAAACCTGGATACGGACAAAGGAGTGCCTGTTTGCCACCAAGGATGCGGCTACCATGTTGACCCCATGGTAATGGTCACTGAGCATCTTTATCTGTCATTCCTTAGCTATATAGGGACCAAAGGACAAAACTTTTTATCGCAGACTTGTAGCTGTATGTAAAATATGGAAGTTCTTTGCTTTTCTCTGAGCTGTTCCTAAAACAGTTTTTGAGAGCAATTATATGAAATATGTAAAAATTAAAAAAAAATGCTTAAATGCTTTTAAAATGGCAAGATAATAGTTCTTTGATACTTTGGGAGGTTCTTTGGTTATACATTAATTAGAGTCTATGAAACTTTCATATGGTTTTCTGTATAATACGTAAGGATCGCACTGCTCAAAGCAGGTAAGATGATGTCTGTGAAAAGCAAAAAAAAAAGTAAAGTAAATAAATAAAAAGGCATAGCAAAGAGAAAAGAAAGATGGTTGATAGTAAAAAACAAAAACGGTTTGTAAATGCTTCTAACTCTCCCCGTTTAAAATCCTCATAGTTGTACAGAATTTAAAAAAAGAAAAAAACTTTAAAATACCTATATAATAGAAAAAAAATTAGACAACAAAAAGCAAAAAAAAAAAAATACTACATAGACGTTAGCGTTCATGCTAAAAACAAAGATGTTGTAGAATTGTAATTTTTGTAGAGTTTAGACTGAGCATAAATTCCTACTCTCTGCCAATTGCTGTTGGAGGCTGTTATTTAGCGAGGAGAAAAAGAAGAGAAATGGCGATTTTGGTAGCTTTTTTAACTGCAAGCATTCCAGCTAGTAACAAAAATAAACAAACGAAACTCGATTCTTGTAGACAATGCAAACGGGAAACAAAACAGCTGTCTTTTTATCCCATGTCGTTCTAACTGGAACAACAAAACACAGCTATACGCTTCATGTCTTCATGATCTGCTATCCGCAAATTCCCATCATCCTATGCTTCGGTAGCTTCCATATTTGCTCTAGAAACCTTCAGAGCAAGGGGTTAGCCTAGAACCTTAATCTTAAAAAATAAAAATAATATAAAAAAAAATAAAAATAAAAAATAACATAAAAAAAAACCAATCTCTTTGAAGAATTTCTGAAACTGTTTACAAGGAATTTTGAAAAACAGGGGGATGTTTAAACAAAAAGATGCTGGCTCTGTTTTTCTGTAAATAAATTTGCATATTTTGTAGGACTTTTAATTGTAATGATAGAGAAAAAAACAAGGAAAACTATTTAATGAAAGCACGATATTTATCTTTGGTAAATGACTTTAGAGCAGTTAAAAAATAAGACATTGCTTTAAAAAACTGAATCAGAAAAAACAATGAATTATTTAAGAACACATATATTTTAAAGTATATCATATTTATTATAATTTATTTCCACTGTATTCAGACTTGATTTGCATCATTCTCGCTCGTTTTAGTTGAACTAAGAAGAGTGTGATGATTATTTCTGATTCTTCATTTGAATCTTCGTTTGTTTTAATTGGTTTTGGGTTGGTTTGGGTTTGGTTTTTAAATAACAATGTTATTGTTATCTTGGCCTTTTTTTAACACCTTATTGGGTCTGATCTTACTGCCCTTACTCTGGCAAAACTCCCATTGGGTGACAGCGGGTGTTTCATCTGAGTAAGGACAGCAGAAACGAGCCCACAGCCAGGACGTACAGATGTGTAATGCAGCTGCAGTTCCATACAACTGCTCTTTCACTCTCAATTCCCTAAAACTCCTTGTAATCTTCTGTAATTATTGAATGACGCTTTCCAGCTTAGCCCTAAATAAAGCACAGTTTAAAAAAAAAAAGCCATGTTCTTTACTTCTTGATGGCTTTCCTTAATGTGTTTGCTTTGAGAACAAAATGAATCTATTTCGACTTTTTCATTAATATACGTTGTTTGAGTATCAGAACAAATCCCTTTGTTAGATAAAACATATCTCATTGGATTGAATTAATGACATGGTTCCATTTAATGTCTGCTTGATATTCCACGGTGGTTTACCTTAAACCTGGTAGGTTAGAACATCAAATAATGGTACATACAAATTAGAGGCATCGCCGTTCCTATTTGAAGCCTGTTGTTTGATTCACACTTATGGTTTTTTCATGCTGATGAGTACAGGGGATAAAGCTCAGGACTTTGCTCCTTTTGCTGCCGTGGGATAACGGTGTGAAACTTACCAGGCTCTGGGACTGAGGCTCAGTTTTTTCTCAGAGCAGCCCTCACGTCTCTGCTTTTGAATGCTAGTTGCAGACCAGCTGGCCTGAGCACACGGCAGAGACTCAGGAAATCTGCCTTCTTTTCCTGGCTCTCCCAGCGGCCTGTGGACTTGGACAAGGTGCACCCCGATGGCTCCATTTATAAATAAGACTCATGAGGCTTGCCCAGGCTTTGTGCTCTATGGAGGCAATGAGAGTGTGTAAGTGGAAAGTGATGTTTTTCGCCACTAATAGCTATTGATGGGTGCAGTTATTTACAGGAAAGAAACAAATGAAACTGGAGGGAGATGAGAGATCTATTCAGGGATGTGGGAAGTGTTGGTTATTTTCTCCTCAGATGAAGATGAACGCACAGCGCATTAGAATAGACCTAGTCTCCAGATCTGCCTCCTGGTGCAGAGGACATGCTACGGCAGGCTGGGTCGGGGTAATAAGCTATGAAGCCTTTCACTCACCACCCTGATCACTGGCGCAAAACCAATTCAGGTGGGAAGTACGTGGGTGGGACCAGGGCCGGCTCCAGCATTTCTGCCGCCCCAAGCAGTTCAGGGGCAGGTCCTTTGCTCCTAGAGGGAGTGAGGGACCTGCCGCCCCCGAATTGCCGCAGGTGCCGCCCCTCTGCTTGTTAAGCTGGTGCCTGGAGCCGGCCCTGGGTGGGACTCAGTCTCTAGTGAGACAGTGGCTGCATTAGAGAGCCCAGCAGTGCAACTGGCAGGCTTGACAGAGAGAGAGAGAGAGAGAGAAGATCCCAGCCTGGGCTGGATGGTGCTGCACACAAGGGGGTATAAGTCCTTATGTGATGGCCCCCAGGGCCAAGGCTCTGCAACTCAGGCTGTAACAATTCATATCCTCTGTGGCTCAGCTCAGGGGGGGACCTGTAAGACACACTCACCAGTAGATGACACTTGCTTGTGAGTGGCCCTAGTGCAGGACACTCAAGGAAGGGCCCCTTGGCAACCAGCTTCTTCTTCCTCTTCCTGCTTAAAGGCCTGCACCCAGTTGTCTTCACTGCTGCACAGCTGCGAGGATGCAGATGGTAAATGGAAGCAGGTTCCTATCCATAAGCAGCAGCTGCCCGCCTCGCCTTCAGACAGTGACCAGTCTGCGAATGGAAGGGGGGAATCGCACAGACTCTGAAAAATGCTATTGACAAACGTGGGGAAACTTTAGTTCAGCTGCTGAGACCTGGAACAACAAAGGAGGCGCTACAGATCATTGCCCCTCTTCCATCCCATTTTCCCTGGGGTGGGATAGCTCAGTGGTTTGAGCATTGGCCTGCTAAACCCAGGGTTGTGAGTTCAATCCTTGAGGGGGCCATTTAGGGATCTGGGGCAAAAATCTGTCTGGGGATTGGTCCTGCTTTGAGCAGTGGGTTGGACTAGATGACCTCCTGAGGTCCCTTCCAACCCTGATATTCTATGATCTTTCCAGTGCTATGGATTGCCACTGCCCCCCAACCCCACCTCTTTGACTTCCCAGTCTCCTACTCCCTCTTACCCGCACACTCCCCCCCCTCGTGTCACTTGGACCCCCTTTGGGGGCTGTATGTAATGTAATTAAAAGAGAATAATGGCTCCATCCAAGTCAGTCAGTCTCTCTATCCCGGAGCGTCTTACCCAGGGTTGGACAAACTACGGCCCACGGGCCGGATCCAGCCTGCCAGCCATTTTAATCCGGCCCTTGAGCTCCCGCTGGGAAGCGGGGTCTGGGGCTTGCCCCGCTCCAGCTGGGGAGCAGGGTTGGGGGCCACTTCATGTGGTTCCCAGAAGAGCGGCGTGGCCCCGCTCCGGCTCCTACACATAGGGGCAGCAAGGGGGCTCTGCTCTGCACACTGCCCCTGCCCCAAGCGCTGCCCCCACAGCTCCCATTGGCTGGGAACCACCACCAATGGGAGCTGCAGGGGCGGTGCCTGCGGATGGGGCAGCGTGCAGAGCCACCTGGCCGCACCGCTGCATAGGAGCCCAAGAAGGGACATGCCGCTGCTTCTGGGAGCCGCTTGAGGTAAGCGCCACCCAGAGCCTGCACCCCCAAGCCTCTCCCCCTGCCCCAGCCCTGATCCCCCTCCCGCCCTCTGAACCCCTCAGTCCCAGCCCAGAGCACCCTCCTACACCGCAAACCTCTCATCCCCAGCCCCACCCCAGAGCCCACAACCCGAGCCAGAGCCCTCACCCCACACACACACACCCCACTCCCCTGCCCCAGCTCAGAGCCCCCTTCCACACCCTGAATGCCTCATTTCTGGCCCCTCCCTGGAGCTCGCACCCCCAACCAGAGCCCTCACCCCCTCCCACACACCAACCTCAATTTTGTGAGCATTCATGGCCCGCCCTACAGTTTCTATTCCCCGATGTGGACCTCAGGCCAAAACGTTTGTCCACCCCTGGTCTAACCCACAACAAGAATTGGCCTTTGGGACAAAGTGAGTAAATTCATTGTCATTTGGGCGTGAAACTGACCTCTGATTCCTGTGTCCTGTCTGAGGCATACCGCAAAGAGCAGGAGGAAGATCGATCACGGCTAGAGATGGAGAAGTTGGGCAATGGACAAGAGCCATAGAACAATACCAAGACCACTCACTTTGATGGTCCAGACTGAAACTCTGAAAGACACTTGACAGAGATGTAGCTGAGACGATGACTGTGTTAATGGAATCATGTCTAGAATTGTCATGAAGGAAGGGCTTCTTTGGGGAGAGAAACAAGGGCGGAGTAAGGAGGGCAGCAGCAAGACCGGCTGAGACTGACCAGGAGAGACCTTTACATTTTTGCAGGGCAGGTGAGTTGGTGCCGTTCTTGTCCTGCAATTGAAGAGAACACGGCCCATCTGAGATAGCGTAGGGGGAAGCCCCAACATAGATACATGTTTCTTTGGTTAATTGCTTTTTTCCCCCTCTATGCTTTCTAAATCTACTAAATAAAACTTGTTGTCAAACTATAACTGCTCGATGCTTAGAGAATCGGTACAGGAACCATCAGAAAGGGTCCTGTACGTGAAAAAGAGTCTGTGCACTTAAGGCATAATCTGGTCTCAGTCTAAGAGCAGGAGAATCGCAGGATTCCACTGCAGTGAAAGGTGAATGGCAAAAGGTCCCTGTACCATGGATCTGAGCGACCAAAAGTGAAGACAGAGGAACGTCTTAGAAGATCAGGGTTGGAAGGGACCTCAGGAGGTATCTAGTCCAACCCCCTGCTCAAAGCAGGACCAATCCCCAGACAGATTTTTGCCCCAGTTCCCTAAATGCCCCCCTCAAGGATTGAACTCACAAGCCTGGGTTTATCAGGCCAATAGCTCAAACCACTGATCTATCCCCCAAATCTTACATCTTGACTGTAAGGGTGTCACACACGTCAAACATTCACATGAATAAAGCAACAGAGAGCATACCACTAGCCTAGAGGGTCCAAACTCGTGTTCTGCGGAGAGCTGGCTGGCCATATGGTGATAGCTCCTTCTCCTTAGGTGCAGCTGCTAAATCACATTGAAAGAAGCTAAGAATGCCCTAAACGCGTGCCGAATGTTACTCGTCCAAGTAAGCAATTGCTAGAGTTGCTATCTGCTTGCAAATGGAAGGGGCAGTGATCCTGGGCAGAGAGGTGTCCATGAGACGATCTGTCTCTTAAGATGTGGTCTGTGCTACGAACAAGCCTAAGCTCTGGTACCTCACCCTGTGAGACTGCATCATCTCGCTGGAGCTCTGTAGGCAGGCAGAATGGAATTCCCCCCAAGTTGGAATTTGGTAAGGACGGCAAAAATTCCCACAGGACGTTTAATAACCACTGCAACTCCTGACAGCACACGCTGGCTACACACTGGGTCAGAGGGAAGAATGGCACTTACTCATCCATCGTCTCTAACATCACTGCCTCTCCCACCTGATTCCCATCACAAGTCTCCCAACCCTGCTCAGCACGAGATATGACAAGATCACAGACTAAGGTGCTATTGTACCGGTAGCTTTGGCACTGCATTGCTTTTCTGGCCATCCTGGCTAACCGCAACTCCACATCCAGGTTACCCTTTTCATAGCCACTTCCTATTATTGGCCATCCTTAAGCATTTGCAAACCAGAAAACAAATTCAGCTGACAGGGACCAAAACAAGAAAGCGTGAGCATAAAGTAGCTGGCAACACTCCAGTGAATCACAGAACACGCTCCCGGGTTTGAAAGGATTGTCAGAAAGCACCTTGTATCTAGTTCCATGACATGGCTCTTAAAGAAAAGGTCACCTGTATCCAATTATAACAAAGGGACACTACAGGGAGCCAATGAGCATGGTGGCATTGGGGCACCATCTGATCATAAAATGTTACCATTAACAACAAGCTAGGGGTTGTTTTTTTTCCAAATCAAGACCTTGGGAGCCACCAACATCTGAAGAGTAAAATTGTTACTGTGTCACCCCACTGACAGTGTAGATGGTCACTATGAGCCAAACTCAGCCCCAGTGTAACTCCATGTTGCGACCCTTGGGGTCTATTTTCCCATTGCTCCTGGCAGTCGGGACAGGATTGCCTCTATTGGCCAAACAGTCAACGGGAGCTCCTGGGTGCCGAGTAGAGCTCTGCAAATAATGGATTTTTCAGTGTACTAGCAAATCCCCAAAACTGGTGGGGTGTGGGGCAGGGAAGGGCATTGCTTCATCAAATCAAAACTTTTTTTTTTTTTAATTTTCATCAAAACAAATTATCTGAGGGTCAAACAAAATGTTTCGTTTCAATTTAGACCATTTTTAAATGCTTGGGGATTTTTTAAACATAAAATTAACGGAAATTTTGAAACAAAAAAGTCATTTTGAATGGAAACATTGAAACGTTTCATTCAGAAAATGTGAAAATGAAAAGTTTCAATGTTTTTGAATTTTTTTTAGTTTTTTATTCTTTATATATTTAAACAATTCAGCAAACTGAGACAAATTCACAAAAATGTTTTGGTGTTGCCAAATTTGCACGTTTCACCTCAAAATATTTCATATGAAGAATTTCTAGCGCTGCACACTTCTGAAAATCAGGGTAAATATGAATTTATGAATAACTTGGGTACTTTTTCATCTTGTTTCATATTGATAGTGTTCAGATTTAATCTACGTCACCCAGAAGGTCGCCTTGTTCTGCATTCTCTCCCGTGAAAGCCAAGCTATGTGCAGGATTATACCGTTCCTGGAGAAAAGGCCCAAAGACTCAGAGAGGGTCAGATTGTAGAATCACCTGTCCATATTGGATTGCATTTGCGGAAATGATATTGGGGGACAAAGCCTTTCCCCAATAGGTCACAGTTTTGCTTCTAACCCAAGTTGGTGGTGATGAAGTTGTCATCTGATTGCACTTAGGTAAACTGCTGTACATGCAATCATTTGATGGTCTCACTACAGAGGGGTCCCTATAACAAATGGATGAGCCCATTTGGCCCCCTTGTTGATACTGTCAACGGAGACACTGAGGAATGAGTGAGACCTTGAGAGAGCTTCCCAACTCCCAGAGATAATCATCAGGGCTGGATTATATTGGTTTGGGAATATAAGGCAACTTTACATAGCCCCTGCTGGGCATATTCCCTGGCTATATAGAAGACCATAGATTCATTGAAACTAGACTGGAGGGCTCTCAATCTGGCCACTTTCACTAGTACGACACTGCACTCTAAAAAAGGAAAGGAGGGATCATGATCGATAAGGCAAAATTTGCCTAAAAGACAGACGAGCAGTGGTTGGTATGTGTCACAAGAATTCCTGCTGATGAGAATGGAAATCCTTCCAAACAAGGACTTCAAGAACATTATGTGTGCAAGTGCATGACTAAATTGTACAGCGCGTCAGAGTGATTGATGTGCAGACCAAGTAAGTGTGAAGATGGAATGGATAGCTGTGTATGCAAAACAGGCAACCAAGCTCATAAATGACCTCAATTGGCCGTTGCACAGTTACTCAATTTACATGGTAACTACAAGTGCAAATTAAGTGTATGCCTGTACACCTAAAGTTTTTCAATAGCTGGCTCTTAGTAAGTATCTTTCTTAACAATTAAAGGTGGGATTTTTAAGAGAGCTCCACGTTGGTCTAAATCTGTACCCAAGAAGTCAATGGGAGTTTTACAATTGTCTTCAGTGGGCACCAGTGAAACTCTAACCCACAAACTCGGCACTCCCATAATTTCCTTTCTCCCAAAAGGTCCTTTAAATCCTGGAAACAGACATCTCAGTGCATCAGGGAAGGCAGAAAACATGTCCATCCTTTACCGAAGAACACCATGCATGGTATGACACGTTGTAATAAACAATCAGCCATGTTCTATCATTCTTCTGTGTGAAATCCCCTTCAACCTCTCACTTTATCAGACATATTGTTAGTTCCTCCTTCGGCACTAAGATCAACTGAAGCCTCCACATTTTTCTTCCAACAGTTACCGTACATTATTTATGAGCCTAGAAAATAATCCCGCTTTGTCTTCTAACCCTAGTTTTGCATATATACATGTGATTTTCCATGGCGACCCCTGTGAATTCTTCAGCTCAAATATGCATTCGTTAGAAACACATTTCAGGGTGGGTTTTTTTTTCTCCTCTTTATCTATTCATTTGAATATGTTGTAAACTTGATTAATGTTGCCTCTTAATCTCTTTTTTCTAGAGAGAACACCTGGAGCTCCTTTAACCCACCTCAAATACGGGGGAGGGGGACCTAAGTTTCAGTTTCATGCCTTCTTCTCTCTCACCTTTCGCCCTCCCCAGCTATTGCTCTCTTCCCGAAGAGAAAGGACACACATGTGCAATATTTATGCTGAGGGGCCAACCAAAGATGTGGACGCCTTCTATACCCCTTTGATTTTCTTATGCACCCCAGTAACCTACTTCCTTGCCATCCTCTATATGATGGGAATAGTTGGGTAGATTTATTATGGCAATTCTTCTGGTTCTTTTCACAATATGTTTTTTCAGTCTCCCACCTTTCTTACCTACAGTTCTGCCAACACGCATCATTCATTCAATACCATTGAGTGGCCACATTAAATCCTCTTTCTTCCATGCCTTATTTTTTTCACGCCATTTCTTTCCATACCTAGGGGAACTTGTGGAGGTAAATAAAGTCTGAGCCAATGTTCCTGGACTCTCTTCTCGTGCCTCCATCCAAATCCTTCCATGGGGCATCAATCATCTTTGAACTAGAAGATTCTTCTCATTGTAATTACACTAATCTCTCCATAATTTCACTGTCATTAACTGCAATTGAGTTTCTTTCTCTGCAGATGCTGGAACTGGAGAGTTACCAAGCCGCATACCATCTTGAGAAAAGCATGTGTTCTATTGCTGAGTTTCTGGGTTCTGTCCCCACCTGCGCTTCGGGTCACTTCAACATCCCCATCTATAAAATGAGAAAAATGATGCTTACCTACCTCATGTGAGGTTTTCAGGCTTAGGAGAGAGGTTTTTCTAAGGCTCAAAAGGAAATTAGGTTCCCAATTCCCATCCCTTTGTGCCTTTCAAATCTTGCCCTGTGTAGTTTTAAGAACCTTAAGTGAAAGATGCTAATGTATGTGCAAAATACATTATTGGTTGCTACATCAAATCTGTGGATGTCACTATATTGCACCCCAGGGCTACACAGAGCTTTGAAGTGACAGCAGGCGTAGAACCCAGGTCTTCCTGCTCCAAAATCACAGGCCCCCTGTTACTTGACCTACAGGAGAAACAGCTGTTAGCAGTATAGGTACCACAACACACACACTTGAGCAGTTCTGAGTCAATCCAGCAGAGGGAAGTTTTGCACATGCATGCTAGCCGGATCACTACATAGTGCCCTCATTCGGCAATTCTCACCCGCTCGTGCCTGTGGTCAGACTGATGGCACATGGGGTCCCAGCACTAACGTTCACCGTTAAGATAAGCAGGGGGGCTCCAGACTAGCCGTCACAACACCCTGAATTGTAAGTGCTAATACGCATCAGAACCTCTGGCTGCAAGGCAATAAGCAACACTGTGGGGATCAACCTGCACACTTGAGCACAACATCCTAGGCAAGGCCTAAGAAATGGAAAACGTGAGGGACAATCAGAGCCTTCCTGGATGAAAATAGACCTAAACACAAATCTGACCCACCTTCAGGAGATGACACATGACCCACTTCCCCAGACAACTGCATTCCCCCCCAGCTCCACTTGGGCTACATCTACACTAGGAGCTGATTCCCGGCTCGCGCGCATATGCTCGCACTAGCGTTTACCGAGCTAGTGCACTCAAAATAGGAGTGTAGCCGCAGGAGCTTGGGCAGCAGTGAGCAGAGGCATGGGCTAGCCTCCCTGCATCTAAGCCCACCTGTTGCCCCCTAGGTATGTAGATGGCATAACTGCTCCCACTCCTGCACGTACACTACTATTTTTAGCATGCTCGCTCAATGGAAGCTAGCACAAATATGTCCACACAAGCTGGGAAATCACATCCTTAGCTCCAAGTGCAGATGTAGTCCTGGAGTCTCACCCTTCTGATTAGAAGCATGGGAAAGAGGCAAGTGGGAGAGAACAAAGAGCTCTATTCCCATGAAGGGCTGTTCCACGTTACTGCGTGACTATACAGTTGGTATAACTGAGAAGGGGCACCTGGCCAGGCAGGCTCTCTGACTTCGGCGTTCACTCTCCTTCTTGGTCCAAAATCGCCCCGTGTCTGATGACATTCCAGGCTTCCTGCAAAGCCGGGTCTTTTTCCCGAGCATTTGAAAATTTGGCAGTGGGGAGAAATTGTCATTGTAAAGGTGGGGAAGATGAGGGGTTTTCAGCGGGCTATCAAATTGCTGCATCAGGGTGTGTTTTTAAACTATCTCAAAGGGACTTCGAGCCCTCGTTTTTATGTATCTAGAAATAAAGTAAAATGAACAATTAACATGAGTATGTGTGCCCAAGTACAGTGGTGAGGAGCACTTCATCAATATGTGCAATGATAATCGATGAATAAAGGAGTCACTGGCACTATAAGGTTGGAGGAGCCAGTGACTTCTCTCTTGGTAGTTTACGTGGAAAAGCAATGTGTGTCGAGCACAAAGCAGTGTGGATTGTGTGTCTGTGGGTTGGGGAGAGGCATAATTTAAAGGTAACCGAAATGACACCTGATGTTCTGAAAGAAATCCAGTAAAGGTAAAAAGTCTTCGCTTGCTGATTAAGAAAACATGTATGCCAATATTTATGCTGATGGCCATTTCTCTCGCCAATTTCACTTCCTGAGAACACTAACATTTCCCCTCTGCGTGCTACTTGACTCAGCACATGCCGACAGAGGTTGAATAAGATGGTGCCTGCACACTCCGTTACAAAGTACTGACACTTACTAAATTATGCTGTTAAATACTGTAGTACAGCTATAAAATATATGGAAGGGCCATGGAAAGCTGCCAGCCCTTTTCTGAGAAAGACAGAGCACTTTTTGGAACCTTGCCTGTGGCCCGTAATTTTCACTTCCTCCCGCTGTGGTGCGAAGCGACAAGAAAGGACTTGTAAAGTCAAAGTTAAAGAGCGGGGCTAAGGTTAAATTGCTGGTTTCAGGCTGTCGATGGTAACGTCTGGCCTACTTGAGCGTCTCGAGATCCCGCCATCCAACACACCATTATTATTATTATTTATTGGAGCTCATCAAAAAAATGGAATTTCTGGCTCTTGGGAAGTTCCAATATTACCGTTTGTTTTTATCCAAAATTAGGACAAAAACTTTTCATTGGACAAAAATTTCCAAAAAAGTTCAATTGGGAAATGTCAAAACTTTTCATGCACCACAGTACCTCAGCCAGAGGGAAGACTGCAGTGCATCTTGGTAGATGTCATCCACCCAAGGAGCCTGGTGCATAAGGGAGAATGGAGGCGTGAGATACCCAAACTACAACTATCATGAGGCCCTGCAGCAGCTCAGATGGAGTCAAATGGAAGTCAAAAGACCTGAAACAAAATGTTTCGATTCAGGGCAACCTGACCCGAAATAAAACATTTTTATTTCAATTTGCCCAATGGAAAATCAAATTTTGGGGGCAAAGTCGACATTTTTCCTCTGGAAAACATTTAGACAGAAAATTCCCAACCAGCTCTGGTATTTCTTACTTGTGTTGCAGTAACATCTAGAAGTCCTAGATCATGGATAAGGACCGTATTGTGCCAAGTGCTGTACAAAGATCAAACAAAAAGATTGTCCCTGCTCCAATGAGCTCACAATATAGGCATGAGACAAGAGACAACAGGTGGCTACAGACAGGGGTAGTACAAGGATAGAGCGAGACAGTATCAGTCAACACGCTAGTCAGTGGTCTCAGAATACCAGCGGCCTAATCATGGTCAGGTTTCGAGAGGGGAATATGAAGTTCCCAGTGGAGTGCGGATAGGCAAGGTGAATGGACATAAAGGGATGTGGATGAAGTGGTGTGGGGATCTTGAAACAGCTAACGCTATTCACGCCCTTGTGCATCACACAGCAGTTTGCCAACATGGGGTGTGTCCCGTTCCCTGCCTCAACAAGCAGACAGTCTAAGCACAAGACCAGACCTGAGACTATACTTCAGGGAAGGGATAGTAAGAGGAGATGAAGGGTTTGGTGAACAAGGAACAAAGGAGAGAGGGTTTAAAAGAGGAACGTGAAGGGGGGACAGTGCTGGAGAGGAAATGGGATAGTCCCAGTGCAGAAGGCGGCATGAGGGTGCGAGGTAGGGACTCCAAAGGACTGGGAGGAGGACCTGAAGGCAGAGATATGGGCAGTGGTGAGGTCACATTTGAATTTGAAGCTGAGGATAAGGTACTTGAATTTCACGTGGGCCAAGACAGACAGGGATTGGTGGAGGGCCTGTGGGGGTAACCTGCTGAGAATGACCCAGGAGAGGCAGAGTGTTGTGGCTAGGCTGGCTGAGGGAAAAGTAAGACGAGGAGGACGACAGAAAGGCAACGGGCACAATAATCAAGGCACTAGATGGCCGAGTCGTGGAGTTTTACCAGCAGGAGTAGAAGGGGAAGGGCGGGGACAGAGCTGAGCTGTCTACAGGCAGCAGCCTGATACCTTCCCAGTAGAGGGCGCCAAGAGGCTGCTTCCTCCCTCCCTGGGCCTCAATTCTGCTCAGCAGCTGATCAGCAGGTGCAGGGAAAGTGGGGGGGAGAATGCTGAGGTGCACCAAGCAACCTCAGCCCCACCTCTGCTATCCACACCGCCGCATGCCTCCCTCCCCGCCCCGCCTGAGAACTCCAGTGAGAGGGGAGTATGTTTCCTTTGAACGACCGCTGCACATTCCCACTCTGGTGAGCAATACTCCTCCCTCTTGGTGGTCGGGCAAGGAGGCCTAGTTAAATAGAGATTGCCGGGACATGTCACTAAATTGTGCGTCTGCTCTGCATCCCACATCGAATCATAACCCCCCAGTGCTTGTCTAGTGCTGGTCAGCTGTAGCGCTCAAAGCCCTTTGCAAAGGAGAGCAGTGTCATTTTACAGAGAGGGAAACTGAGGCACAGAGAGGTGCTGCACCTTGCTCAAGGGCACAAAGCAGCAGAGCTGGGAAGTGAACCTTCGTTTCCTGAGCCCAGGCTACTTGGCCCCCCCGAAGGAAGGCTTGTTTTGTGAAACTAGAACAGTGCTTGCTTACAGTCTAACGGAGCAAGAGAAAGGGTGGAAGAAAGGAAGGCTCATTGTCCTTACTGTATGGCTGAGGAGCTGAGACACAGAGAAAGAAGTGACTTTCCCAAGGTCATGCAGGGAGCCCGTGGTACAGTCAGGAAGTGAACCCTACACTCCTAGGCTAGGTCTACACTACAGCGGGGGGTCGACCTAAGATACGCAACTTCAGCTACGTGAATAGCGTAGCTGAAGTGGCGTATTTTAGGTCAACTTACCTGGCTGTGAGGACGGCGGCAAGTCGACCGCTGCCGCGCCGCCGTCGACTCCGCTACCGCCTCTTGCCGCGGTGGATTTCCGGAGTCGACGGCAGAGCCAACAGGGATCGATTTTATCGCGTCTTCACTAGACGCGATAAGTCGATCCCCAATAGACCGATTGCTACCCGCCGATTCGGCGGGTAGTGAAGACGTGCCCCTAGGCCCGTCCAGTTTACTCTCCTATTAGACGTAGGCTCAAGATGCAAAGTTGACATCTGGAGCTGAACTTCCCCGAAGTTGAGAGGCTCAGAACGAAGCATCAACTTATTGCTCTACACGTTGCAGCCGGGTCTTTGATTCAACGGGCTCCCCAATCACAGCAGAAGAGAGAATCTCTGCCCCCAACAGCTTACACTTGAAAGAAACAACAACAAAACAGACGGCAGGCAGTGGAAATGGAGACAGCATACACACAAGGAGGAAGGATGGTCTTGCAGAAGAGGCACTGGCCTGGAACTGAGTAGAATGGTTCCAGGTTGGAGCTGATGCTGATCAAATTACAGACTTCAATTGTAATTGATTGGCTTGTAAAACTGAACTGATTTGCTTCAGACTTAGGCCTGTCCTACACTTAAAACTTAGAGCGACCTAGCTAAGTCCACAGGGCATCCCGTGTGACTAAGTGGGACTGTTGTTAATGTTTCCTCTGAATACAGTGTGGGTGCCTCAGTTTCTGACCGACCCTCTGTCGCCTAGCAACTAATGGCCAGGCCCTTCCCCCCTGAAAGGGGATGCTAAAGGTATGGGAGAACAAAGAGGTCAGGTGACCTCCTCGCCCGGGGCGGGGGGGGGAGGAACTCAGCAGAGAAGGAGGGGCTGGAGGGGGTTTCAGTTTGGAGCTGGCTGGGGACTAGGAGGAAGGGCAGAAGACTGAGGTGTCTGGCTCGCTGGGCCCCAGGATGGATCCGGCTGAGGGGTCTGGTTCTTTGTACCTACAAGCTCTGTTTTAGACCGAGTTCCTGTCATCTAATAAACCTCTGTTTTACTGGCTGGCTAAGAGTCACGTCTGACTACAAAGTGGGGGTGCGTGCAGGACCCTCTGGCTTCCCCAGGACCCCGCCTGGGCGGACTCGCTGTGGGAAGCGCACGGAGGGGCATATGCTGAATGCTCCAAGGTCAGACCCAGGAGGTGAAGCCGTGTGAGCTTCTTGCCCTGAAGACAGTCTGCTCCGAGGGAGAGGAGGCTCCCCAAAGTCCTGACTGGCTTTGTGGGGAGCAGTTCCAGAGCATCGCCCGGGGGCTCCGTGACACCCTGACCTAATCCTGGTGTAGATGCAGCTAGGCCAATGGAAAAATTCTTCTATCAACCTAGCTACCGTCTCTCAGAGAAGTGGTTTACCTACACCTATAGAAAACCCCCTTCTGTTACGGCAGGAAGCGTTTACATTATGGTACTACACTACAGTTGGGCCGTTGCAGCATATAGACCTTGCCTTAGACTTCCTTGTAGCGCTCAGTGAGATTTAAAAACCACACTAAGCGTGAAGACTATATGTTTTGTGCTTAATTGATGATTTGCTAGACCAGTGTTTCTCAACCTTTTTGATACCAGGGACCAGCTTGCTGCCTTCCCAAACTTTGTCAGGGAGATCTCAGGGACCGGCACTGGTCCACAGACTGGTCATTGAGAATCACTGTGCTAGACTGTATAAAAATCCCAGTTATTAACTATATGGGGCATCAAACACAAGGAGACAGATTTAAGGTCCAAAGCTCATATAGTTACATATTTCACTCTGAGCTGAGAACAAGCATGTAAAATTTTAGCCCAATTTGTTGGCCAAAGTTATGAGGACTTGAAAAAGGGAAAGTGCAATTCAACCTTAATCATAGCACATGACGCTATGCACATTATAACCCATCAGTTTAAGTATTCTATTTTATAGCGTGGATTTCTTACGAAGGTCATCAGATCACTGGAGCTCTCCTGACAATGGTAGCCGTATAACAAATGTTAAAGGAGTTTATTGTACGTTAAGAATGTAACAACAGACACACAAGGACCTTATAGCAAAAAGAGAACTCCAGATTTAGGACTACCGGGTGTAAGAGATTTGAAAGAACTAAACACTAAAAGATGCAGACAGCAGCTTTTCAGGGTCCTTAACCTTGATGAATAAATGAATAAAATCCCTTTCAAAATTGCAGTGTTTCTTTCAAGTGATTTCCAGCATGTTAATGATCAAGAGAAGCAGAGAAAATTACCGGGAAAGGAGATGACTTTCCTCAGTATCGCTCTCACCACGGAGACTGCCAGACAGACCTGAGCTGTAAGCACAAAATATGCAAGCAACGTATGATGGAGTAAGGGGAGATCAGGGGCTTTTTAGCTGTCCACGGTACATTTTGAACACAGGTAAATTAAAGGCACAACTCTGGAACGTTACCAAATTAGAGCTTTGGCTGAAGGTCTGGAGCCTTCGAATTCCCTGTATCTGGGTACTTATGCAGAGCTCATCACCACAGTATCCTGGCTAGCTCACAACCACGGATGGATTATCCCTGTGAGGTGGGGGGTGTTATCCCCATTTTACAGATGGGGAACTGACACACCGAGTGATTAACATTTTCAAAAGTGTCTAAGTGATTTAGGAGCCTAGGTCTTATTAACTTTCAGTACGACTGAGTACTTGTCTACACTACATAGTTTTGTCAACAAAACTTAGCTTTCACTGACAAAACAGTGGATATGTACCTGCTGAAACGTTCCTCCCGCCGATGTAATTCCACTGCTACGCCGACAAAATAAAACCACCTCGACGAGAGACATACAGTTTTTTGCGATGTAGTTAGAGCAACGCAGCGTCAGTGTAGACAGTGTTTGCTTATGTCGCCCTAATTGGCTTCCAGGAGGTGTCCCACAATGCCCATCATGACCGCTCTGGTCAGCAGTTTGAACTCCGCTGCTCTGCAGGTACGTAGGTATGCGCTGTGGTTAGATGCTGATAGATGTTTGGCTGCGTGTGTGTGTTCCCTCTGTGTGCCGCCCCAGCCCTGTGCAGACAGCTGGCACGGCAGACCTCGAGAAAACCGCCCAGTGACCACAAGATCCGTTAAGGAACTCAGGTGGGCTCAGGCTTCGGTCCCCGCCCCGGGTCGTGTAGTAATTTTTGTTGCCAGAAGAGGGTCGCAGTGCAATGAAGTTTGAAAACCCCTGGCCTAGGAATTGCTGGGCTTAGGCATTGCCTGCCATGCACATTTTAGGAACATATTTCCAGCACACACCTAGAATTCTTTATACATCATCCGTACATACATCATCCAATAATGTTAATGACCAGCGTGTTACCAGTTTTACAGTCTTCAAATATGTTAAGGACTTTTATAAAGAGGACCCTGGCCAATTGTTTGCCCTGTCTGCTGAACGTAGGACAAGTAGTAATGAGCTTAATCTGCAGCAAAGGAGATTGAGGGTAGATATTAGGAAAAGCTTTGTAAAACTATAAGGGTGGTTAAGATCTGGAATAGGCTTCCAAGGCAGGTTGGGAATTCCCCATCACTGGAGGTTTCTAAGAACAAGTGGGACAAACACCAGTCAGGAATGGTCTAGGTTTACGTGGTCCTGCCTCAGCGCAGAGGGCTGGTCTTGATGACTTCTCAAGGTCCCTTCCAGCCCGATGTTTCTATGAACACTGTCAGAATTATTTTTTCCCGTTTTCTTCCAAAACAAAATTCCAGCGAAATCAACCTGATTTCACTTAGCAGTTCAATTTCAACAGAACCACATGGTCTGACAGTGTAGGGTTCTGTCCAAGTTTCTCCGAGCAGCTCTGCTCACCAACCAGTTCAGTGGCTGCTCCATGCATGAGGGCACTATGGAAGAAAGCGTGGAGATGTCTGCAGGAGAAGTGGCCAAGCCGCTGGCCGAGGCTGCAATCACTGGGAGCAGAAGGGGTGGAGGGTGCGACTCGATAAGAGAGAAGAATAAGTAGGGAGCGGCAGAGTTGTACAGGGCCCTGAAGACAAGACAGTCATTTTTCTTATTTCTCTGCCATCACATGTATCATCTATGCTTGGATTATTTTGGACTCTCAACTCTGCTCCATTCACGCGCTCCCCCTTCCTACCTCTTCCTTCCTACCATCTTACTGCATCATTACACCAACCTCTTCCCCTCCTTCCATCCCGCCCCCATCACCTCTTTCAACCACATAGCTCAGATATCCCATATTCTCCCCCCAAAAATCACCTGAAGCTAACAAGACATGTGCCTAACCATCCACTTTACTTGTATGCTGTGCTCATCTTGTCTTGTCTGCTTAAACAGTGAGCTCTCTGTGACAGGGACTGTCTATTTCTACATGTTCATACAGTGCACAGCATAATGAGCCCCAGTCCTGACTGGATCTGCTAGGTCAGAGGTGGGCAAACTACGGGCCGCGAGCCACTTCCGGCCCGCGGGACCGTCCTGCCCGGCCCCCAAGCTCCTGGCCCAGGAGGCTACCCCCGGCCCCTCCCCCGCTGCCTCAGCTCGCTCGCTCCGCCGCCGGCGCAATGCTCTGGGCAGCGGGGTTGTGAGCTCCTGGGGCAGCGCAGCTGCAGAGCCCGGCCTGACCCGGTGCTCTGTGCTGCGCAGTGCGTGGCTGGCTCCAGCCAGGTGGCATGGCTGTAACGCCACCAGCCACCGGCGCTCCAGGCAGCGCGGTAAGGGGGCAGGGATCGGGGGGTTGGATAGAGGGCAGGGGAGTGCGGGGTGGTGGTCAGGGGGCAGAGGTGTGGATAGGGGTCGGGGGGGCACAGGGGATTGAATGGGGGCAGGGGTCCCAGGGGGCAGTCAGGAAGGAGGGGGGGTTGGATGGGGCGGCGGGGGGCAGTCAGGGGCAGGGGTTCCGAGGACAGTCAGGGGACAGGGAGAAGGGGTGGTTGGATGGGGCAGGGGTCCCGGGGGGCCCGTCAGGAATGAGAGGAGGGGTTGGATGGGGCGGCGGGGATCCGGGGGCGGTCAGGGGACAGGGAGCGGGGGGGGTGGATGGGACGGGGTCCTGGGGGGGCCGTCAGGGAACAGGGGGGGTTAGATGGAGCAGGAGTCCCGGGGGGGGGCAGATAGGAGGTCGGGGCCAGGCCACGACCCCCTTCTCTAATTGGTCCTCCATACAATTTACGAAACCCGATGCGGCCCTCAGGCCAAAAAATTTGCCCACTCCTGTGCTAGGTGCTACCTGAATATAACAACAGGAAGAAAGCTGGCCTATACAGCCTAGTAATTCCATAAACTTCCACTAAGGGGGCTTCTTGCACCTCCTTTTGAATCATCCGGTACTGGACTTGTCAGACACAGGGCACTGGGCTGCTTGGACCACAGATTTGCAAATCCTAAATTCTCAACCAATTTTCCCCCCCAAAAGGCAGCTTAGACAGAGACTCTCAGCATCACAAGACGGTTTCTTGAGCAGAGGCCTAATGATACGTTCCTTACAGACAACTGATATCTTGTTCCACCCTCCTTGAAGGAAAACATGGACAATCTCAGCCACCAGTGGACCCAGTATGTCCCCGGCCGGCCTACATCAGCCAGGAAAGGCCTGGATCTAATTCCCCCATCATAGCCCAAGTGCCACTAGCACCTCGGTGACAGACACTGGCTGGGACTGAAGGAGAAATGATGATGCAGTGGTGGTTCTCTTGAGACACCATTCTGTCACCATTGAGGCAGCCAGCTCCCTCTCAAAGAGTTTATCTGCAAAGTAACATGAACATTCCTCACAGCAGGAGAGAGTTGGCGAGATGTGCCTGAAAAAATTAAAAAGCAGATTCCCTCAAACACTTCCAAATCTTTTTCTTCCTTTATCATCTCCCTTTACCATCTTCCCTTTTATTTACGCCTCCACTAGACGCATGTATCAACATCAAAGCACGTTGTCATATAGCAGAGCTGTTCTTGGAACCCACTGCTTGCTTAGGTCCCGCTCCGACAGGAAGTGGAGTCACTCCTGTGAGCTGATGAGCAACCTGAGTTCCCATCACGTTAGTGCCTCACATTGGGTGAAATTCACCCCTCTACAGAGGGCCTACCCAAAACCTAAGTCCGATTTTGAGGTTTTATGTGATGCTTAAGGCTCTCTGCACAGGGGTGAACGTCACCCAGAATAAAGCCCTTATCTTTGATAGTCTCATGCAGAAAGGATCAAATTGACCTACTGCTCTACCAATTCAGGACTCTCACTCTTCCCAGTCCTTCTTTTCCTCCATTGGTGGTTGAACATTTGCCCGTCCGAATAATCTGCCTACCCATCTCCACCTCACTGATTTCCCTACATCCTTTTGTACGGCACGTCTCAGAACTAAAGGAAATCAAAACCTGAGCACCCCAAACTGTGTGTGTAGGAAGTTTTCTAAATGCAAACGCTGCTCTGTAACAGTACCCCACAGCCAGCCCTTTCCCACAGACCTCACTCCTGACTTGTGCCTATTGCTTAATGGGCTGAACCAATAACCTCAAGATCTTTATGCTGCATTCAAACTCCAAACCAGAGCCAGGTTTTAAGGTAAGGCTAATCTCTACTCCAAACACACCTCTTCCATGCTGCCTACAATCCAGGAGTTTGACCCATTCCCCAGAACATCCTTTACTACTATTTTCACAGCTGCTTTTTCCTCTTCCTCCGATTCTCACCTCAGTACCCTAAGACCTTCTTCTTGTTGTGTTCCCACTGTCCTAATCACTGATGGCTGGAACCAGGCAAGCCCTGGATTTTAATATCCCCAAACTTTGGGCCAGTTCCTAGCTGGATCCAAATGCCACGTCTCCAACCCTGTAACTTGCTGCATGTTGGGAAAATGGCGCAACATCAAATGTAATTGTCTTGCACCATAATTAGTAAAGAAATATTGGGGAGGGAAATGAAGAAAAATGCACAAAAGGCGCATGGCTGGATGTTTAAGTGTAATGTATATTCATTCCTCTCCTCCCCCCGCGAAGAGTGTGGAAAGGGTTCTGCATGGGTGGAAGAGGACGGGGGTGGGGGAGGTGAAAGGGGAGTTGGAATCATGATGTTTGAAGGTGAAAAGAGTCTTTATATCTGGATTAGTGGAGTCCTGGGGCCTTCAAAAATAGTTAAAATTCCCTTTTTTTGAGTAATGGAGAAGTAGTTTGCATTGATCTTAAGAATTTGCTTATCGTTTTCCCTCGAGTTCAATGTACTGGGGAGAGCAAAGCTGACACAGCTCAAAAGTTTTATGAACCTCAGGTAACAACGTGAAAGGAAATTTTAATAAATATTACATTTATTTAAATTTAATTTTTTTTCCTTGTTAATAATAAAAGCCACCCTTGGTCTTCTGGGCTTTTCTCATATGCCTGCTTAATACAGCAGCCGAATTGTGGAATTATTTATATTTTAACTTCGTTTTCAGTAAATCGTCAATCATCCACCTTTCAAGAGCATTAAATTCAGAGACGAATGACAGGGGAGAAGGAGATTGGGAAATAAATATTGACTTTTAGGGGTTTTTTTAAACAGTGGGTAAGAAATAGCAGCTGTTGCGGGTGGGGGAAAAAAGAAAGTAGTTTGTACCTATAGATTTCTTGCCACCGCAGACCAGCCTTCCTGCTTCTCTTTTATATGCCGGAAGCCACGTCCAGATTTCAGGGGTCTCAATATTACAGGAGAACTCAGTTCCTGGTGGCATAGGCCCACAGCCTCAAAGATATTTATTCACCAATGGGAGTTAGGTGCCTAAATATCTGAGGATCTAGGCCTTAGTGGTTTACAGGGGTAACTGGGTAAAATTCTCTGGCCTGTGACATGCAGGAGGTCAGAGTAGATGATCTCCTGGCCCTTTCTTGTCTTAAAACCTAGGAATCTAGTCCCTTCTATTTAGAGGTTTGTGTTGTGGACCTCGCCACTTAAAACACCCTGTAGTACTGCAGGCAATAGCTGGTTCCCTGCACCAAATCCAGAGAAAGCGGGGCTGGCCCAGACAGGGAACCCATCACATTAGGTTTCCCCAATGACATCATCTCCATCCTGACTTCTATGAGCAGGTTCTCCCCGACCAGAAGCCCCCAATTGTCCCCCTCACTCCCTCTCTCCCAAAGGATAGGTGGAGACACTCCTCATGCCCCCGTTTCTCCTTTCCCAGGACAGAGCAGCCTTCCTAGGCTGGCAATCTCACTAGGGCTTTCTTCAAACGCCCTCTCCTTCCTGAATTAGCCACTTCCTGTTCTCACCCACCTGAAGCAGCGAGCGTACAGAGTCATGTGCAAATTAAACAAAAAGGCCCCAGAGGGACTGTAAGACAACCAGGGAGGGCATGGGGGCTTTGTGTGCAAGGGATGGTACATACCACACCAGCCTGACCCCAGGAGAATGAGACTCAAGGATTCCTCGTTGTGTGGGATAGCTGCCTTCCTGCTCACCTAAACACACATGGGGATGCACTGCCCCACACCCAGGGAATAAGGTCCCCAACTGCCACCCAGCCCCATGCCCAGGAAATAAGGTACTTTATAGATTCGTAGACCATTCATTACAACATCTAGTCTGACTGCCTGTATATCACAGGCCACTGAATTTCACCTTGTTACCCCTGTATTGAGCCCAATACCTAGTGTTTGTGTTTGCTAAAGCATATCTTTCGGAGAGGCATCCTGTCTGGATTTGAAGACATCAAGAGATGAAGAACCCACTGCTTCCTTCGGGAGTTTGTTCCCGTGGTTAATCGGCCTCCCTGTTGCAAACCTCACTGTGCCTAATTTCTAATTGGAATTTGTCTGGCTGCAGCTTCCAGCCATTGGTTCTTGTTCTGCCTTTCTTGGTGAGGTTAGAAAGCCTTTTAGTTTCTGCTGTTGTCTTCTAGTGAAGGTACTTATACACCATCAGCAAGTCACCTCTCAATCTTCTTTTTGATAAGCTAAACAGAGTGACCTTTCTAAGTCTCCCACTGTAACGTATTCCTCTTTTTCTCAAGCCCTCGGATCATTTTTGTGGCTGTTTTCTGCTCTGCCTCCAATTTTTCAACCTCCTTCCTAAATGTGGAGAACCCAGCTGGGCACAGGATTCCAGTATCGGTCTCACCAAGATTGTGGTGGTACTACGTCCAACACCTTACAAAAGTCTAAGTCTATTACATCGACACAGTTACCTTGAGCCACCAAACTTGCAATCTCATCAAGGAATGAAATCAGGTTTGTTTGACAAGACCTATTTTCCATGTTGAGTGGGATTAATTATATTACTAGCCTTTAATTGGTTATCAGTTGAATCTCAGATCAGTTTTCCCATCATTTTGCCCAAGATTGATGTCAGGCTAACCAGTATATAATTACCTGGGTCATCCCACGTCTTTGAATATTGATACAACATTAGCTCTCTTCCAGTCGTCTGGAATTTCCCTGGTATTCTAAGATTTATTAATAATTAAAAACAGTTGGCCAGAGATCTCAGCCAACTCTTTTAGGACTCTTGGAGGCAAGTTATCTGGGCCAGCTGTTTGACATATGTTAATCCCTAGCAGATGTTGTCTTCCATCCTCCTCTGTTATTAATGAACCTGAAAGGTACATCATCGTCCTCATGCGATATGAGTACATCGTCCTGCTTCTTTCCAAATGCAGAACAGAAATATTTACTAAACACTTTTTTCCCTCAGCCTCACTCTCCTACAGCCCCACGCCCAGGGAATAAGATCCCTGTTCCCCCAATCTCAGTCTCACCCAGCCCCACATTCAGGAAATAACGGTCCACACTTCCCAGCCTCCCTCTCCCCCAGCCCCACCCCTGAAAAACAACGTCTCTGCTCTCAGTGCACAGCAGGTTGATTGAGGCCTGCCCTTTTCAGTGAGGTCTGTCACCTTGTGCCACTGCCTTTCCAATTTCAGGAGCTTTAGTCATTACATTGCCCTACGGCACAACTAGCATCCCCAGAGCTGGGACAAAACGCTTCCTCCAAGTGGCCAGAGGCAGAACGTCCGTGGCTAGCAGAGAAGTCAACCAGCTGAAGTTATGAGCCACTCCCCTTTGCAGAGAGCCATCCTCCCCCAGGCTGGCAGGCAGCAGCGAGCCAAGTGAGGGAGCAGGCGAAAGGAGAGATACAAGTTAAATAGAGATGAAAGAAACAAAGTAAAAAAAAATAATAATAAGTGACACCCCCTCGGCCTTCCGGAATCTGGTGCTGACACTTTCTGAGCAGTGGGAGACATGGGAATCCAGCCCCCTGTGCCCAAGCTGACCCCATTGCCTTCCAGGTCCCAGGAGGGTGCCGCATACATTTTACAAAAAGAACAAACAGCTGAAAATTGGTGGCATTTAAAAATATATTGAGAGACTTTGCATGTTGTTCCCTTTCATGCGGTGATGGCATTTATCCACCGGGCTTCTCGGAGGTGCTGCCTCTCCGAGCACTTTACATAGTCCTTAATTACACGCTAGTGGTGGAGTGACTGTCTACCGGCAACCGCATCAACCATTATCCACTCAGCAATATCCAGCCAACAGCTGTTTACGTTTACATGAGCGGCAAGTCATCTGGGCTGCCATTAACGGACCGCAGGAATGTTGGCGGGGCCGTGGGGGTCATTTCACCCCCGAGTCCTTCCCAAATAGCCTCCAATCGCTAGTAGCACCGCCTCCCTCCAGAATCAAACACACAAGAGAACACCAACCTTGGGGATACGCCTCTATCTCTGCTGCCCTGTCAGTTCAGCACACAGGCAGCAAGCCAGCCCCTTGTTCAAAAGAACGGCCAGACTGGGTCAGGCCAATGGTCCATCTCGCCCAGGATCCTGTCTTCCGAGAATGAGCAAGGGCGGGTGCTTCAGAGGGAATCAACAAAACAGGCAATCAAGTGATCCAAGCCCGTCGTCATGCAGAGCTGGAAATTCTCGCTTGTTCTAACATCAGGATGGCTGGCTGCATGGTTGCTATTGGCGATTCAATGTAGTCCGTGGTGGGGGAGGGAATGGCTCCTCCCCCTCCAGGTCTGTGGGCGGCCAATCCGCCCCACTACAAGTGTATTACATATTATTTGCATTACTATAGAACTTGGGAGCTCCAGGCACGGGCCAGCACCCTGTAGCGCTAGGTGCTGTACAAATACAGCACAAAAAGATGCTCCCTGCCCCAAAAGCATGGTTAACGAGCAGTTATGCTCTCTGCTTTTGTATTTCCAGAGCCTTCATGTCCCTGCAGTCACACTACCTGGTGTGCTGACCCTGCTAGTGGTACAAACTCAGCAGCATTGGGCTAGGTCTGTACATGGATGGGAGACCACTGAGAAAATGCTGCAGAAAAAGGTGGTGGTGAACCAAGAGGTGGCACTTTTCACTTTGAACGAATATTAAGCCAATATCCCATCACTGCATCAGCCTTTGGGTGGTATGTGCAGCCCAGGGCTTGACCACTTGTTATCGTGAGAGACCCTGTGGTATCCTTAGAAGAGTCAGGGCGTAAAATCTCAGTGTCCCGGCCAAACTCCAATGGGTTATTATGCCCTGTCCTCCTCCAACCCCGCTGGCGTCTCAGCTGATTTCAGCATTTCTTCTTCATTCCCTGGCCTAGACTGCAGGATAGCAATGCTGCACGCTGGGAAGCAGCAGCTGCCTGCCTGTTGTGGAGGAGGTGATCTCTGAGAACAGATTGCTTATCAAGGGTTGTCAAACATTTTGGGTTCCTTCGGGACACCACAAGTTATTAATGTCCAGCAGCATGGATGGGTTGGGTCCCATTCTGCAAGGGATGTTCCCATGTCATAAGCGCTAAGATATTCCCCCATGTCTCATGACGGACCGGGCTTTAGCCTTTTGACCGATCCCCAGTCATGCGGTTCGCAGGAAATCTGCGCTTGTTACTTACAGATCCCAGCACTTCCCCTGTTGTACAGCTGGGAAAATGAAGACGCAAAGCAGTTGCACGGCTTCGCCTGAGTCCCACAAGTGAGCTGCAGAGGCACAAGCTCCAAGTTTTTTGCCGCCCCAAGCAAAAACATTTTCCTGTGCCCCCCCCCCCGGCCCCGCCCCAACTCCGCCCCTTCCCCACTCCATTCCAACCCCTTCCCCAAATCCCCGGCCCCGCCTCCTCCCTTGGGCGTGCCGCATTTCCCCTCCTATCCCTCCCTCCCAGAGGGGAGAAGCGGAGCGGCGGCGCGCTCGGGGGAGGACGCGAAGGTGAGCTGCCCCCCCCCGGTTCCTCTGCCCCCCCCCAGGTTACTTCCTGCGGCCCTCCCCGTGCCCCCCCAACCGCCGCTGCTCACCTCCGCTCAGGGCCGACCCCCGGCTTTATGCGCCCCAAGCAAAAACAAACAAACAAACAAAAAGGAGGCGGAGTGCCACCCCTTGGAAAGTGCCGCCCCAAGCACATGCTTGGAGGGCTGGTGCCTAGAGCCGGCCCTGAGCACAGGGTCAAAGAAGGATGGGATGGGCAGGGGTGGAGAATGGCTATCCTGGAGGAGACCCGGGCTTACCACCCGTGCTACCCTCAGCCTGCAAAGGAGGCACTTGTCTTTTTAGACTCTCTGCCACCACGAGCTAGGAGCGACTTAGCGGAGGCAACGCAGGCGCATCATATTAACACACAATCGGTGTTCACCTTGCTGCTCTCTGCTCCTGCTTCAGTGCACTGCACTCCACCCCTGCCCTGCAGTCTCCTCCCAATCCACCCCCGGGATAATTACGAGGGCTGTGATGGGGAGAGAGGCTTACGCATTTCAACAGCAGGAGAGGAAAAGTCTTTCAAGGTAGCTGGTTTACAGCAAAAGTGAAAGTCTTTGGAAGCAAACTAAACTGATCTCTCGGGGAGGGGAGGGAGTTTTATCTTGTCTTTGCTGCCAGAACTAATTTCCTGATGTCGAACCCCCCTTGCGCTATGCATGGGCGCATATTAATGAGCTTTCAGGAGATAGGGCCCTTATCCCACTCATAGCGGCTGGCTGGGATCCTATTCCTTGCATTCCTACCACTAGGTTATCATGATTTCCATTAGTGGCTGGCTCGCAATGTGTCCCCCACTTCCGACCCCCTCAAATCTTCCCAATCCTCAGCAGCCCGGGTAGCAGCCTTTCCAGCTCTCCTCCACCCAGCGAAAGGTTCAAGCTTTGGGTCACAGGCTGCCTTCCAAACACCACGCTGTGATTCCGGGTTTCAAGTTCAACGTTACAGCACACGAGCAGGGACGGGAAGAGGAAAGGGCGTCACGGAGGAGCTGGAGAAACTGGCGGCACTAGAGACTCAAGCCCTCTATCCACAGAACAGGTATCAGCTTAGGCAGCCTCCGTGCAAGCTCCCTCTTAGCAACCTGCTAACATAGCCCTGACCTGGAGAGACCCGTGACTGGAGGGGCAAAAGGATGGCTGTCTCCATAGTCAATGGTGTTTGTCACATTAATGCAAGGGGAGCTTGAATTAAATACATTGTTTTCTTCTTTACATCCATCTAAGAGCAACAAACCAGATCCTGCTCCTAGCTGCAGCAGGCAGAGCTCTGTTCTGCCCATTACTCACAGAGCCCTGCACTGCACGAGAAGGGTGAACCTTTGAACGATGCAGCTTCCTCCCAATAACAGTACCAGCTGCTCCACACGGTTCGCATCGTTGGCTTTTGTGCTGAGACCCAAAGCTGCAGCTGCGTTTTCCGTGATGCAGAAACCTCTGAGTACTGGAAAGGAGACTGAGAACCACCAAGCTATTTCGTACAGTCCACTAGAGACAATTTCAGACAAGTTATGGGGCTTGAGATAATGTTGATTTACAGAGCAGTTAAGATTCCCTCCACTGCAGGAATTGTTAGGGGAAATTCTCTGCCCTGTGTTATGCAGGTCAGACTGGATCATCAGACTTGTCCCTTCTGATCTTAAAATCTATACCTTCAGATGTGGATGATGCTGAACAGTTTTGGATTTGGATAAGCATTCATGAATGTAAATAAAGAATCACCACTACCAACAACAATTCACTCATCTCACATTTAAGGGGTGACTTGATCACTATCGGTAAGTACCTACATGGGGGACAGAAATTTGACAATAGAGGGCTGTTCAATCTAGCAGACAAAGATCTAACAAGATCCAATGGCTGGAAGTTGAGGCTAGACCAATTCAGATACATGCAAACTTTGGCTCCCTCTGAAATTAGGGCAGGTGAAGTTAAGAGAAAAGAAGACAGAAGAAATTAAAAGTTTTCAGTTTTTATGAAAATGTATCCAAACTGAATTCTGCTTCCACTCTATAGGCCACCAAACAGCTGCCAAATGCTAGCAACTTTGAGTCAGTGCGGATTTATGGATGCTAGCATACAGGTGAAAGGCTTCATATCCCATTGCACATACCTGAGCCATCCAGTCCCCATAAACACGGTGAGTTGCAGAGCTGTATTGCTCACAGAAGGACTTCTGCATTCACAGCCAACTTTCATTTTCTCCTGGCAAAATAACCATGTAAGTGTAGACAGACATGGGACTGACTCAGAACCGCTGATCCAGACATGAACGGGAACCCAGAACCCCAATTCAGACATGGACGAGAACCCAGAAACCCGATTCAGACATGGATGAGAACCCAGAACCCCTGATCCAGACATGCACAGGAACTTTGAGGAAGTTGCAATGTGGACCTAAATTCATGGCTCCAAACTTTGGCTTCACAGTTGTAAGCCAAATCTCTGGATCCAAACCCACATCTCCCAAACTCTCTGCCCCAACCACCCTTTCGCACTTGAGTCATACTGGTTTCTAAGGAGGGGGATCCCAGTTGCCAACTTTCACATGGTAAATAAAGCACCCCGACTTTCACAATAAGCCAAAAATCAAACTAATCCCATTTCAAAACAAGGCTGAAACAAGCCAATCCCTAAGAACCCCAATGCTCTATGTGACTAGATCCCCCCGGCGTGCAGTCTGGGACTGGGGTGGGCCCGCTGTGCACCCCTGACTCTCTCCCACCCTTGCCCCTGCTTGCCAGGAGCTGATCAAAAAAAAAAAAAAGCAACAAGCTACAACAAGCAACAAGCAACTCACAAGCCAATTAAGCCAAAAACAAGCCCAATTTTGGCTTTTTTTCCACAGGTTTGGCATGTCTGAGGGGGATGGAATTTTCCCAGCACAGAGCTATGGGCTGTACTCTAAATCAGGAAAGATCTATTCAATATCAGTCTTTTAGAAATGTTCTTCCAGTTCTCCCAGCCTCTGGGAGGTCAAGGTGGGTTTGGATTCCTGAAGTGGGTTATTTCTTTTTTTGAGA
This sequence comes from Terrapene triunguis, assembly GCF_002925995.2. Classification (NCBI taxonomy): domain Eukaryota; kingdom Metazoa; phylum Chordata; order Testudines; family Emydidae; genus Terrapene; species Terrapene triunguis. Next base: position 258,426 of record NW_020664420.1, on the reverse strand, counting down.
GAGAGAGAGAGAGTCTGAGAGAAGTAGACACAGACTTAGGACTGTCTCTCTTTCTTCTTTTGTATAATAAGCTTAGGGTCCTACTCATACTTTGAAGGAAGATGCACAAAACCACAAAGGCATCAGTCATCGGCTGGAGACAGAGTTCTCTCAATGCTGGTGCCAGACGGTGGAACAATCCCCCAGCCCATCTCAAGAACTAAGCACCATCACAAACATTCCCAAACTTCCACTCCAAGTTCAGACCCACTTTTTTCAACCTGCCTCCTCTAACAGAAGTACATAGGAGTGTTCCCACATTACAAAGAATAGCACCAAAACATTTCACTGCACACAAAATTTCCACCGGGGAAGGGAGAAGGTATGAACCACGTATGTCAGAAGTTAGCCACGTCACTTAATGCACTAGTGGATGTCCCTCAGATACAATGTTTATGAGGACAAAATAGGAACCTATATAGAATAGACTGGGCCGTGTTTCACACAGACGTAACACCAACCTCCACATCTAATATCTCCTTCTACCAAGAGATTTCCAGTTTGCCTATCACCAATAGGTTAGTCACTAACTAAAGCAAAGCAGCTGTGTATTCTAAGTTCTCCAGACAGACTCTTTCTCTCAAGGAAACAGTCCCAAGACACTGATGTCTCTTCCTCCTCTTCAATTAAAATAAGTTCCCACCCACCCCCTCCAACCGAGAGAGGGATAGCTCAGTGGTTTGAGCATTGGCCTGCTAAACCCAGGGTTATGAGTTCAATCCTTCAGGGGGCCACTTAGGGAGCTGGGGCAAAATCAGTATTTGGTCCTGCTAGTGAAGGCAGGGGGCTGGACTCAATGACCTTTCAGGGTCCCTTCCAGTTCTATGAGATAGGTATATCTCCATATATTATTCTTTTTATATTATTAAATGCACTGTTTTGACATCAGGATCTGTATCAATGGCATAAGGTAACCACTTTTCAACCTATTGCATTCAAACAGAGCTTCTGAGACAATAGCTGAGCCAATGAATTAGTTATTGGCTAACTTCATTCCAACCTGCTAGGACACTAGGGTCTCTTGCATTGGTCCTTGTGTTTAACCTCTCTGCAGGAAGACTTATCTCCAGTATTTGTTCTCTTAAGGTTTTCACATCCTCACCACTTCTGCTGCACCTCAGAGCTAAGCAACATCCGCTACAGGGAGAGGAAACCCCAAATGTAAACCAGGCTCACCACAAGTCTTTTGATGAGCCAATGAACCCAAGCCACAATCTGATGGCTTGTTTTCTGCTCCTTGTATCAGTCAACAGCAAACGTAACAGATGGGTGGTGACTGAAACTCCTGAAGCACCTGCAAAGGTCCAGAGAAGCCTCCATATATCTATGCTTTTGGGGGAGCCCCCCCAACTACCCTATTGGTACAATGATGGGTTATTACATTCATATGGACCACGTGGCAGAATTGTATCTCTATTCAGTGCATGCTGGGAAAATCCAGGCAACTGTTCGATGGCAGGGAAGGAAAGGCCAGACAGGGCAGTACATAGGGTTATGCACACTTGGACAGCCGATCAGACACCAGACTTCATCCATAAAATCATAGACTTTAAGGTCAGAAGGGACCATTATGATCGTCTAGTCTGACCTCCTGGACAACGCAGGCCACAGAATCTCACCCACCTACTCCTGTAACAAACCCCTGACCTATGTCTGAGCTATTGAAGTCCTCAAATCATGGTTTAAAGACTTCAAAGTGCAGAGAATCCTCCAGCAAGTGACTCGTGCCCCACACTGCAGAGCAAGGTGAAAAAACCCCAGGGCCTCTGCCAATCTGCCCATAGGGCCCTATTCCACAGCACTCCTTATTCAGGTTAAATCTATTGGTTCCTGTGGGAGTTTTGCTTGAGGAACGAATGCTGCTGAGTAAGACTCACAATCGGTGGGTTTCAGAGCCCTGTAACACCTCAGTGGAACTACTTGTGTGAGTAAGAGTTGCAGATCGTCTGTCTAGGAAAACAGTCACTCTGGGGCTTTGAAAAATACAAACCCGCCCTGCCTTTTATGCAGCCTAAATTAACACAGTGCCAAAGAAGCTCTTCCTTGATGTATCAATTCCTCGAGTCTTGGAAGGGAAAAGACACTTGTGGGGTTTTTCTTTTTTCCCCTAAAAAAAAAAAAAGCTTTGAGCTCCTCTTCAAAGGCTGCCTGATTTGCTTTGAATAATATAAAACTGCAAAGGGGAAAAAAAGAGAATATTAAACTCAGGGTTGTAAATGATCTGAACCCAGCCTGAGCTGGTGCAACAAACCCACTTGCATTTTTCATAGAATAACCACAATGATCCTGTTTTTCCCCCTCTGAACATGGGCAAAAAGGAGGCTGTGCGTAGTGCTGGGAAAATGCACACACAGCCAACATTAACTGAAAGCCTCAGGATGTTTTGCACTGAGGCTATTTCCCTGTCTTTATGTCCAGTTTTCCTTTGACTCCTGGACTGTCACCTGTTCCTACTTGGTCTGTGGATTCCCCTTTCCCCCTCCCAGACAACATAGAACGTCACCAGGTAAAGATTTCATAGGCTCCCACCCTGAACAAACCGAGGGGAAAAGCCAAGGAACCCAAAGCCGAGAATTGCAGAAACCAACAGATGGAAAGAAAAGAAGAAAAAAGTATTTTCTTCTGGGTTCCCTGGAGAAAATTAGTGTGAAGCGGGAAGAAGCTGATTGCTGTCAAAGCCTGCCAGAGCGGAGATAGCCAGCTGCAATCCCCAGGCACAAAATGTGATAATAGCCAACAAGCTAAAATCATTAACAGTAATGATTGCTCCTGTAAGGACCCCGATGCCGAGGAGGAAAAACCAACCACAGAAAAGGAACAATTGCCATTTGCAGTTAGTTTTTCCGCACCTGTTTTCCATAACCCTCTGATCCTAATAAACACTCTCTTTCTCAGCAACCGTCCCTCACTTCTCAGAGCGGTTGCGTCTGTGATGGTTTGTTGTTCCTTTCTGGGGTGGAAAATTAGCGATGGCGCTTGTGAAATGAGGACAATGGATTGGCCCTGCCTTGAGCCAGGGAGAGACAACACCGGTTTCTAATGATCTCTGTGGGGGTTGCTATCCTCAGTCCATCACCTTAGTATCAGAGCACAGGGTTCCTAGCCCTCCACCCACCCACCCACACTTTTTGGCAGTGGAGACGAGACAGGACTTGGTAAGAATGTCTATAAATGGGAATTCTTTGCAGATGCTGCTGGATATAGACCAGTCTAAAGATTTCCACAGCCTGTGATGTCTAGTCACGAGGTGCTGACTACACTACACCATGGGCCCTCAACCTGGGGACCGTGACCATCCTACCTTCCCTGTATTGCTAAATGGAAAAGGGTCCTGGCTAGATCTCGGCTAAGTGGGAGCAATGTGGAAAAGGGAGAGAATCACTACCCTGCACACAGCAACAGAGGGTCCTGTGGCACCTTTAAGACTAACAGAAGTATTGGGAGCATAAGCTTTCGTGGGTAAGAACCTCACTTCTTCAGATGCAAGTCACACATCCCTCTCTTCCACGGTCTTTGAGCAATCCCCCAGTGCTCTTCCTAGTCACATGCTAGGCTCTGCCAATAATTGTGGTGTCAGACTGGAGCCCCGGGAAACTCCACTTCTCTCAACAACCAGGGTGAGCAACATTTTTTATGTCGGAGTTAAATTTTCCATTCTCATTGCCGAGATGGTAAAGGGGACAGGGAGTGGATTTTGTGCCCATGCTGGTAACTCCGCATGGCAGTTTTGCAAGACACAGAACTGAGGGTCATAGGCTCTGTGCTGAACGGGGATTGTCCTTCAACTAAAGTGGCAGGAGTTTTTATTTGGGGAACAGGAGGGCTGGAGTTCTGTCTCCTCCGCCATGAAGTTCCAACTGGCCATGCATTTGTTACAACATTCTACATTTAACTAACATATCACCTCCCAAATGACATATAGACAAAGCACTTCCCCCCAGCACCGGAATGCAACCGTTTCTGGGGTTGAGCATGCAGTGCCTAGCAATACTGCACAACAGGTTAGGGGAGGAAATGAAGGATCCTGCTGAAATGGCAGGGGATATTTAGCGACACAGAAAGCAATCCCTGGAGCCGAAACCTGTCCAGGACACTGAACTCGCACTCTTGTGCTCACAAAAAGCGCCGTGGGATCTTTAAGGATTGCAAGCACAACATCTCAAGCAATAGACAGCAGCAGCTCCAGCAATACAGCTCCCTGGTGGGGCACTGGTTTAGTAGTGAACCAGAGGGAAGAGTCATGGACCATCTACTCGTAACCCTTCCGCCAGGGGTTGTCAGTAGCAAAAAGGGGCGGGTTCTGAAAACTTAAACAACACCGACTCCAAAAACCTCCATTCTGAAACCTGAGAAACTGCATATACCACCCTGGGCTCAGCACAGAGTCCAGAGTTTAACCCAAAGAGAACTTTATATGGGGGAGAAAAGGGGGACACAGAATAAACTTGGGAAAGGCAACAATTAATACATTAACAGTAGCTAGCAGGCAAGACTCCAACTGCCCAGGGCGTCTATCACCCCCACCTCAGTCCTCTGAGAGCTGTGAGTGTCTAATGCATTCTAGCCACTTCTTCTCCCCAGCTCTCCAACTGACAGCTTGTTGTCCAGGGCTGGAGAAGTCCAAGAATTCAGGCAGGTCCATCTGCAGCCCTTAAGGGAAGTGCTATCTGGGCTACTTAGCTCTGTCAGCCACTTCAAAACTGCCCACTCTCCTGAAGCTGCCTCTGTGCTGAGAGGAATCAGTGGCATAGGGGACCCTTAACACCAGAGAAACATTCCAAGCACAACGCAGGAGCTCTGTTCTCTCTCTTCTCTGGGCCCGACTGAGGTCTTAGTCAGGGTGACGACTCACCCTCAGGAACATTTGATGCAGTTCCCTTCTCCTTTCATTTCCCAGTGGGAATAGCAGCACTTTGTTGCCCCCAAATTCAAAACTTTACTGTATTTTAACCAGTATGCCCCAAACTGTCACATACCTGAAATGCAAATATGGCCTCACTCATTCAGATGGTGGCTGAGAGCTCCCTCTTCTATGAAGCGTCTGCCCATGTGGAGTTCCCCAGCAGGCAAAGGGGTGACTTGATCACAGTCTATAAGTACCTACATGGGGAACAAATATTTAATAATGGGCAGAGAAAGGTATAATGCAATCCAATGGCTGGAAGTTGAAGCTGGACAAATTCAGACTGGAAACTGATCCCTGTTGGAGGGATTGGGTCAAGGCTGTTTCTGGCTCTCAGGGCAGATCCTTTGGCTGCGACGGATGATGCGGCTCTACACTAGAGATTGTCGGTCTCTCGCCCACTTCTCAGCAAAGGTTTAATGGCAGGTGCTGGAGCGGGGCCTCATGTTGCTAAGCGGTTCTTTATTTTTACAAGATATGTAGCATAATTACAACTGAGAAATCCTCAGCAAAAGGCGTCTGGGGATGGTACCAGACTCACCATCCCAGAGCATCCCCTCAGGGCACAACCCAGCCGCGCAGCACTTCTGCCTCAGTTTCCCCACAATGATCTTTGGCCTTCTTCCACTGTAAAGGTGACTGGGCCCTCCAGCCAAGCCAATGTAAAATGTCCAACCCATTCCTGGGTAATAGGTGCTCTTAGTTCACCAAGTCTGCAAACAACAGAGCCTTCAGCCCTCTTCTTACAGGCAGGGTCCCAGCAGCAGCAGCCTGTCTCTCAGTGTAGCCCCTTGCACCTTGGGCTCCAATCGATCCTAACATTTGGGTCAGGCCTGCCCTCCTACCAGGCCTGCCCTCAGTTAGTTCCTAGCCCAAACTCGGCATCTGGTTCCACATTGGCGCAGCCTGTGCTTGGCTTCTCTTCCTCAAACGTCCCACACCCTGCAAAGGTGTAGCAGGCAGGGCTGACTGGCTCCAGGCCTCCCTGGAACATGCTTCCCTCCATGGAAACTCAGCCGGCCGCCGGGCGAGGCCTATAATCTGACAAAGGCCTCTCCTGTACTCTTCGGACCCTGTGTCTCATTTATGTCATTAAGATCCAGGGGTGCCAGGCTCGCACCCCGACAACAAGGGACACTGATGTCACACGTTAATTTCTTAAGCCTGCCAATGCACAGAGCTTCTGCCCTGCAGTGCGTAGGCACAACAGGCTGCCAGAGGAGGGTGGGGGAACACAAAGAAGACATTACTAGGAAAAGCTCGGCCCACTCGCCGGACCTACCTATTCAGGCCATTGCTCGCTACTTTTCCTTACATCTCAAAAACCTGCCCGCATAGGCGGAACTCCCACCCAAGCCCTCAGCGCTTCTGCAATCTCCCATCTTCTGTCTTCGCCGGCTGCCGCTTGCTCCCCTCGAGCCTAGGCAGACGGTTGCAGCTAAAAAACACCTTCTTGGCTCACCGTGCTGAGCACATCAGCCCCCTCTTTGAGTTTCTCCGCCGGCTTCCCCTTCACGGCACACACAAGCTTCAGCTCTTTACCTTTGAGGCTCTTTATCATAGAATCATCACAGAATATCAGCGTTGGAAGGGACCTCAGGAGGTCATCTAGTCCCACCCCCTGCTCAAAGCAGGACCAATCTCCAGCTAAATCATCCCAGCCAGGGCTTTGTCAAGCCTGACCTTAAAAACCTCTAAGGAAGGAGATTCCACCCCCTCCCTAGGTAACCCATTCCAGTGCTTCACCACCCTCCTAGTGAAAAAGTTTTTCCTAATATCCAACCTAAACCTCCCTCACTGCAACTTGAGACCATTACTCCTTGTTCTATTGTCTGGTACCACTGAGAACAGTCTAGTTCCATCCTCTTTGGAACCCCCTTTCAGGTAGTTGAAAGCAGCTATCAAATCTCTCCTCATTCTTCTCTTCTGCAGACTAAACAATCCCAGTTCCCTCAGCCTCTCCTCATAAGTCATGTGCTCCAGCCCCCTAATCATTTTTGTTGCCCTCCGCTGGACTCTTTCCAATTTTTCCACATCCTTCTTGTAGTGTGGGGCCCAAAACTGGACACAGTACTCCAGATGAGGCCTCACCAATGCCGAATAGGGGGGAATGATCACGTCCCTCGATCTGCTGGCAGTGCCCCTACTTATACAGCCCAAAATGCCGTTAGCCTTCTTGGCAACAAGGGCACACTGTTGGCTCATATCCAGCTTCTCGCCCACTGTAACCCCTAGGTCCTTTTCTGCAGATCACTTAGCCCCACCCTTCCCAGCTGGCCTACTAAGATGTCGACCCTGCCGGCACTCCCACCAATCAGCTTCTCCCAGGGAAACCTGTCCCGCCTTCTTCTGACACCAGCAATGCACCTCGGCTGAGCAGTAGCTGACGTCTGGGGCCTTGGTCTCAACGGAGGAGAAATCAGTGATGTGGGGTTTGGGTATATTCTAAGTGCAACTGTTCTATGTGCACTCACATGCCAGTCCAGGAACAGAGGTGGTCAGCCGGCATCCAGGGCAATCCTCTCTTCCAGCAATCTCAGCTCAACAGCAAAATTCAGTTCCCAAGGAGCAGCTCAGCCTCCAGAATTGACTCTAAGCAAAGCCCAAAGCAAAGAACAAACTCTCCTGCTGCTTGCACAGCTCCCTCTCTGCAGAGCCTTGTAAAACCAGAACCTAACAGCAGTGCGCAGTCCCAAGACCGGACACTTGCTCGCACACTGAGGCCTGGTCTACACTGGGGGGGGGGGAATCAATCTAAGTTACGCAACTTCAGCTACGTGAATAACGTAGCTGAAGTCAACGTACTTAGATCGACTTACCATGGTGTCTTCACCGCGGTGAGTCGACTGCTGCCGCTCCGCCGTCGACTCCGCCTGCGCCTCTCGCGGCGCTGGAGTACAGGAGTTGACAGGAGAGCGCTCGGGGGTTGATTTATCGCGTCTAGACAGACGCGATAAATCGACCCCCGCTGGATCGATCGCTGCCCGCCGATCTGGCCGGCAGTGAAGACATACTTGCCAGACTATGTTTAACAGTGCCACCTGATGATGCCTGCAATAACACAGCTCTCTCCTTTTTCTCACGCTGCCCCTTATGCATGGGAAAACTCCCCGATAAAATCCAAATAGCCTGCTTCGAAGCTTTCCTTTAGATTCACCTCTGTCATGATGCCACCATTACTCAGCCTACTGATAACGGATAGGCAGGTGAAAAGCTCTTCTCTACCGCAAATAAAAAAAAACAACCCACATTCCTACAATTCCATTCAGTGGCTTGTCTGTTGAAACCCCTTCCACTTCGTCTGCTTTTGTCTTTGCAGGGAAGCGATGGCCTCTTCGTACAGCACCCAGCCCAGTGGAGCTCTGATCCTGACTGGGGCTTTCGTGTGCTACCAGGTTATAAATATGCAGTGATAACAAACAGAAGCTGCCTCACCCACTGCCGTGCCGAGCCAATGCGGCAGCATGCGCTGCGGAGCTGAAGTCGATACGGGAGTGATGATCCGAGACAGGGCAGCTCATGGATGGAGACAGTAGCTGTTCGGCCGGCTCTGGATAAGGCTGCGAGTTGTTGCTGCCTGGGACGCTCTCCAACTCCATTTCTGTCTGCACGAATGGGTGAAATCAGCTTGTCCCTGATGCCCTGGACTGGGGCCCGAAGATACTGGGAGATCGGAGGCTTCCTGGATGCTGCACTCCAGCAACCAGAGTTGCCACCAGGGAGCGGCACCAGGGACGAATGTGTCCCTGTGAATGCACTAGCGATACTACAGTAATGAAAGTCATCGTCTTTCCCATCATCACTGGAGGACCCCACAGGGCCTAACAAAGGAGGGGAAATGTTGTTATTGCCATTTTAGGGCTGGGGAAACTGAGGCATTGAGTGGTGAAGTGACTTGACCAAGGCCACATAATGATTGAATAACATACCCCAGTTACCTCATTCCCAGTCCAGCCTCCTGCTTCCAATTGTAGCATCAGGCATCCCTCTTCTCTCACTATAGAGTCACCATTTTTTCCCCCCAAAAGTTGCATTTCTGTCAGGATTCCTGCTTAGAAAACATCTGCCATGGGGCAAGGGAAGCATTGCCCTGGTAGTGCAATTAACACAAACATCCTTCCCACTCGCCTTCGGACAAACTTACCCCCTCTCTGGGTACCTTAAATAACAAGAACAAAACATCAACCTCAGCCTCTGCTTTTTTTGTTCCTAGAGCGTCCCTGGAGAACCGACTCTATCCCAGCCCCTAGCTCCTGTCCTGGTTGATGCTTTCCTATGCAATGTCCTGGCCCCTGTCTCGCTGTCACCCAGGGATGGGCATAGCAGACCGAGACAGAGTTGATGCAGCATGTCACAGAAGAGATCTTACACACTGCGCTTTCTCATGAAGACTTTACTTTTGTTCTTTCTTCTTTTGTTGTTTCCCTTCCTGGAAAAGCATCTTAGTGCTCCAGGAGAGAAGTGGCCTCTGAGACAACCAAGACTTAATCATGCAAGAAATCAGCACCTTGAATAGCTCATGCTGGTGGCGGGGGAAGAGCTGGTTTCCTCCTTGCATCATTCTCTAGTGGGCACTCAAATTTGAACAGGGTCAAAATGCCAAATCGACAGAAACTGGAACCAAACTCAGCACGCCTCAGGGTCGCTCGTTCTTCTTTTCTGCAGCCCCCGTGGTCTTGAGCTGGGGGGACAGTCAGGGCCTTCCATCCCAGCCCATCTTCCTTTCCAGCTGCTCAAAGCAACTCAGCCTGGCGTTAGCCCGGCCCCAGCTCCAGGGTGTTCAGATGAGCAACTCGAGAATTACCACAAAATAACTCGCCAGATGCCAGGGGGCATCACACGGTTTAGCCATTAAGAAAACAATAACTAACGTTAAAATAAATGGCTGCATGGGCTGGGTGCTCGAGAACGAAGGGAGAGAGAGACCTGGAAAGAGGAGAGGCCGGGGAGAAGTGCACTAAAGAAAGCCACACGTGGACCATGGACCCCAGTGATGGGCTGTTAAAGAAACAGCTGCACTTAGCCGGGAAATCCTGGATAACAAAGGTGCCACAGGACTAGGCTGCACAGTAAAACCTGCCTCTCTCCTCACAGGCAGCACACTATCCATAGAGCTATAGACTGGGCACAGAGACTAAGGCTGGTCTTGTGGCTAGGCCACTAGCATGGGACTTGGGAGACTTCCGCAGTCAATTCCCTGCTCTGCCAAAGACTTCCTGTGGGACCTTGGGGAAGTCACTTAGCTGCTCCAGGCCTCAGTTTCCCCCACTCATAAAATGGCACTACCCTACCTACCAAAGGTGCAGGGAGGAGGAATCCATTGAGATTGTGATGCACTTTGGTAATCAAGGGCCCCATACATACTTCAGATAGATAGAAAGGAGGCTCTCTCTGTGACAACGAGAGGGTACTGGATCTATGCCACCAACTGAGCAGTTCAGATTGTATCTAGTAGAAAGCTTCAGGCATAGATGGTTGCCACTCTGGCTAAACAGAACGTCCGCCGCCCGCGTGGCACCTCTCTCGACACGCACGGAGGCAGCTACAGTAATAGCTCTTTTGAACAGTTTGTCTCGCAAAAACACATTGCTGTTTAATGTCAGTTCTTGCCGCTCCGGCAGGCGCTCTGGCTGGCATTCAGAACAGAGCAGTGATGGGTAGCACTTGGAGCTTTTTCCACCAGCAAACGTTGCCATTGCTAAACTGATTTGTATGGAGGTACTAGAAATCACACACACACACACACTGGTGGTGTACTTGGAAAGCACGTCATTCGCCTGGGTGGCTAAGTAGTGGTGTGCTTCTGAAGGACATCAGGGCTCAGCAAAGCATGTAGTGAAGCCACCCGAACGCGTCTGAATGCAGCTGGAGTTTGTAAACGGGGAACCCCTTCTTCCGTGATTAATTTTTGGCTTTGCTGCATGATGCAATCGTTTAATTTTCCAGCTCAAGAAACTCAAATCTGTTCTTCTGGAGGATGGTTGGATTAGTCCCCAATGCTCTAGCCAAGGCCAGGGTAAAGCGAAATCACAGCCTATGCTTGCAAAGCCTGCTCCTGTTGAGACCTCGCTCTAGCTAGTCCACAGGCTGTGACGGTGCAATTATGAAGTTGCCATTTACACGCCGCAATGTTCTGGTCTACGCGGACTTTTTGGGGTCAGTGAATGCGGGATGGAAAGGACAGTTAGACAGTGAGAGCTGGGTGAGTAGTCTGAATGCAGGATTGGAGCCAGGAGATCCTAAGTCAGAGACAGTGTGGGCTAGTGGATAGGTCTCTGGATTGGACTCAGGAAACCTGGTGCTATTCCCAGCTCTGAAACTGACCTGTTCGGTGACCTTGGTCAAGACATTTAGTCTCTCTGTGCCTCAGTTCTCCATCGGTAGGGCAGGGATACTGAGTACTTCTGTTGTCCCACCCTCTCTCTTTCTTGTTTATTCAGATAATACACTCTTCATGGCAGGGAAAGTCTCCTACTGTGTGTATGTACAGCACCCGACCCATTGGAGCCCTGATCGAGGTTGGAGTCTGTAGTCGCTCCAGTAATACAAATAATAGTAATCAACAAGCATACTTGGGATGAAGATAAAATAGCTGTCACGGCCCCCTCGTTCTGCGCATCATTAAAGTGCAACCAGGAAATGACTTACTGACCACATTTTACAACAGCTTGGATCGATTTCTCCTGCTTCCAAGTTCTTAATGCCTCTAGCAGTGATGTAGCTGGACTCTGGATCACTGTGATTAAATGCTGAGCATAGTTAAGATCAGAGATTAAAAGGATATTTTGTGGCAACTTTCAGCTTTGGAAATTGGGAATACAATGTAGACTTGCCCCGGCTCAGGGCCTATGGGAACAATTTCTGTGAGCCCCTTGCTGCTGCAGTTGTGGTATGTAACGTAATCTACCATCACTGCCGTATTTGCAAAAGGTGTCAATGACCGTGGGAGACGGACTCAGGGAAACAGCTGATTCTTACAGACAGAGGCCAAGATTTTCAAAGTGACGAGCAATTTTGGATGCCTCAGATTTTAGGGGCCCAACTTGAGACACCTTGAAGGGTCCTGAGTTCCAGAAAGGACTGAGCACCCAGCCTCTGACAAGAAGAGCTCTGCAAAGTGTCTCAAATTAGGCACTAAAAAGTTGAGAAAACCCAAAGCACGAGCCCCTTTCTAAAATCTTGGGCAGGATGTTCTGGAGCATCTGTTTTCGCAACCAAATGACTGTGGATAGGTGAGAAGACGACTCTGTCATAGGTGTTAAGATACTTATTACCTTGGTACCTAATTGGCCAAACAGAGCTGAACCTTCACTCAAAACTAGAATCAAACTTTTCTGGAGATTCAAAAGAAGCTTGGTTAACTCTTTTTTAAAATGCGTGATTTGGGGATATGTAACGGGGATGCACTAACCTCTCGCGAGCGCCCCCTGGCCAAGTGTGTGTGCCGGCACTTTCTCTCTCTACCTGTTTGTGGTGGGCCTTCACTGACTCAGCCCTCTGGCCAAGTCATACACAGTCTGCCCGTGAGAGAAAAAAGACAAGCAAACCCCTTTCACGGTACAAGTCCAACAGGGGCCTCTCTCAGGGCCCTCTATAACGTCTCTCTGTTTGTCCCTGCTCTGGAATAGAGCGGTGCCCCACGGCTCCTTCCCTGGAGGCAATGTCTTCGCCCTCTTTGCCTTTCCGGACCCAGCTCTTCAGCTGGGCCACTAAAAGAGTTTAGTTCCCCCTTCTGGGGTGCCTCAAAGTCCAGGCCACTTTCCCAGTGGCTAGTGGGGGGGACCCGGGCCCGCCCACTACTCCGGGTCCCAGCCCAGGGACCCTATAGATAGCAGCCATCCACAATATCCCTTTAAATAAACTGCGTTGCTGCTATAATTCCCCGGGCCACTTCCCCGTGGCTCCGGCACATTCTTCACCCTTACCTCAGGGCCTTGTCCTAATGGAGTCCCAGCCGCCAGCTTAGGGCTCCGTCTCGCTCTCCCCAGCTTCTGGCAGCACTTCCCTGTCCGGGGTTCTGTAGCTCCATCAGCCAGCCACACACCAGCCACACTCCTCCAGCTCTAGCAAGGAACTGAACTCGCACTGGCCCTGCAGCTCTTCTTATACTAGCCTGCTGGGCCCTGATTGGCTGCTTCCCACTCCGCTGCTCTAGGCCCTCTCTACTGCCCTTTTCTGGGGCGGGGTGGGGCAGGGCCACAAGGCCTCCAGCAGGTGGCCTCGGGGACTAGTCCACCCCATCACAGAATAATATTCAGGAAAGCTTCAACATTTTGGGTGTTCATCTGAACTCAACCAAATCGTTTGAGGTTCTCCGTCCGTGCAAAAAGATCTGCAAATGCAGTTTATCACATTGCGTTGGCTATTTCCTTGTGTTTAAACAGATTGTGACAACCCTGTGGCGTGTGTATTTACATGTAAACATTGAGATCAATTATCAAATTCTAGAGTTAATGCTGCACCTTAGACCACCATGAAAATGCCCTTGAGCAAGAATTCCATCACAGTCAAACCGGATCAGAATTTGGCTCTAAACATCTTAGATTTCAAAATCTTAAATAAGTTCCGTGTGGATTAGAATCAGTTCTAGGCTGAGTCCCTGACTTCTTCACTGACCAGCACCACCATTGCTGGATTTCAGGCCAAGGCATAGCTGCTGGCAGTGTGGCCAACTCTCATAATTGTGTCATGAGTCTCGTGACAATTGGTGTTTTGCTTTTGAGTAAATCAGGGCTCAGATTCAAGCAAAGATGGATGGAAATCAAGTGAAACTCAGCAGATTTGCCTGAGTTTTATATTAAAGTCAGACCCACAGGAGGACAAGTACAAAATTGGATTTTATTTCTAGGACACAGTTACATAATCTGGGTCAGAGAGACAAAGTTCAATAACCCCGGTGCATGGCAGGGGTCAGTGTCATGGTATCTGGAATCATAGTTGGTCTTGAACAGGACGTATTTATGAAATAAACAACAACTACAAACAAATTGGCTGCCACACAGCTCCAGCTCCGGCTTTGTCTTCCTTTGTTTACCAGAGACCACGCCCTGTCTGGAAGAGAGGGCACAGAGACTTCTAGTGGCTAAATAGTATACTGCAAGTAGGGATGTTCTAACAAGTCCATATCTTCTCACTCCAGTTGCTCATGTTACAAGTTTCACTTCTGAGTTTTTGGGGTTAGTTCAAAACTTGAAACTCAAAGACTGCATGTAAAGAGGAGGACGGGGGAGAGCAGGCTCATGTGAACAAATGCCGCGAGGATGACCAAAAACGATAGTTTTTTGCACTGATTTCTGGAAAACCAAATCTGACTTTCTCCCAGTTCTTTTCCTCTTCACATCTCTCAAATACCTGGATGCCTCCAGCACAGTGGATGGTTTCACAGAAGCTTCAGCCATTTCAGGAACGAGGCTTTTCAGAGCAGGGCTTATCAGGATTTATCTGCCCAACATTGCTGTGCAGGGGAATTAAAAAAAACACACACACCCCCACCCAGACCTGGCCTCTAAGCCTTAGCTGTACATAATCACCGGGCTCTGGGTCATGTGTAATCCCGTTATGTAGAAATTGTCTAGTGGCATGGATGGCATCATAACACCACTCTGATAGAGGCAAGACTGTTTACATTTATCTCTGCCGGCTTTCGGTAGAATTAAAGCAGCCCAGAGTACAACCTATTTATCATTCACCTGTAAACACATGGGGAATGCTAACCCCCACCCACCACTATCTCGGCAGTTATTCATTGATACGGTGTAAATTCCTTCCAACCTTTTCACTGCCGCGTGTATCTGTTCTCCTTTGTGAACCTATACTAGTTTGTTTTCATATGCTGCACATGCACGTTGATTTAGTTGGGGATTAGATCCTGCTTTGAGCAGGGGGTTGGACTAGATGACCCCCCTGAGGTCCCTTCCAACCCTGATATTCTATGATTCTATCCCACTGCCATGAAATCAAATCTAGGCCCTTCTCACATAACTGTGCATGCGGCACCCAAGGTAAAATTTCATACCAATCAGCAAAGGAAGATCCATCCATCAACACTCTGTCCCAGGATCTGGAGTGTGGAAATATCAAAGACCTGTGGTTGCAAGAACAAAACATTGCTGGGTGAGCAAGAAGTACCTAGATGGACAAAGGTTTAGCAGTGGAAACTAAAGGATGGGATTTCAATGGTCTTGAAGAGGAAGGAGCAGCTGGGAAGATGCATGTTGGAGGAGGGAGAGTGGAGAGTCAAAGAGGATACAGAGATTGCAAGCCAGGGAACAGTGGAGCAGTCAATGGACCTAGAGAAAGAAGGAAAGGAATGAAGGGTGTGGTGGGGAGGGGAATTATAACGTCCTGTTTTAGAGAGACTGGGCTGGAGATGGGACATCCAACCGGATGCAGCTGGGGAGGCTGGATAGAAGGACAGAGGTAGATTCAAGTGTCATTGGCACAGAAGTGGCTGCTGAAGCCTGGGGTGCGGTGGGACTTGCCTAATGAGAGTGTAGAGGAAGAGGATGGGGAGGCCCAAGGACAGAACCCCGTGGAGTTAATAAAGAGAGGAGAGTGTGAGGGGGGAACCATGCTGAAGGAGCAGCCCCCAAGACAAGAGCACACAGGATTGTGTGAGCCAGGAGAGAGAGTGGGGATGGGGTCCATGACTGGCCATGTCAAAGGTAACAAAGCAAGTGCAGCAACATGAGAGAAGGGCCCCTGGAAGTCACAGATGACCTTACTGGGGGTGGTTTCCATGACACAAGAGGATAGGGATCAGATTAGAGACACTCCAGGAAGGGACCTCCAAGCAGCAGGAAGTGGGACAGTAATTCTGCAATTCAGGAGCTCCTGGGTCTCAGTCCAGTGCCCAATCTCTGCCTCCATCTCTACAGTAACGTTTCACCGCTGTTATCTCACACACGGGTACCCAAAGCAGCAAAACTAGCCCCTGGGTATATCTTTCTTTCCCAGTTAGGTATAATTCCCATTCCCCCGCAGGAATCAATCCTCATCCTGGCATTTTAAAGGGCAATCTGCATATTTCATGACGATTCCCTATAAAACCGCTCTACAGGAGAACACAGCTAACCTTTTATTAAGGACGTCTGGCAAGTTGATTGGCCAGATATTTTTCTGCAGGGCCAGATTCGCTCCCGTTTATGGACATGCGGGGCCTTTGGCCTTCCCCAGGAGGAGATATCCACCGGAGATTCCAAGGCTAGAAGGGACCATTGTGATCATCCCGTCTGACCTCCTGTATAGCCCAGGCCAGAGACCTGCCCCTCAATAATCCCTAGAGCCGAGCTTTTAGAAAAAACATCCAATCTTGACTTAAGAAGTGTTAGTGGTGGGGAATCTACCACGACCCTGGGTAAATTGTTCCAAGTGTTAGTTACTCTCATGGTTAAAATTGCATGCCTTGTTTCCTGGCCTGGCCCCCCTTTAAGTGCAAAAAGCCAATCCGTGTTTCTTGACAGCTGTTCTAGGCACAATGCTGCAGATGAGGTCCAGGGCACACTCCTGAAATGAATAGAAATACATTGCTTAGCCCAGATGGTGGAGGGATGAAGGGCTGGGAAGCCCTTGTGACAGACAGGGCAATTTCCTTCGGAAACCTTATTAAATTCAGTTTAAGGAGCTTTGGAGTCCATTGTATTAAAAATCCAAAATGTATGCATCATTGTGGGCCAGGGATTGTGTGTAATTCCACGGAGGAGGGTGACAACAGCCCTCCAGGAACTAAGAACTATGCGGGGTGATCAGGCAAATTCACTCAAGTTGTCACACACCCAATAGGTACCAACCACTTGGAGAGACTCGCATAGACTGGTTCAGATTGGATTCCCCAGAGACCAGACAGGCATAGAAAGGCCTTTTGGATAAACAGCATGAGTGTAAACTGACTCAGGGCCCTCTTTCTGATTCAGCAAACAGACAGGACCTTCTGCCAAATCCTTTCTGGGAAGAGTTGGAAGGACTTTGGCCTACAGAGGCCCCATAAGATGGCCGGGTGATCTCTGATAAGCTCATTTAGCACAAGTGTAGGTTTTTTTTCTTGTTTTTAAATACGTTTTCTCTGCAATGCTTTCCCCTAAGGAATAAATCTGCTTGCTTAGAAAGAGCTGTGTGGGCAATTACACTGTTCTTCGCCTTCAAAGAGTAAGCACAGAGCAGATGCTGGCCATTTAGGCCACCTGACTTGCTGCAGATGTCACAGTGTAGCCGGAAAACTGTGCAGCCTGGAAACACCCTGGTCAGGAGGAAGAGACATGCGGGTCTCCACCCAAGAGAGGCAATGACTGGGGAACCAGAAGCCTAAAACTGTGTGCGCTTGATGGATCACAAGTAGTGGGATTCAGCTGCATTTGCCCTTTTGAGAGAGGACACAGGAATAAACTTGCTAAAGGTTCCTATCTGAAGTACTTCCCTGGCCCCATCGCCATGTCTGAGCACCACACAATCTTCACCATATTTGTACTTCCCACACCCCCGTGAGTACAATTAGCCATGTTGGAATTAGGACACCCCTCCCCTTTGGTTTTACATCTTATCCAACGGAACGTGAGTGCTTAACCATACAACAACTCTCACACCAAGGAGAGGTCTGACACAGCTGAGTGTCATTCTCTTAAACTCCACAGATGAGCTGTCTTTAATATACTGCTATTCTCGGCGCATGTGTAGAATAAGCTACGTATTAGGTAAACTACAAAGCGTTCAGGAATCTCCAGAGGGAATTTCCTCTCCTTGGATGTTTTGGAACCATTTGGACTTTTTAGTTTGGGGTCAATTAATCTCTTTCCCCTCCCCAATCTCTCCTAAGAAATGCCCCTTTTTTTTCTCCCTCTAAAGGAGATCCTCCCACTTACAGACACATCGCCAGTGATACTATCACCGTGAGACCTTCCCATGGATCCGGGATGTAATCTAGATAAATGGGCTAAAACCCAAACTCCAGCTCTAAATGCCTCTGAGCTGTTTGAAAGCCAGCTGCAAATGCTAACTTCGATCATGCTTCCTTTGATGCAATGAACATCGCTCCCGGCTCCTGTTCGCCAGCCCACCAGACTCTCGTTAGTCAAACCCCTTCTAAAATGTCACTTTGGCCACATCACCTACAAGAAGCAACAACAATGAACAGAACCATCCAGAATGGCTCCCCCATATAACCAGTGAAGGGAATTAAGCATCGGAACAAGGGTTGTGGTCGTCTCCATCACTGGTAACTTCTACATCAAGATTGGATGTTTTTCTAAAAGATACAGGAGCACAGAAACGTAGGGCTGGAAATAGTCCAGCCCCCTGTGCTGAGACAGGACCAAGTAAACCTAGACCATCCCTGACAGATATTTGTTTAACCTGTTCTTAAAGCCCTCCAGTGATTTGGATTCCACAACCTCCCTTGGTAACCTATTCCACTACCTAACTATGCTTACAGTTAGGAAGTTTTTCCTAAAATCTAACCTAAGTCTCCCTGGCTGCAGATTAAGCCCATTCCTTCTTGTCCTCCCTTCACTGGACACACACAACAACTGATCACCATCCTCTCTATAACAGCCCTTAACATATTTGAAGACTGTTTTCAGGTCCCCCTCCTCCTTCTTTTCTCAAGACTAAACATGGCCAGGTTTTTTTAACTTTACTTCATTGGGCAGGGTTTTGAAAAATTTTAGCATTTCTGTTGCTCTCCTTTGGACTCTACAGTTTGTCCACATCTTTCTTAAAGCGTGTCACCCAGACTTGTACACGGGTCTCCAGCGCCAAGAAGAGCAGAACAATTACCCCTTGTGTATTACACATGACACTCCTGAATGACACTAGCCTTTTTTGCAATTGCATCACATGGATGATGTATGTTCAATCTGTGATCCCTGTGACAGACCCAGACCAGTGGGGTACAGGAGTCTGGTAGAGGGCAAATATACTGGTCACTGGATGAGTAGTTTTCTGTTCCCTGAGTGACCAGAGCAGGGGCTGCACTAAAGTAATCAGGAACCTGCTAGAACCAGTTAAGGCAGGCAGGCTAATTAGTACACCTGGAGCCAATTAAGAAGAAGCTGCTAGAATCAATTAAGGCAGGCTAATCAGGGCACCTGGGTTTTAAAAAGGAGCTCACTTCAGTTTGAGGGGCGAGTGTGAGGAGCTGGGAGCAAGAGGTGCAAGGAGCTGAGAGTGAGAGGGTGTGCTGCTGGAGGACTGAGGAGCACAAGCGGTATCAGACACCAGGAGGAAGGTCCTGTGGTGAGGATAAAGAAGGTGTTGGGAGGAGGCCATGGGGAAGTAGCCCAGGGAGTTGTAGCTGTCATGCAGCTGTTACAGGAGGCACTATAGACAGCTACAGTCCACAGGGCCCTGGGCTGGAACCCGGAGTAGAGGGCGGGCCCGGGTTCCCCCCAAAACCTCCCAATTGACCTGGACTGTGGGCTCTTCCAGAGGGGAAGGTCTCTGGGCTGTTCCCCAACCCACATAGTGAATCTCTGAGGCAAGAAAATCCGCCAATAAGCACAGGACCCACCAAGCTAGAGGAGGAACTTTGTCACATCCCCTATAACCACCATATCCTTTTCTGCAGTGCCTGGCCAGTTACAGTATTCCCTGTTTGTAGTTGTGCATTTCATTTTTCCTGCCTAAATGAAGTCTTTGCACTTGTCTTCATTGAATTTCATCTTGTTGATTTCAGGCCATTTCTCCAATTGGTCAAGGTCCTTTTCACTTCTAATTCTGTCCCCTCCCAACTGTTTGCAAAACCTCCCAGTTTGGTGTCATCTGCAAATTTTATAAGCAAACTCTCAACTCCATTATCCAAATTGTTAATGAAAATATGGAATAGTACCAGACCCAGAACAGACCCTCTGCGGGCCCCCACTAAATATATGCGCCCAGTTTGATAGTAAACCATTGATAACTACTCTTTGATTAGTCTTTCAATCAGTTGTGCACCTCCTTGTACAGTAGTAACATAATCTAGACATTGCACTAGTTTGCTTATGAGAATATCATGTGATACTTTGTCAAAAGCCTCATTAACATCAAGATATATCATGTCTACAGCTTCACCCCCATCCACTAGGCCAATAACCCTGTGGAAGAAGGAAATTAGGTTGGTTTGGCATGATTTTTTCTTGACCAGTCCATGTTGGCTATTACTTATCCCCCTATTATCCTCTAGGTGCTTACAAACTGACTGATAATTCGTTCCAGTATTTTAAGTACCCCAGGGTGAATTTCCTCAAGCCCTGCTGAGTTGAATGTATCTATCTTATCTAAATATTCCTTAACCTGCTCTTTCCCTGTTCTGGCTTGTGTTCCTTTCCCCTCGTTGTAAATATTAATTGTACAAAGCGCCTGTCGCAATTAACCTTTTTAGTAAAGACTGAAGCAAAATAGACTGTAAACACCTCCGCCGTCTTGATATCATCCATTATTAGTGTCCTTCCTTGTTAAGTAGAGGACCTGCACTTTCCTTTAGCTTTTCCTTGCTCCTAATGTAGTTAAAGAACCTCTTCTGATTGCCTTGTATGACCCTGGCTAAGCCTAATTCATTTTGTGCCTTAGCCTTTCTGATTTTGTCCCTACGTACTGGTGCTGTTCTTTTGTACTCCTCCTTAGCAACGTGTCCACTTTTTGTAGGATTCCGCTTTGATTTTCAGGTCACTGAAGAGCTCCTGATGCAGCCATGTTGGTCTCTTGCTATTCTTCCTATCTTTCCTTCGCCTCAGGATAGTTTGCTGTTGTATCTTTACTATTCTCTCTCTGAGAAACTGCCAGCTCTCCTTAACACCTAATAATAAAAAAACATGGAGATAAACCTATCTCATAGAGCTGGAAGGGACCCTGAAAAGTCATCGAGTCCAGCCCCCTGCCTTCACTAGCAGGACCAAGTACTGATTTTGCTTCAGCTCCCCCCTCAAGGATTGAACTCACAACCCTGGGTCTAGCAGGCCAATACTCAAACCACTGAGCTATCCCTCCCCTTTGACTTTCATTGGAGGGGACTTCACCTACCACTCCTCTGAGTTTGATGTCCACTGTCCTTACACATGCTCTAGTTCAAAAAGGAATGAGTTCAAGGAAGCCCTAAGGCCTGTGTTATGCAGGAGGTCAGACTAGATGATCACAGTGGTCCCTTCTAGCTTTATAATCGATGGACCACTGCGGCACCTCCATAACAGAGGGTCACACTGTGACTGTGCTACAGGGTTTACTAAATGAAGTCATTCAAAACCCCTGTAAGGGAGAGAAGTTAGATCCCTGTGTCACAGAGGGGATAAATTAACAGAAAATGTAAACGATGCACCCCATACCAAAGAGGAAGTCGGGTGAGAAACCAGGAGTTCCTGGCCCTTGCTCTTGTAAACATAGACACTGCACCAATGACGGGGTGCCTTTGTTTTCTAATAAAGACATGAGTACGGTTCTGAACAAGCTGATTTGTTTCAGACACTTCTTCACGTACCTGTTGCAAACACCGTAGCTGCTTGTTGCATTTCCATCATCCCAGAGATATGGACTCCACTTAGGTAAGAGAAGGACATGATTTGAAGTCTGCCAGGTGTTTTATCGTCTTATTTCCATGACAACGACCTGTGAACTGGAGAGTGGTGGGTTTACAGGGTGGAGGTTTAGTGCAGGATCAGAGATCAACAGCTGAGACCATAATCTATCTTGGCAACGAGGACAATCTTTGATGGATTTGAACCTCACAGCATCCGTGTGAGGCAGGGAAGTATTAGCTCCATTTTACAGATGAAGAATGGAGGCACAGAGAGATGAAGTGACTTGCCCAAAGTCCCACTGTCAGGCACTGGGGCATGGGCAGGCTGACCTAGTGGTTAGAGCCAGGAACAAGAGCCAGGAGCTCCTAGGCCATGTTTCCCACCCAAAAGCTAAACTTTAACTAAGTAATTGGTTTCTATTTTCTCATTTAAGCCTTGTTTCCCCCCTTTTAACTCCCTCTTGTGTCACCTGGGAGGGAGGCTTCCCATTAGCCAAACCCCTCTCCAATGTTGGTTAACATGTCACATTCCCAAGCCGTGTTATTCCTAAGCACTGTAAATCTCTCACTATTATTCTCTGTCTTGATATAGTGAGCGGTGTCATTTTGAAAGGAAATACATAACCGTATATTAAAGAAATCATGGATCTCCTCATTCACGTTTAAAACAAATTTATTACAATGTAAGAAACCCTGAAAAGCATGAATTTATTATAATGATTTAAGGCTTCCAGCACTCGAGTTAAAAATGCCTCTCAATAAATAACTTTCCCTTGAAAACACAGCAAATTAATATAGTTTACCATTTTCAAAGGTATATAAATCCAAGAGGCTTAAATCAATACGGCGCCGGATAAGATTACTGTACCTCAGCCAGAACCTCGTATCAAAGCTCAACAGGATTGCAAAGAGGAGTAAAAAATGGATGGCTCTCTTCCCCACCTCTCTCTTCCTTCAACCACCCAGGGCTATGTCTGTTCTGTGAAAGTCAGACTAACGTGAAATGGATGAAAAGCAGCCGTGGCTTTGCACACGGGTATAATTAAAACAGAGCGGCTACTTTACCATCTGACACAGAAAAGGGGGATCTGGTATTTCTCTGCCCTCTCTCTTTAACCCACACAAACACTCTTCCATTGGTGGTGGTTTATTTTCAACTGCAATGTATTTCATGTCGAGTGGGGACCAGGAACCAAGTTGTCTCCAACTTTGCCATACCATCCCGACTCTAAGAGGTCAGCGCTCCCATCCGAACGCATTGGGGAATAGGGTGTTTGTACCTGCAGTCAAGCTGGAAAAAAAAGTTCTTATGGGAAAAAATTGGAGACATTTAGGACACAAGTGACATGTCCATTTCTCTCTCTCTCTCTCTTTCCATGATTCATTTTAGGGCTCAGCAAAAAGCAGAAGGGCCTATTGAATATTTGGTATTTAACAGATCGGGATTTTAAGTGATCCAGGAAAAAGTGTGTGTGTGTGTATACACACATATATAAAAATCATCCTATATATGCACACGCACATATACAGTGGAATATACAGAAACACAGGAAGAAAGGATACAAAAGTGAGTGAGTGTGTGTGTGAGTGAGAGAGAGAGACGTGTGTATAAAACACACACACACTGGTTCTTGCTAGATCACTTTCAATTACAACTCTTCATAAACCTCAGTTGCAGGGGGCAGGGATTGCATTTCTCAGTGTTTGACCAGTTCCTAGCATGGGCACGCACTCCTCCCGGTTTTCATTTCCTCTGGGTTCACTGATGGTGACCCCTGCCCAGGAGCTGGAAGAGGCCAGTTTCATGGGTGAGAAACACCGCCATAAACTCTTAGAGGTGCCACAGCTGGAGCAGTATTTAGAATGTCCTTCTTGGCCTGCTCATGTTACAGAGTGGAGTCTCAGTGGTTTGAGCATTGGCCTGCTAAACCCAGCGTTGTAAGTTCAATCCTTGAGGGGGCCAGTTAGGGATCTGAGGCAAAAATCTGTCTGGGGATTGGCCCTGCTTTGAGCAGGGGGTTGAACTAGATGACCTCCTGAGGTCCCTTCAAACCCTGTGAGTCTGCAGAAAGAGGAGAAAAGATCCAGGTGTGGAGAAAAGGGCTAGGGTATTTTCATAATGCCATTAATTGCTCCCTGCTGCCTTCTTTGGGAAGTGTTCACTCTTTATTGTGTGTATTGCAGTGATGCCCATCGTCACATCTAGAATCCTGAACTGTGTCAAGCTACTACTGGAAGCAGAACATGGAGAGGAAGAATGGTCCTGTGACTAAAGCACACAGGTATGGGAGTAGGAGAGCTGCGTTTTCTTCCTGGCTTTGCCACAGATGTCCTAGGTCACCTTGGCCAAGCCACTTAGTCTCTGGAAACGCCAGTGGTGAGCAATGAGTCTGTGGTTATAAAAATACACTCTCTCTCTCTCTTCCTGCAGGACAGGAGGGATTTCAAGGCTGGTGGACTGTAGATGTGAAAAGCATTGTCATTATTACTGTACGTCTGTGATCCAAGAGTATGTGAGCTGCAGGGGGTCAGGAGGAAAGAGAAGTTAAATCTTCCACCAGTCTGCACTCCAGGCATTGGCATCATAGAATCAGAATATCAGGGTTGGAAGGGACCTCAGGAGGTCATCTAGTCCAACCCCCTGCTCAAAGCAGGACCAATCCCCTAGGGATTGGAAGGGGGTTGAGTCAGAACAGAGCAAGAACCATCCACCCAGCTCACCAGCCACAAGAGGGCAGGACAGTCACCTGGTCAGACGGCGTACTTTGCTCCGGTCAGAGCACGTGGAATGGCTTTACCGCTGCCCAACCAAAGACTAAAGAGGCTCCTCCCCCATCTGCGTAATCACACCCCAACCAAAGGAGCTCTTGTATGAAGCAGGGCCCATGTGGAATCTGTGACGGACTGGCCCCCTGCACTTGCCAAACCGGGCCCTGCTCCCAGAGTAGATCTCAGTGTTCAAAAAAAGGTTTTTTGTTTTTTGTGTGTGTTATTTTACTGTCAAAGTGTCAATATTTTTCCTAACACAGATTGTTTAAAAAAAGGTAGCAGAGCAGTGACATTTTGACAGTGTCAGTGCCGCCAGAGTACACCCACCTGAGCTTTTTAACTTGGGGATTTAGTGCTGCTGAAGAACGCCAGATTGACAGCCCTTGCAAAGTCAACGGCTCCTCCTCGCAGTCAGAAAAGTTATTAGGAACGGAGGAGGCTTTTAGGTCACCCCATGCATCCCCCCAGCCCACCTTTTAATTGTTTCTTACCAAGGCTACAAATATCTAACTCTTCTCATCTTGCTTCCTCGTTATGTCAATTCCTGCAGCCCCTGATCATTTTTATTGCTCTTCACTGAAATCCCTCCAATCCGTCAGTAACTGTCGGGTAATGAGGTCCCCAAACTGAAGGCACAGGTGTAGATATGGTGGCACTGGATTCAGAGAGAGAGAGAGCCAGTAACGTGCTGTTCTGGGATGTTGCCTCTGCAGAAGCAGTCCAGAATTTTCCTGGCCAGTTTTTGTTGCTATAATGCATCGCAAACCCATGTTTAGCTTGCTATCATAGAATAGAATCATAGAAGATCAGGGCTGGAAGGGACCTCAGGAGGTCATCTAGTCCAACCCCCTGCTCAA
This sequence comes from Terrapene triunguis, assembly GCF_002925995.2. Lineage (NCBI taxonomy): Eukaryota > Metazoa > Chordata > Testudines > Emydidae > Terrapene > Terrapene triunguis. The sequence continues at coordinate 233,378 of NW_020664420.1, read as the reverse complement.
AGCAGGACCAACCCCAACTAAATCATCCCAGCCAGGGCTTTGTCAAGCCTGACCTTAAAAACCTCTAAGGAAGGGGATTCCTCCACCTCCCTAGGTAACCCCTTCCAGTGCTTCACCACCCTCCTAGTGAAAAAGTTTTTCCTAATATTCAATCTAAACCTCCCCCACTGCAACTTGAGACCATTACTCCTTGTTCTGTCATCTGCTACCACTGAGAACAGTCTAGATCCATCCTCTTTGGAACCGCCTTTCAGGTAGTTGAAAGCAGCTATCAAATCCCCCCTCATTCTTCTCTTCTTCAGACTAAATAATCCCAGTTCCCTCAGCCTCTCCTCATAAGTCATGTGCTCCAGCCCCCTAATCATTTTTGTTGCCCACTCATTCAACATTTCTGCTTCCTGAATTTTTTCTTCCCATTATATATTTGCCTTTCAGGTTGTTTTTCTTTCAGTGTCTCAGCACTTGAATCCCCCCATCCCCATTTAATTTCATGTTCTCTTCTGCTCCATATTTCTACCACCCACTATTTCTCTGTCTCTACGGTTATGTGCAATTGCTCCCGATTTAGTGTGATCTGCAGATTTCATTTACAAGCTTTCAATTCCCTCTTCCAGGAAATTAAATGTTGATAGGAAGTTGCATGAGAAGTTGCTGGCAGAGAAACCAGAATTTAGTTTCTCGAAACATTTTGAGGCTTCAACATTTGTTCTGATGTGGAATGAAACTTAGACCTTTCAACTTTGTTTTGTCAAAGAACAGAGACCAACTGACCCTCTGCAGAAGAGCCACCACCCTGGTGGTTAGAGAACTCATCTAGGCTGTGGGAGACCCAGGTTCAAGTTCCTACTCCATATCATGCCCCATCCCAAGTGACAGCCCGAAACCACCAGGCAGTCATTCATTCCTTCTCTCAATTCTATCCTGGACCTGAGAAACCTTTTAATCACAACGGATATATTTCCACAAAAAGTTTGGGTGTCGATGAATCGACATTTCCTAGCCAGCTCTACATAAGACCAACCACCAGATCCTAGAGAACACCCAACCCAAATCAATCCATTACCAAATCATTACGTTCTCTTTATGTCCTCACAGCAAGTCACCACTCCACATGAAAGTGGCTCCAGCCAAGGAACAGACTTTCCAACTAAGATTTCATAATGATCTTTACATCTGGGTTCCCTTAATTCATTTGGTCAACCAGAACATGTGTAACACAGGCAAGGTTGATGCCAGCCTCTGCTATACACACAGCCTTACCAAAGAGCTTCCAGACTTCAACTGGGGAGTCCCTACTCTCTCAATCACATTGAGTTTGGTCTCCAAGGCCTAATCAAATGCCAGCAAGCACAACCCTAACTCTGGAGTCACAGAGTGACTGGAAAACTGGAAAACTACACTGAAGATACACCGTCAAAATGAAGTCATTAGGGTGGATTCGGTGACCTAACAGATCTGTCCTATTTAGAGGTTTTATGCTTCAATGTGTGGTTACAGAAGTGACCTTGCGTTGTGGGATTCCACATGGATCCTGTTTCTGCCTCAGTTATGAAATTTGCTTAGTTTACAAGTCTGGACTCCAAGGCTGGAGTCTCCACAAACCCCAATGCAGTCAATGGGAATGGTCTTGTGGCTAAGCACTGGACTGGGCCTCAGGGGATCTGGGCCAAACCACTTACCATCTCTGGGCCTCAGCATCCTATCTGTAAGATGGGGATAAAAAAAGTGACTAACCTGATCAGTAACTGTTATTCTTCAAGATGTGTTGCATGTGTCTCTGGAAACCACCTCGTCTGGAGAGGACGAGGATGAAGTTAAGACTGGAACTTGAACTTTTTCCACAGGCTACTCCTCTGGTCCCTCAAGTGCCTTTTCTTGATTCTTGGTACCAGACCCAGAACAGGACATTGAAGATGGGGCATCTCAGTGTGAGGACTCACCCTGCCTGGATGAGGCCACTGAGTCGGCACGATGAGAGAATGATCTAGAAGTTGGGGGGAAACCCCAGGGGTTCCAAAAGAGCCACTGATAAGGGAATGGATCCCAGTGGCATCCTGGGCACATTCCCATAGCAGATCTTGTTGTGGAGTCACGATGGTACAAGGAGAGAGAGGGGCTATGTGGGGACTGGCAGATCCTGCTCTCAGGTTGCAAGATAAAATCCCACCTCCAAGTCTGATGAAGAGGATTCCCCTTCCTCTGAGTATGGAGACTGCTCCAGACAGTGCTAGGGCCCAGTGCCAAGAACCTGACAACAGGCGGAGAGTCACCATCATTGCTGTCTTCCCCTTGGACCGTACTGATGGACTGACTGTCCAGGAGGTAGGCAACTGGTGCAATATTGCATGTTGCACCGCTGGCGTTGGTGCTGAGGGATCTGACTCCTGCACCACCAGCGATACCAGCACTGAGAGCAGAGCAAATTCCTTGCCACTGCAAATGCCTCCAAGGTAGTTGGCACCAAGATCGTATCGATCTGTTGCAGTGCCACTTCTGGCATTGGACTTCACAAACCCTAACCCTAACTTAGGCACTGATTTGGAGGAGGAGTGCTTAGATTTCAGATGCACTGTACTCAACTCTCTCGCCCCCTCTTTCCAGGCTTCGCGGGTGGAGGTCTTCCCCTGGTCAGAGCTCTTTGGAAGACTTCTATTTCTTCCTAGAACAGGTGGAGATCGGTGCTGGGACCGACAACGTTGGAGGTGCGCTTCTTACTGAAGCTGCAGCACTCGGCGCCGAGTTGGTCCAGGACGGCTCTGAGGGGTGTCTGCATGCTACCTCCTTCAGCGTGGACTCCCTATCCTTCTTCATCCTAGGCTTGAATTCCTGGCAAACCTGGCACCGGTCTTTCATGTGTGCTTTGCCCAGGCACTTAAGACAACTACTGTGGGCGGGTCGCTCACCAGCACAGGTTGTGCAAAAAGCACACGGCTTTAATTAATTTAATTTAAAAAAATTAATGGAGATATCCTATCTCCTAGAACTGGAAGGGACCAAAGGTCATTGAGTCCAGCCCCCTGCCTTCACTAGCAGGACCAAGTACTGATTTTGCCCCAGATCCCTAAGTGACCCCCTGAAGGATTGAACTCACAACCCTGGGTTTAGTAGGCCAATGCTCAAACCACTGAGCTATCCCTCCCCCCAGAGCTTGTAGCCCAGTGACTGGGCCTTGCCTTGGTGCTGGTGGCACCTCAAAACAGGGAAAACAATCAAATTTTTCAACAAAACAACTAAAACTTACTAACCAGAACTATTAAACTACAACTATATACACACACACACTGAGCTGAGAGAAAACTGTTCTGGCAATGAACAGGGGTTCCAACCACTGTCGGGGGCAGTAAGAAGGAAATGAAGGGGGCTGGAGTTGGCTCTGCCCTTTATAGTGGCACTCATAAGCGGGCAGCAGCAGTGGGAGTCAAGCCCCCCCAGTGGATGCTGGCTGTGCACTGGGCACGCAGACACCAAGAGAAGGATCCCCATGTGCAATAGCATTTGCTGTCTCCCACCCTCGACCTTGTCTTTTTAGGCAATAAGCTCTGTGGGGTAGGGACTGTCTCATTATCTGCATGCTCAGCAACCAGAACCATCGGGCCATGATCTCAGCTGTAGGAGCTATGGTAATAAATAATAAATTATCGTACATGCCAAGCACTTCTGTCAACCAGGTGTTTTTTGCTCAATTCTAGTAGAGCAAATTCTAACTTGGATTTCACCAGCTAGCTGTATTCTGCCTCTGACATCACCATTTTCAGTAAGGATTCCACAGTTACGATTTAACTGACAATGTTGCTGCTGATGCATAAGGCAGACTAGAATCCAGTCCATTCCCCCATGGCTAAGAGAAATCATCATCATCATCAAAGCTTTATTGGCACAGTGAGTGGATATGACTCAAAAAACCCCACAGGGAGCAGGGACTGAGATGTTTTCCTGAGCAGAGCCACCTTGTTAGAGTGGATTTCCACGCTTCTGCTGGCTTAAATCACCTCATTAAATGTTCTGTGTTGTCTTTGTGGTGTGCAGTTATGTAAATTTCTAAATCATATGCTAATTAGCGCACAAACAATTTCATAAATTCCATAATGGGACCAAAAGGAAGTTTATAACTAGCCAGGCTGCGCTCATTTCCTCAGACTGCAAATTAAAAGCTAAATATTGAGATTGTATTTTAGATAGGTGGTACTACAAAGCTTTTAGATTTCTAGCCACAGCTCTGACATTTTTCTTTCAGATGGTAGTGTCTCAAACGTCTTGGAGCCCTCTTCTCCCCTTCCTTATCACTGCTGAGAACTCCACCCGGTCTGTCTCACAAAATTAGCACATCTTTTGTCCCTGGCATCCCCCTTTATCCACATCCAGATTCTTGCCCAGTCCTGTCCCCGAGTCTTCTATATAATCTAAAATCCAGCACTACCTCTCTCTCCCGATCTATAAAACGCAGCCCTTGACTGGGTCTTGGGGCTTAACTACTTCAACTTCCTCATAGTCTGGACTCTCTCCATCCCGTGTCCCCTCCCTCTAATTCATCCTTCCCTCCCTGAATCCATATGGTATTTCTAAGGCATCAGTCATCTTGGCCAATAAGAACCAAACCCTCTCACTTGCTTGTCCATAGCTTCCTCATTAAGTTCTAACTCCTCACCCTCGTTGTCAGGGCTGGCATAACTCCATCCCTGCCTACACCTCTCTCTGATCCTTCCCTGTGCTCCTCGGTGTCTTCTCCCCTAATAGCTCTCACAGGTTCCTTCTCCTGCCCTCGAGTTCTCACCTTCGTTCCTGCTGTCCTAGACACAGGGAAAGGGTTTCCTTCTTATCTCTTCCACCCAATTCCTTCTTAAAAAAAACAATGGTGCAGGGAAGACTTCTCCTGGATCCTAACCACCTGAAAAGGTCTCGGCTCTTCTGAGGCCCAAACCCTTGCCCTGGACAGTGCATGTCTCCTAATTCCCTTTAAGCTCTCTGGGGTAAAGACCTTAGCTGCCAAATGGTTGTGTGTGTGTCATGGCTAGGGAATGAGCAGGGGTTAGCGTTGGGCATGGGCTGAAGGCCCACTGACTAGGAGCCAATTACCCGGAATCAGGCCATATTGGAATGGCAGGAGATCAGAATTGAGAGACAAACTGGAGGGCAGGGTGTGACATTGCCCAGGGCACAATTTGGACTGGGGAACCGCTGTGTCCCCTCAGTTCTGACACTTGGGGTGCCTTCTACACTGCTTCGCTGTGAGAGCAACCACTCCTGGTCTGCTCACACACAGCCTGCACCATGTAAATTACTCCCAGCTATCCTGTATGAGTGCTATGGGCAGCCACTCTTGGTTTACACAGCAAAGCAACACACCAGTAAATTCCCCGTCCCAGAAATGTGCATCTTGTACTGCCCAGCCCTCTGCTGGACAACACAAACTCATCTGAAGACTGTCATTTTATTAACAGACAGTGATTTTCACAAATCCTGTTATCTCAAATGGAGTTTCCCAAACATTTCAATCCAAGCACACTGTTTTAGATAAAACAATAACACACGTTTATTAACTATAGATAGATGTTAAGTGATTACAAGTAATGAGGCATAAAAGTCAGAATTGAATACAAATAAATAAAAAGTAAAACATAACTAATACCTAACTTAACAAGCTAAGTGATTTCAAAGCACAAGTCCCTCTCCCCACGTTTTAGCAGTCTGACTGGCTGAATTCCTGTCTGCCAGGATCCCTCCCCAGTCCAGTGATGCTTCCTTTGTCCTTCAAGTGTTGCTGACACCATGAGTAGAGGTAAAGGGAGAGATCTTTTGGGGGCGTCTGTTCCCCTTTCCTATAGTTCTCTTTTTTCTTTAAAAATCACCTCCAGCTGAGGTTCAGGAGACAGAAGATCCAGGGGAACAGGAACCTCCAGCTGTTTCTTTTACATTTCTTGCCAAAATGTAGATTTCTCACTCACACCCTTTTTCCTGCTGAATAATGGCCACTTAACCAGGTGATGGTCCATTTGATTTTCTTGACACCTGGCTCAGGCAACCGTTTCCCCTTTGTCTTTGAGGAACTGGTTTGTGCCAGCTTTTTTAAACTTGGAACATATCTCAGTAATGTTATACAGTAGAATCTTATAACTTTACATACAATGTTGCCACACATATTTTACCAGGACAATAATGATCAGCAAATTATGAGTTTTCAAATGATACCTCACAAGGCATACGTTGTACAAAATGTATCATAGTCTTGTAAAAGGAGTGCAGACTGTCATACAGGGATCAAGAGTTAGTTACCAAAAGTCAGGCCACGTCAGGATACAAGGAGGTCAGGCTTGGGTGATGGAACCAGAGGACAGGAAACAGTTACCAAGGGTCAGGCCGAGTGAGGATGCCAGGAGCTCAGGATTAGAAGCAACCTGACCAGTGGTCCATGGCAGGGTGAAGCCCAGTTGTACAGACAACTTCCTGTTTCCTCCTCTGGCTTAAATAGGGGCTATGACCCAATAAGGAGCCTTGGAGCGCTCCCAGAGTGCAGGGATAGGGGTTGTGCCCTGAGTTGGGCTTCATGGACCTCAGTCCCAGCTGGTGTCTGTGAGCTGCTGGCTGGAGGATAGGAGTGTGATGGTTCCCAAGATCACCACGGCCCCGGATTCAAGATCCATAGGGCCTAACAGTGTGCTGCAAACTGAGCGATTAAGGTTGATATCTTCCAAGGGGGGCCAAGGGAATTAGGCACCTAATTCCCATGGATTGTTTTGCACATCCCAGCCTACAGGACCTCTTAGGTCCTACGCGGCCCATCCCCACTCTTCCAACCCCTGGGGCCAGTGAAGAATGAGTCCAGATAGATCTTCTCTGGTGCTTTATCCAACCTAGTTTTAAGTGGGTCATATGATGGGGCTTCAAGCAGTTCCTAGCAGTGAAGCTGCAGTGGACTGTAGAACAGCGTCCGTTGCTGCCTCACAGTTAGGACCTGCTTGAAGACCCATCATATGACAGACCCCCGATCTCCATGCTAAATGCTGCTCCCTTAAACTGCCTGTATCAAATGATGAATTCTACGTTGTGCTATGCCTGGAAATATCACACACTGTGACAGCACATGTCTGGACTTGCCCTATTGTGCTGCATTCCAGACAGCTGCCCTGCCAGAGTACAGTTGGGGGCTATTGACTTTGAATGACTCAACGACTGGCCCGTGCCAATGGAACTATGGTCTCTCTACCAGGGGCCCACAAGAAGGGGTGAGTATGACTGGTGGGCTGGAGCTTCTCAGTCTGAGCTCATGGCACAGAGACAGGGGCCCTCTTGAAGAGCGAGATTTGGCTCTTTGCAGGGGGCTGACCATTGCCTCATGTAAAAAGGACACGGAGGATGACCCCTGCCCAGCCTGAAACACTGACAAACTACAGGCTCATAAGAAGGGGTGAGCTTGACCCAGGGGATGGGGCACCTCAGGACTATGAGTTAAGTTACTACGGTTAAGAAAATCCCTTTGCTGAGCCTGTGTTTCTTGCTATCCTGCGACATTGTCCCCAAAGGAGTTAAAGTAGGAGCCCAGGGGGCCCACTGCATAGGCGAAGCTCTGGGGGGGAGTGTATGTAAACAACTGTGAGGCTGCGAGGGTCTCAGACACTGTTTTCAGGTCTAAGTCTGCTGGATGGTAAAGTCTCACATCCCAAGGAAGAGCTCAGGTGAGAGATCTGAGCCCAGCAGTGTTCGCTAGAGTCTCAGAGCTAGAAACAGGGACTAGACTTTACCCAGATCCACCTAGTTTGGAAGCATGTGGGACCACAGATTGGGTCCACTCACAACAGAATGGTGACCGTGCTGTGGGACAGTGGGCCAATTTCATGGCACTCTAAATAATTCCTCTCCCTCCTTGATATTCACGCCCTTCTATTAACTTCAGTCAGACCTCCCCTTTCTGTGTGTTTTCTCTCCTGCAGCTCCTCATGCTTGGGAGGAGCACCCCGTAAACCTCTGTAAAATTAACTCATCATCCTTCTTCAAAGCCCTCCTCTAAACTCTTCTTTTCCATGATGCCCACAGAAAACTTGACAATGGTTAGGCTGTTGATGTGCTGAGACCACTGCCTGTCACGCAGACCAATATTGTCTCATTGTTCCCTTGCACTCCCTCATTGGTCGTCTGTATCCATTTGTCTCCTCTTGTCCTATACATAGATTGTGAGCTCTTTGGGACAGCATCTGTCCTGTTGTTCTGTGTTTGTACGGCACCTGGACTGGCACTCCTAGGCACTATGGTGATACAAATTAATAATAATGAGTTGGATGCTGTTGAATGGAGGAGAAAGAATACGGCAGTATACTTGGTTTCTGTTATCTCAATCAAAGGAAATGCCTACTTATGGCCCATGATCTCAATATGATGCATAGCTAGCCTCACCAGAAGGGATGGCGTTGCTGTACAAGTATCAGCTTTGAAATACCTAGATCCCCACCGGAGCCATGGGTTCAAAAGATGGGAGATGCAGCTTTGCCACTCCTCCTTCTGAAGAAGACACACTGAGCTCCATTAAACCATGTGAGACTTCTTCAGGATAAGACCTTAAAAAGTATTACACCCCAGAAGTGGTTGCATTTCAGTGCTGCTGTGTGCGCTTCGCTTGTCAAGCCTGTCAGGATGCTATGGGAATTATCTACTCCCAGATGTATTTCTGAAAGCTCCCAGCACTATTATCTTGGTGCATTTTCATAGCTTATTTAACAGTCTCCCCAAATTTAGGTTAATACTCTCCTCGCATCTGATATCATTGTCTTGGGGGAATGCTAGCCCTTACTAGGATGTGGGATGGGGCAGAGGGACAGCCAGCCAGGAGCCACTTGCTAGAGGGGATCCAACAGAGTCAGAAAAAAGCCTACACAGCCTTGCATTGCAACCTGCAAGGATCAGGCTCTAACAGATCAGGGAGTGACCTCCATAGCTAAGAGCTATCTACTGAAAACACAACCGTCAAACACCTTGCGTTCATTCCTGAGGACTGTAAAGCAGTGTCCTCAGAAGTGAGTACGTTATAAGGGACAAGGTCTCACCAAAATAGCTAAATCATAAACCATTTAGGGTTGTGTAAATACTGACCAACAGTTGGAGGTTGTCTTGTAAGTGGATCGGGAATTCGATTGTAGGTCAGAGTATTTGGTGTGATGTGCTCTCCTGAGTCCTTCCTACTTAGAAGGCTGACCAACAATTTCTGCAATAGCTACGCTTCCTGGGCAGCCCAAGGTAGAGCATACAGCTTTCTTTCCATGAAGTGACAAAGGCATGGACTGCCTTTGCATCACAGAGGACAGGATGCAACTGATAGGCCAGCTGAAGACATTTCTGGCCACTGGTCCTCTCTGGGAATGTAGAAGCAGAGATGAGCCCAGCAGGACCCAGAGATCGAATGACAACTGACAACCCATGAACAAAGCTCTTTGATTGAGGGCATTTTCACTGCCCTCTGCCAGTAAGCATCACCTCCACCTTCCTTGGTGTAACACACTGGCTAAGCATGTTGTGTCCCGCCTCTAATGGCTGGCCCACATGTCGGATAAATCTTATGCTACTATCAGCTAATGGAGGTATTCTTTAGCTCTAATGCCAGAGGCCTGTGCATTTGGAGATGAAGGTCCCAAATTCAATCCCATGACAGAGGCTGTTATGCTTGGGTAAGCCTAAACCAGCTATTTTACAGGTACCTAACCTCACTACGTACTAGGACAGCAATGGCATCAGGGCTTGCTGAGGAGAGACAGAGCTAGGTGTCATCAGCATACTGCCGACATTTCAGTCCATAGCCTCCCGCCGTCTCCCCCAGTGATGTCACAAACACGTTGAAGAGGGTGATAAGATTGGTCCCTGTGGGACCATACAAAAACAAGAGCTCTTGGGGAAGAACTGTGGGATCTCTGAAAGAAAAAATGAACCAAGCTTCCCTACTGGACTTGCCCACGCTGTTAGGGCCCACAGATAAGTGGGCAGCACCTCATCATCAATGGTGTTGAAGGTTACCAAAATATCTAACAATGGAGAGTCCTGTCTCTCTCTAAGGGTCTGTTGCTATACCCATGCTGGACAAAACAAAGGAAAAGATAATGCAATAAATGAAGCTCTGAAAGATTAAATGAAAAAAAAAAGGCAGATAATTTATTAAATTAAAACCTCACACACATATATAAATATATGCTTGGGTTTAAGACAGGATTCACCAAGTAGAACCAGAGAGGCTAGGAAGTAGAATGAAAGCGTGATTGTTTACAGATCCTCTGCTTGCAGAGTGTGCAAGAGAGATGACCACACAAACACAGCAGGTGTTGGAAATACAAGTCATTCAGGTAGAAACACAAAGTCAAGGCATGGAGAGTAACCTTAGTAGGAGATGTGTTACCCCACAAGCTTCCTGTAACACACAGCCTTATGTGATGCTGAAGCTTATTATCTGGGAGACTCTGGACAAAATCTAGGGCTGGAGTATCTCCCCAGTGGGATGTAATATAGGAGTTTAAACTGAAAAGGACACTGTCATGTGATTGCTTTTGCTAGTTTAATTTTTGCATCTCCTCTACTGTTTTAGCAGATGGAAAATAATTCCCCTCCCCACCCCAACTACTGATTTTGTCCTTTTCTATTTGACAACAATTGATTTTCTTCCGAGGCTATAAATGTTTTAATAACTTTAACTTTGTAGTGCCTTGTGGCAAAATATATTTGCTTGCATTGACTGCTAACACTATTCTTAGTCTACTGCTGCTAACTACAGCAATAGAGCCAACCGGAGAAGGTTTGTTTCTTTGGGATCTACCAAATTAGTAGCCTCTCCTGGTTCATGTTTACTGGATAATTAGAATCTGGAGGTCTTTCCCAGCAAGATAATTTTAAACCTCTTCATTCCAGAATTCTTTGCTAAAACATGCTTCACGTATAGCTCCTACGGATGAAGAGGTGATCATGTTTGACGCCCCAAACCTTGACAATGTCCATTTAAAATACAATTATTACCAAAATACAGTTTCAAGGCAAAAACACCATCAGAGTTAAAATAATTAACGGACAAAAAGGATAATTAAAAATCTGAGCATGGTTAAATATTGGCACCCATGAAGCTCTAGAGAGCACAATGTGCCCATGCAGAATTCCGGAATGTGTACGCCAAGGCACCTTTCAAATGTCATGTTTGCTGTTAGTGTTTGTTAAAAAAGGCAATTACAGTTACAGTCAATCTGGAGAAGAACAGAAATTGAAGGTGTTCGGTCTAGACCCAGACCAGAAACTGAAGGCTCGCATTTGGTCTAGACCCAGAGAAGCATTTCTTTTACAAAAGCCAAATCTTTAAAAAAAAAATCCAAACCCATGTCCTATTGTCTATTCCCTCCTTGTTTCCCCCAAATACCAGCTGCCTCTCCTGAATTTTTCTCTTTCTAAGGCCAAAGCGAACTATGTTAAACTTGATCCTCTGTGCCCAAGGAGCAGAAACATGAAGGACGCTGGAGAGAGACTCCCCCAGCCAGTCCAGTGATGGGTCACTTGCCAGGTCTGTGGGACCTTAGGACAGAATTCTCTAGACAAAGCTTGTCCCCAGTGGATTAAGGAGCAGATACATGTCATGGCAGGATACTGATAGAGACCGTAAATCTCCATAGGAATGGCTGGAGAGAAACCAATGTCTATGGGGACAGTTTCTCACCAGGCTCACTGGTGCAGGAAAACTGCTTCTCTCTCTTCTGTCCTTGTACTTTTCCAAAAAGCTTTTAAAATTCAGCTGTGATGCAAGAAAAGGACATCAACTACTTTGTAAATAACATTAGATCAGAAAAAATTGTCTGGAATAATGTAGGCTGTAGTATTTCCCTCCCCATCACCCTTTTTAGTTCCTCACTATAGGGGCCCTGTGCTGCTGTTGGCCTTCACAAAATTCCATCTGCCCCACGACGCTGCAAAAGCTAATCCGCTTCCACCCAGCCTAGGTAGTTTAACAGTGGGGGCTCCTCAAGAGAAAGGATGCCCACCCCATTATTCCCAGAAATGCCTTGAAAAATAATTAGTTACAAGGTTTCAACTCCTCAAATCTGAGTCTCAATGAATGCATGTTCCACACACTGTACGGTGTGCACGTGCCAGCCAGAGAACAGCTTGGGCCTCATCGCCAAGCCTTGCCAGCTCCACTGAGGGACAGAGTGGCACTGGGGATTGGTGCATGCACAAGTGCATGGGGGGCAGACAACAGCAGTGCATCAGGGACAAGTCCAGGGGCTCACCACCACAGAGGTATGGAGCAGGAGCCTGGAGGACCAGTCACAAAAGACAGTACTGGTCCATATACTAGTGGTTGGAAACAAATAGCCTAGAGCGTGTCTGTACCGCTGTGATTCTGACTTTCTCTAGCTGCACTTTTATTGTGTGAAAGGAATATTTCAGCTTCATATTTCTAGGAACACATGCCAGTGGCTACAATGTTACAATAAAATATGAACCCTGCATTGTGCAGAAAATGTCCATTCATCCTGTAATCTGCAGTCATTTTTACCAATTCTGCACATTTCTTTAAATAACCAAGTGCATGAAGTAGACGGGAGTGCGTTTAAATAAACTGAAATAGATAGAGCATTAATAATTAAAGCCGGCAGGGAAACGTGCATTACGAGCTGCTAGTAGAAATAATTACGGATTTGTCTTATTTACAATGGAACCTGGAAACGGTATCAAAATAGTGCAAGTTAGTGAAAATGCCTTAAGACTGTTCTTACTCTATAACTACTATATATCTCATTTTGAAGAGCACATCAAATACAGTTTGGACCTCTCCATTGCCTGGTTGTATGAGATATTTAAGGAGTTGGCAATAGGGTTCCCAGCATATACACTATGTCAAATAGCACTGATTTAAGGAAGACTATTTTCAAACAGATGCACAGTGCATTAACCCTGCAACATCCATTAATGTTATTAGACATTATACAGCTGAGCTGGAGTATATGCTCCCTAAAATCTCAGCACGGTAAATATCAGAATGCTGAAGGCAATGGTAGATCTCAGAATCATTGGAAATAATATTCAAGTGCTTGTACCTTTGTAACATTGTTAGGTTTTAAACGGGCTGCTTTTTAATTAGAAATAATCTAATTGAAATGCAGTGGTTCTTCTGTGTTCTGCAGCTCTTGCAAACTGCTTTATAGCTAAAAAAAATCGATAATGAAATATACTTCTCATATGAGGGCTGGCTAAGCTATGGCTTCAATCGACTCCAAAATGTTGTGGATTTAATTATATTTTAGAATAATTGCTTGGCACAAGAAAAGTTTACCCAAAATTTACTAACACCTTCTGATTGGACTGTTCAAAAAGAAAAAAAAATGTTATTCTCGCAGCATGATTACTAAATTCTAAGTGAAAGAGGAAGCTACTGTACGAACTCCTTGGCAAGGAGGGAGACAATCATTTGTCAATCAAATAATTTAAAAGTGATACTGGGATTAACAAATCCAGAGCAGAAACAGGAACAAGGTCCTAAAAATCCTACAGAAGGGCTGCAGAGTAGTGAGCCTCATCAAATGAAGAAAATATCCTCCAGGATCCGGCTCTCCTCAAGCTCCTCCATTTCGCTTCGGGTACCATGCGGGGCTTGGCACCGTGCAGGTTTTCTGGGGCTCCCATTCCGAGGGGCGTGGGGTTTCTTCCAGTTGTAAGCCTCTCCGGAGTGGTGTCCTGGGGCAGCGACTGGACTCATTGCTTCAACCAACTCAATAAGGGAGGCCTCATACCTGGAGGAAAACACCATGAAAATGCAGTCCTATTAAACACCATAGCATCAAACACGATTTGGAATGAACACTCCTAACTCCGTCATCCTGACTAGAGCGAAACCTGTGCAATAGTGCCGATCGTGACAGGAGGGATCACAGCATTGCAACTGCTGCTAAGGTGAGCTCCAATGTGGAGGCAGTGAAGGAGAGGCAAAGCTTTAGTGGCCCTTTTATTTTGAGAGTACTTTCTTTTAATTTGTCAGTCTCGCCAGGTTTCCTATTGAATTGGACAGCGTCTCATTTACAGCTCAGAGATTCAGGACAGAACAGCTCACAGGCATGACAGTTCAACAAGTGACTCATAAACATGCGCCACTTGCCTGAATAGGCTCTGCCCTTGATTTAGGTTCCTAGGGATTTGAAAACAGCAGGCACCTTTATTCTTCGTGCTACAAAACACACATGCTTCTTATAAATGTCTATGCAATATATGGAATCTATGTGTAACTGAAGGAATATAATCCAGACAAAGTATCACAAAATCAACAGCTCAGGCAACAAGAGAGAAGGCAAAGACGCTAAACATTACTCAAGCTGTCCTTTAAGTGTTCAGTACAGATGCGGAGGAGGTTTACAAGCCTACACGTGCAGTAACATACACAGAGTACTGGCAATTACTCTAGGCCGCTTAGACAGAGCCTTCCTATTAATATTCACACAGGCTCAGACCTGAGCTACATGCCAGTGTGGGACTGATCATTACATTATATTTTCTACTCTTATGTGTCCAGTTTTAAATGTTTCAAGCAATACAGCTTCCACCACTTCCCACGGGAGGCCATTCCCCAGTTTAGGAAATCTCTCTGAGGAAGTTTGCCTGATTTCCTGCCTAAGCATCCCTCTCCCTCAGGTCCATCTTGTTATGTTTCCCTGTTCCAGCCTAAGTAATACCTTTCCCCCCGGGTGTTTACACTATTCAAATAATAATGCATACAATTACTAATAATCTGCACACAGAGAGACTTCCCCGTGCAGGCACTCAAAGCACTTCCCAAAGGTAAGACATTAGCTGGGCCCAGTGTATTTCATACTTGTGGAATTTGCCACAGAATTCACCCCTTGCTCTTGAACTGCGACCCTGAGCCTAACCTGGATTCCTTCTAAATTATGTTTCTCGTCATTAGTGTGGGGGGAAATCCTTTAAAATATAACTCTAGCGTAATCAAACAATGATGCCTTCCTGAGTGTGCAAGCAGTCTGAAACAACAGTGCCGTAGGGTACGAACTGCCTCTGTCCTCAATGGAGTGTCAATTCTGAAAACCAAGGGAGAGAATTTACATTTCATCATCGATCATTTTAGCAGAAATAGCCCTGACATGCTTGTGCTCACTTGTCTCCCATGCTACGTTGGTGGTCAGCCTCCAGCTGCCCAACAGCACCGTCTACAATGTGCACAAAGGTCTCCTACAGGCTGAAGACTGAAAATGTGGGAAGAGAGCATACAATACATGGAATTTAATATCCAAACAAACAACACAGATTTTATGGCAGTGGGCTGCATTATTCATCACTTTATTTGATCCAATATTAACATCCACTTTCAAATTTAACTGAAGCTACTGTAAGCTCTTCCAGTCTGCTCCAGAAACCCAGGGGCCTTGTTGCAGAATTTAGGTCCCTCTTGCAACATACCACATGGAGAATTGTATAGATGGGACCCTGAGGCACAGATAAGCTAAGTGACTTGCCCAAGTTCATCAAATAAAGTAGTAGCATGTCAGGGGTCTGAACCACAAGACTATGCTGCCTAACCTCAGTTACTTCTCAGCCAAGTTGTAATTTTGCACATGGTCCACAAAGCAACTGTCAAAGATCTAACCTTTACCCAATTACCCCCACAGTGGGCAATTGTGGATTCTAATGACAACCTTAGTTCTTTCAAACTTTTGCTGCATTGGTAAGCCAATTCTTTCAGCTCCTCCAATCATTGTTATTGTTCCCTCCGATTTGCTGTCCACTATCACTCCTAGGTCAATCTAGCTCACCACTACCGCATTGCAACTCCATTACTGCATTATTCCCTCTAACTGAGATTACATTCTTTCCCCCTAGCTTGCATTTTTTGTGAATTTCCTGCCTGTGTTTGCGGCCTTTCCAGGTCCCTCAGCCAACAGAGCCACAGATAAGCAGTTCAAATAAAATAAACAAGACAGAATTCTATGGAACTCGACCATTTGAATGGCTAACCCTTCTCTACGATGACATATTATAAATATTCTGGCCAAGACCTTCAGAAGTTAATGTTGATTTTGGGTGTCCAACTTGAGAGACTTTAAAAGGGGCTTGATTTTCTGTAAGTGCTGAGCATCAGCCCTCTGAAAATTGAGCCCCTCTAAGGCATCTCAACATGGACGCCCAAAGTCCCATCTTAAAAGTTGGTCCCACAACTTTACAAAGATGAAATATGGAATGTGGAATGCTTGGACCAGACACATTTATATACATTCCGTGCACCAAAAAAGAAACCCAGCGCTCACACACACTGGTTTCATTAGCCACACCTAAACCTCTCTACTAGATTCATCTAGCCTAACATACAAATGCTTATCTCCCTGCCTGCGGCTCGATCATAAAATTTCAATTTCTCCAGCAGCCACATTCAATCACAGATTAGGTTGGGGGATGGGGAGAGACGACACAAACCAGAGAGTGTGTCTGCAATGAACATGCAGCCTCCAGTGTTCAGCAGCACCTTGGAGCTAATTTCTTCTGCAAGTTTATCTAACTTTTACAGCATTTCTACTATCGGGAAGGCTAAATGATTTGGCAGATTACAAGAGCAGCAAATAGCAAAGATTATTTAAAAGACCAGGCATTGTAAATCAGTCTATTTGACACCACAGTTATATATGCAATAAAGCGAACAAACTCTGCTAACGGAGCATTATCTGATAAAGAGAACGCTCCTTGCAGGTATTTAGTGTTTAATCCCATGAAAATAGTTTGCCCTGATTTGTCTAGGTGACATCAGACAGCAGCTGGCTGGAGGCAACGGAGTTGATCCAGCATGCTTTGAACCTCACAAAGGCAATTTTCTCAACATTTATTGGTATCCGAATATTTAAAGGGACACTGCCAACATGTTCAGACCCTAAAATATACCTTCTTCTAAAGAAAGCATGTATGTCCCTGGTACGCACTGATTAAAAAAAAATAAAAATAGAGTTCATTACTATTTATATGGCACTGCAGACTTGCATGACACTACTGTAAGGCGGGTGCACAGTTGTTGGAAATGTGTACTTAGAGAGTAATTACCAATGGTTCACAATCAAGCTGGAAGGGCATATTGAGTGGGGTCCTGCACGGATCTGTCCTGGGTCTGATTCTATTCAGTATCTTCATACGTGATTTGGATAATGGCATAGAGAGTACACTTATGAAGTCTGCAAATGATACCAGGCTGGGAGGGGTTGCAAGTGCTTTGGAGGACAGGATTAGAATTCAAAATGATCTTGACAAACTGGAGAAATGGTCTGAAATAAATAGGAGGAAATTCAATAAGGACAAATGCAAAGTATTACACTTGGGAAGGAGAAATCAATTTTACACATACAAAATGGGAAATGGCTTCCTAGGCTGGACTGCAGAAAAGGATCAGGGGTTATAAGTGGATCACAAACTAAAACCTCAACTGGAGTAGTGTGTCCTGTTCTGGGCACCACACTTCGGGAAAGATGTGGACAAATTGGAGAAAGTCCAGAGGAGAGCAACAAAAATGATTAAAGGTCTAGAAAACATAAACTAGGAGGAAAGATTGAAAAAAACTGGGTTTGGTTAGTCTGGAGAAGAGAAGACTGAGGGGGGTGATAACAGAAGATGATAACAGTCTTCAAGTACATAAAAGGTTGCCATAAAGAAGAGGGAGATAAATTCTTCTCCTTACCCACTGAGGATAGGACAAGAAGTTATGGGCTTAAATTGCAGGAAGAAAGATTTAGATTAGACATTAGGAAAAATTTTGTAACTGTAAAGGTAATTAAGCTCTGGAATAAATTGCCTAGGGAGGTTGTGGAATCTCCATCATTGGAGGTTTTTAAGAGCAGGTTAGACAAACACTTGTCAGGGATGGTCTAGATAATACTTAGTCCTGGATCAGATGACCTGTTGAGGTCCCTTCCAGTCCTACATTTCTATGATTCCATGATGTCAACAGCTGCAAGATCGAGTGCTCAACACTCAGGAAACTTCAGTCTTCACTTGCCAAAGATGCACATCCTTATGGAGCGAATTAATAGAAAAGAGTAGCTTTACAGTTTCCATTTAACAAGGGGAAAAAATTCACACATGCAACATGAAATGGCCGCAGTGCCTTAGTAGTCTTAACCTGGAATTTCCTGACTGCTGGGTGTTTGACTGAGCAACCAAAGTGCTGCATCAGTGTTAGTTTTTCGCACAGAATTTTCTATGGGGTACCCCCCACACAGAAAGAAAGAAAATGTTGGGGGTGGAGGGCAGGAGTCAGACTTGCAAGGCTTCTCATTGCCCTTTTAAAGTTAGCATGAACTCAGGCTACTTATTTGCCACAATCACCTTCTTTTGGAAGCCCTGACTGACTGTGTGTTATGGAGTCATGCTGTAGAACAGTCTCCTTTCTCAGCCTGAGTTTGACACTTCCCCATGGACATTTTTCCATCCCTAACCTCTGTCAGCCTAAAAATGTGCGTATTTCATCATGCTAGAAGAGAATTTGCTCTGAAAGTGTTAAATTGATCAGACCAGCAGCATAAGGACCATGGAGCTTGGAAAAAATAGTGCTTTTCGCTTTTGGAAAGTTATTCAGGTGTTTACCTTGCCTGTTCATAACTAGCTGCTCAGTATAAAAACTTTAACATTGTTTATTCTGACTGATAACTACTGCACAGACCTAGTTTTATTTTTTGTTGTCCTAAATCTTTAGTTATTTGGGGCCTGGTTTTCATGGAATTGGGAGTCAGTGGGAGTTGCAAGTCCTCAACACACCTGAAAACCGGGCCATAATTTCTTCTCAACAAATCTCTTAACCACTGGAAGCCTGAGATTGTTATAAACTCCACAAACTCTATGCAGGAGAGAGAGCACACGGGATTGGCGTGCAGGGCTCTAAGCAGCGGGAGAAAAAGAGAGGACGTGACCTAGGAAAGAGTCCAGCTGTAGGTGAACTTTGACGTAGCTATTATCGGGCTCTGTGTTATAGAGTTAATGGGCACTCCAGCTCCTACACAGTTTATCAGCTCTGCACATTAAAGACAAAGGGTAAAACTTCAAAAGCACCTAAACAACTAAGGCACCTGAGTCGTGTAGACACTTTTGAAAATTTTACCCAACACTTTTTTCTTAAGTTTTAGGTTTTAATTAAATATGAAGGGTCTGGGGGAGTTTATAACCACCAAAGGTGGAGGAGTTTCTTAGCCCATCACTGAGGTGACAGGAAACAACAATAAGTTAATATGATTCTTAACGTCGTAAATTAAGTGTTCACATTTTAAATGAAAGAAGAAAATACTCCAAAAATAAAATAGTCTGACTGAGTGTCAAAAGGGAAGTACAACCACCCCATCACCTCCACTCCCCTCAGCGTACTGCTCAGCTAGACGTTCATACCCAGAACGCTGGGAAAGTGTTTTATTTTACTTCGTGCTTCAAACGTGAATCAGCAGGAACAATCTGGGATTCGCAGAGCTGAAATGCACTCAAATGTGATTGCTGGTCTGGGAACAATAGGTTTGTACATTCACAGTACAGAGTCTGAGAAATCACTACGCAGTGATTATACAAACCTTTGTATTCTCGCTAATAAAAGCTGCTGTCCAATCAGAGTACAGGGAATTACATACTATGGAGTTACTGAGAAATGCCATGGTTATGCAAAATTGACACCCAGAACCAATATGAATGCAGGAAACTGTGTATTGGAGGAGGGGAAAAAACCCAATAGTTATGGAGCTGTAACTGTACTGCATCATTCCACTCTGATTGGCTGAAACACTAAATACATTTAGATTATGGAATATGACATTGCATTTTGAAATATGTAACATTTTATGTACACAGTACCATATATAAAGTACACATTTAGCGGTATTATGTTTTTGTATCGCACTGTACAGTTTAACTAATAAAATCATTTGCTCCTGTTTGCAAAAAAACAGCACAATCCCAAACAAATTTGATATTTGCCGGAGTCAGTAAAAATTTCCCTACTCGGCAAAATAACTAGATTTATTAGAGTCATAAACACTCTGGCAGTGAGATATATGTATATTTCCTTAAACAAGCAGTGTCACATATTATTTGATCATCATGTTCAGAGATATCTTTTCATTTACAGTCCCTGAAAATTTATTCTTTGACCATAAATGTCGAGAAAACACACAGCGTCTTTTCTACACGGCGATGACATTTCAACAAAGCACACCAGCAATATGGCATCAGAGATTAGTAGCTGTACAGGTTTACTTTTATTTAACTGCATGTATCCAATGATATAAAAAGTTTATTTTCATATTTCTGCTTGAATTCTCAACATAAACCTCCAAGTGATTTACTAACGTTACATGAATTGCCTTTGGATTAGAGTAGGTTTTGAAGCTTGGAGGCACAACATTATACTACTACTTTGTACTTCTAAGCACGATCCATCTCCAAGCACTTTACAAACATAACTACAGCTACTAATACTCCAGGAAGGTGAGGGGCCCATTTCACAGAAAGGGAAACTAAAGTTTAAACAGGTTAACTACAAATGCCTATGGTTATACAGCAAATATCAGTTCCCGAAGCCTTACAGAAATAATTTAACATAGGAGGGCAAACAAAAGCCACCTCCTTGGTGGGAAAAAGAATAGATACAGATGTTCAACAGTCCAAGCAATCAACTCACCAACCCTACTGTCAGAGGTGATGGCAGCTAAGGGCGTATATCTTCACTGCAGAGTCAGCCCAGATGATTGGCACCCTTGTCTGATCACCAAGTTAGCCTAGCTGGGGTGCAAGCCGCTACATTGCAAAGCCTCACCTGAGTTACTGGTGCTGCACGTCCTCAAGGGTGTCACTAGTCTTCTGGGGGTCTATCTGATGGTGCTTTGGGCTGCTGTCAGCTGAGTCACTCTGATTCTTTCCCAGTGGATTGTGGGAGAGCTTCTGTCTTTCTGGGCACATGGGGGAATTATTGAAGGCATTGGAGGACTATCAGAGTGGTTTAGCCTGCGTCCTCACTGCAAAAAGTGCAGATTACCAGTCTGAGTGAAAGCAGAACTCAGGCTTAAACTGTCCCCTCATCCCAAAGCCAGGCCAGCTAACCTGGTACTGAGCGCATCACTGACTCGCTGAGACATCTGTGTGCATATGGATGGAAGAGTCAGGGACACCATGTAGATAAGAGCCCAGAAAACCCAGCAGTGAAGACATACCGAAAGAGGACAAGAACAGGTTTTGGGGAGCTTGCCATTTTGGTTTGACTCAATGGCTGAAGAACCAAGCAAACAACAATGGGAAAAACAAATGTGAAAGCAGGATGTTAAAACTTCAGGGATTTAAACAAATTAGAAACAAGGCAGGCTCTGAGATCCCTAGGCATCCCTATCTGCTGATTCCCAGGATTCTGAAATTAGAGACAAGCACGTGTATGGTTTTGGTCTATGGACTGAAAGGCCAAGGCGGTGAAAAAAGGATTGTAGGCAAAGGGAAAGTACTGGTTTTATGGAACTTCTTGAGTGACTGCATATCTTTTACTTCTGGATAGTCAGAGACACTCCCCAGACTCTCCATTCATTGCAGGAGTCAGGAAGATGAGACACTCGACAATGCAATTTTTATTTAACCTGACATCAGCTTTGGTAGTGTAGGGTGCTGGTACCCACTGTATATTTTCCAAATACATGTCAGTGTATTTTAGCTCTCGAGCTAAATGATCAGGCTGCAGAATATTTTCTATGTAATTAAAAAAAGATCTGAGCCTTTTATTTAAAATACATCACACAATTTATTTGCATAGTGTCCTTCGTGAGAGCATCCCAGCGTGCTGTAAAACCAACACCTACATAATAGAAAGCTTACAATATCAGAGACGTTTCATGATACTCTCTAAGGCAGTATTCATACAATCACAAGGAAAAGACCTGTTAGATCATCTAGACATCTCCCTGCCCATGGAGAACTGTTCCCTACAGTATGCTTCCTAGAATTTGCCCCAAGCAGTGGGGCTCTCACTATTTTGCTTAGGAGGCCATTCCAGAGCCAAATACATCTCAGCCTATCATGACTGTTATTATTTATGTAGATGTTAGTAGAGCACCTAGAGGCCCCGATCAGGATTGGGGACTCAGTGTACAAACATTTATAAGAGTTTACAGCCTAATTAGACAAGTCAGACAAAGTGTGTGGGGGGTGGGGGGATGGATGTGACACAGAAGCAGAGTGATCAGAGTTGTGTGGGGTAAACACCTCGTTAGTTCCATGAGTTTTTCCTTTTCAATTTGTGGGAAGGGAAAGGTGTTTTTCTGTGTACACACACATTGCGTGCACACACTCTGTCGGAGTTTTTCCTTATAGGCAGCTTAAGTCGAAGCAAAAGTTTTCCCTTTCTTAACTTCACCCCGTTACTCATAGTTACAGATCCTTGTGCAAAACTTAGAAATTCATCTCCTTCTCTAGTGTTACACCCTTCAAATATTTGATTATTATGTTCCCCCCACCAACCTAAGCCATCACTTATCCAAGCTAGACATATTTTAATCTTTTCTCATAAATCAATCCCTCAAGCCTAGTGATAATTTTTTATTGCTCTTCTCTGAGCTTCCTCTAATTTGTCAATATCTTTCTGGTAACATGGCACCCAGAACTGAACACAACGTTCCCCAGGTATGGTCACACCAGAGCTGTTAGGACAATCTGCTCTGTGCTATATGATGAAATGTCTTTGCAGCCCAAAATTGCACTGGCCTTTTTTGTAGCCATCACCTCACTCTGCAAAACCCTAATTTGTATCTATTAATACATCTGAGCATAATACATCATTGTATGCCATAAAACATTGACACGCAACTCCAACAGACACACTAGTTCACATTCAGTGGGGTCGCTGGCAATAACAATCCCATCAGAGACAACAGTTCTTTGCAGGATCGGGCATGGAGTAGGGAAGGAAGAAATAGACTTTTATAATAGTGTCATGCCCTTGGCTAACCGAACTGGCCATGCTTGGCACATTTATCATGCTAAAGGGTTTGCCCCCATAAATAGGAGTGTTGAAGAGACCTTGATCCTGAAACTGACTGAGTGGTGTTGGTATGTTCCTGGCCCACTGCAGACAGAACAGTATCAGTGCAATAAAGGACAAAGGGCTCAACACAGTGTCCCAAAGATCTCTGCCCTAGGTCCGGGCTGATTAGTAAGTCTAATTTTTCTTGGTGCTCAGCACCAGTTCACCTAAGGAAGCATCCAATTTGCTGTCATTACTGAAAGTGTTTGCTACCACTTCCCCTTGTGTAACAAACAGCCCATTGTTATTTTCACTTACCACGAAAGAGCACTGCCTCTCCTCCCTATCGCCCTTCATGTCCTCCCTCCCCTTTCTCTGCTTTTCTACTTCCTTGCTCCTATGACTCAACTCCTCCCATCTCCTGCTCACCCAGGGTGACCAGATGTCCCGATTTGATAGGGACAGTCCCGATTTTTGGGTCTTTTTCTTATATAGGCTCCTATTACCCTCCACCCCCGTCCCGATTTTTCACATTTGCTGTCTGGTCACCCTATGCTCACCCCAGCCCTCATTCTAAAACATAAAAACAAACCAGACAAAAAACGGTGGGACTTGCATAGAATTTACATGGGACTTACATGGATACCCCGTTTTCATACCGGGCTTCACCATTCACTGTTCCAAATGAGATTAAGCCACCATTGTCTTTTCTACATCTCATCTATTCCTTCATTCCCTCTTTATTTCTCTCATTTTCCATTCCCTTCCACCCTTACAGACTCATTCTCACCAATCTTTTGCTTTTACAACCTTACCCCAACCAGTCATTCCCACCTGTCAATCTCTATCTCACAAAGCCATTAAGAAATATATTTTTAAGAGAAGAAAGAAATGTTTAGAAAAAATAAGAACTGAGCAGACAGAGCAGGTGCAGAAGCACCAATGTTCACTCATGATTTTACACATGTAACCCTTTCTCCATTCCCCTGTCCTGTCCTTTGTTTTTGGCTTCTCTTTTCATAGTCCCCTCTCTCTTTTGAGTACCCATCTTTTTGGGGGCAGGGGCGGTCTTTTACTTGTCTGAACAGTGCCTACAACTTTATGGATGCTAAATAAAAATAACCTCAGCATCACATTTTAAAAGATTTCATACAGGTTACAAAGCATTAGCTAACATTTTCCAAATGTGCATGCTTAATGGGCACTTAAATAAGAACAGCCTGATTTTCAGAGGTGCTGGGCACATGCAGTACCCATTGACTTCAATCATCATTTCCATGGATTAACACACTGCCTTTCTTCACAAGTTCACTCCAAATTCTTAGCCAGCCATAGAAATAATAAATCAGCTTTTTGCTTCAACAGGTACAGTAATCGGAAGATCTGTGCAGTCTTAGGTCAAGCACTAATAATGGTTTTATGATTCCAAAGTTTCCTACCTTGTCATTTAGTCACTGAACTGTGAGCCTTCACTGAATTTCTAACCATTGTGGGCAAGAAATGCTATTAGCTGGGCAAGATTTAAGACCTCATTATACAGAGATGCAAGATCTGGATGCAGATCTTAAATAGACATAGGGTGACGTCCTGCCACACTGAAGTCAATGGGAGCTTTGACATTGACTTCAGTGGAGCCAGGATTCCCCCTATTATGTCTTAATTTTCTGCGTTAGGGTGAATAAGTATTGCAGCCTTTCTACCTTTTTATACCAGCACAATTGAAAATG
Organism: Terrapene triunguis; assembly: GCF_002925995.2. NCBI lineage: Eukaryota > Metazoa > Chordata > Testudines > Emydidae > Terrapene > Terrapene triunguis. The sequence continues at coordinate 208,688 of NW_020664420.1, read as the reverse complement.
AAGCCTCATCTCAATGTTTCTTCCCCCCGCCCCCCCCCAATGAAATATTTTATATATAGTCTAATGGAACACCTAAACTAACACCAACACCTCACTACCAGTGCTTTACACTATTCTTCCTCTTGCTGAATAGTTTAATTTCTTCTGCTGTGACTTGGGAGTGTTTTATAGTGGAATCAGGCAGTCAAATCCTTCTGTTCCCTTAATTATCTCTGCCCTGTCAGCTACATCACTGAAAAACAAGTTACGATTAAACAATTCAGATACCCATAAACACTAGGCTGCGATAATATAATGTCCTGTGTTCCTGGCTTTATGGAAAGAGCGGTTTCAGGGAGGTTTAAAAAAATTTAAACAAGCCCAGCACTTTTAAATGTCTGAAAATCTAAAGCTATCTTAACTATTCTTCAATATCTTAATCATTCTGTGGAATCATGATCTGGTATAATGGCCATTTTAAGTGAAAGGTTTGCTGCTCTGCACAGTTGCTACTTCCTATTAATTGTGAATTAAAGTATAATTTAGCATGGCTGTATGCCAGCATGACAAGTAAAATTTGCAGACACTAACTCCGGTTGAATAGGGGGAAAAGCACTTAAAGATGCCTTCAAGTAATAGAAAATCACTCACCAAGCTGTACTTTAAAACTAATAGCAGAGCTTCAAGTTGACAAACTGACGTGGATTAAGAACAGAACTGTTGAAACAAAAAGAAAAGTGCCTGCTTTCTAAATCTTACAGGGCAAAAGTGATGCTTGGTTATCATTCTGTTTATTAGCATGCACTTTGGAGAGTTCGGGGCAGGTCTGGATACACACTCAGTCCATTTTATGCTGCACATTACTGAAAACACATTCGGCATAAATAATTCATAAATGCTTTGTCTGAAACTTAAGATTCCAAGATGCCACATGGTTTTCAACTTTCTGGCTGCTTGGTCTTTAGAACAGAAATAGACAATGGATGGATGAATTTGGCAACCCTGATAAGAACCCATCACTTAGAATTACACACTGGAGGTAAGAGTGAACATCTTCTAGCTTCAGATCCATGGAACTGCATGGCCTTGGAGATAGCCACACACAGTCACGCTGGCTGGAAACCTCATGCTTATGTTAGCAGTCAGCTGTCATAGAAGGGGGCAAGAAAGGGCAGAGGAGTGGGAAGAGTGCTCACTTGGATGCTGGAAAGACCTTGATATAAAATAAAAGTATGCAGTCAAAAAACGAATGCTCTGGTATTTTCAATTAATGGGCTGGGCACCCCTCAGATGGAATTTGGGGCATGAGAGGAGACTCACAAACAGAAGACATGGTGAGGAACCAACAAGAAACAACGTGTTAGAAGTTTTGAGGAATTACTGTATGGAGTGTAGTAGTAAGCAAAGAGTACTAAGAATGTTCCTATACTGCTTTTTGATAAACCCATTTTCTGATCATGTGTCATTCACCCCAGCATTTCTCCCTATTTTTCACTAGTGTCACTTCATTGTTGTTACTGGAGTTATACTACTATGAAACTGGAGCAATGCAGTGGAGAATAAGGCCCCGTGTGTCTATATTGTATTTTCTGGGCTAGATGGCCCCATCCTGCATGGAGCAGAGTGCCTTCAACTTCCACTGACGTGACAATGCTCTGCACTTTGCTAGATAGGGCCCTTAGATTGTATGTTCCTTGTGATGCTACATCTCACTGATGATGGATCTGATATGTGCTTCAGGCTCAATCACACTTTTTAAAAATGATTAATTTACCCAGGAAAGCTCAGCTCAGATAGCAGCTGCTTTTCAGTCAGATCCCATCCCCCACTCTTCTACTCACCTTCCAGTGGGCTGAGGGGCACAAGGACTTCCATGTGACTCACCAAAAGAAACCATATTTGTTTAATTGCTTGGATTGGAACAGAGAATTTTCCTACTTGCCAGCTCTTTACTTGATCTTAGTGCCTCCAGCAGTTTTCCCTTAGCGCAAGCGTCTGAACTAAGCTAATGCCCACTGGAGACCATGGGGCCTGGAGCTGTGGCAGTGAACACAAACCCCCTAGAGGAACAGCATTCTGTTACGTAAGTTCTGACAAACTCCCAGATGTGTACTCTATTATACAGGACTATGGACTAAAGGCAGTTCCATTCTTCTCCATTTGGCCTGCAGCTGTCTGGGGTAATGTTTAAATTAACTGAGATTTCATACATCAAAGAGAAGGATATATATGATTCAGCAGAAGCTACTGAGGTATAGCAATAGCCATAGAAATAAACCAGGTACCACCAACACAGTGTAAGTCAGCGTGTTAGAAAGGAGTCAAAGGGGGACACAACAGGGCTAGCGAAGAGTCCCATTGTGAGCATGAGAACTCACGATAGGGCAAAACAGGTCAGCAGACTTGACATGGCATTAGAAGGCACCCTTAGACCAAGCCAGCAGTAAAGCCTGGGGTATAGGGTTCTTGGGCCAGGCTCCCCGGGGCAGTAGGAATTGAATTCTAACAACCTATTTCAAAAACTGTGCACAAGTGGTAGGTGTCACACTGAGATAAATTACCTGCTTTTTGCAGCTGAACGGATGGGTATGGAAGAGAAGTTTTAGTCTGTTAATTCCCAGCAATAACTAGTAAAGGCGTTCTTGGGCTCCTCGGGATTACTTTTCTAAAACCATACACCTGTCGATACTCTGCGCTTCTGTCACGAACTACCCGGTATCACGGATACGCTACAAAAAAATTAAGTAAGGGTCTGAACGGCTCAGGAGACTGGTATTAAGCCGCTCACTTCCAGGTTCCTTATTTGAATCCAGCCCAGGCTGGAAGTGACCAAAAGTTGCTCCCAGCTACTGTGTGATGGGTTATTAAAATGAAATGGCAAGACTCAGTAGATGTGTTCTCACCACGAAAACCACCACAACCGACAACCTTATTGGTAGCAACAGCAGAGGCCAAAGACTGAATGAATAATTAATGGATGTTATTCTAGCACCAATTCCCACTTAATTTTATACAGAAAACTCAAAGGAAACAGATCTTTTAACTTACAAAAAAACCCTCCAAAAACCAATACAAAATGAATGAGACCCAGGGACTTACCCTTCTATGCAACAACATGAAAAGAGTGCACGCAAGACAGTGAAGTCTGCAGGGCGTGAAATTAAAAATTTCACACAGATACAATGAGGTAATGATACAATGTTACAACCTTGGCACAAAAATCTTCTGGTTTGAGTAAAGTCAGCGTCATGTGATGTTACGGTTTGTGCCCCAGTAGAAACGGCTTGCTGCTGAAAAGTCTGTATAACAAAACATAAAGAGATGAAGCAAGGGAATGTTTGGACAGTTAAAAGGGGGAGCTATATGTTCTACCCATGTAGGCATTTCTTAGGTACCCATCACTGTCATATCTAATTGCCATGTTATATTGAAGAAATGGCACCCTACTCTCTCACATCTGGAAATCTAGGAGGTAAGATATGATTGGGGAACAAGTAAAAGGAGATTTGGTCCTAAGGGTCTTGAGGTTTGGGGGTCTCTCTCATCAGACTAGCCTGCTATTTTGACTCTGAATCCTTCAAGTCTACCAAAAATGGCGCGGGAGTGTAGTCTTCAAGTTCCACGGGTATGCATGAGAATAAGGATACACCCAACAATTACAAAGCATCAAGGAAGAGCTGGGATGCAAGGCACTTGGGGTGATGCTTAGCAATCCTTGCAGGAACCGCTTCACCAGCCACCGGTCAGAAAGGAAATGAATGCTGGAACACTGAGGATACCCTAGTTTCCTTAACTGAGACAGTGCCCCCTGTTGGAACAAACCGCTCAGTACCTTGAGCTCCCAGAGAGTTCCCAATAGATCCACGTGCAGGCACGTGGGTTCAAGAGTGGTTCTGGTGCAACACTGAATTATCAGTCAACATGCACAGTGTAGAAAGGATTTTATTTCCAAGAGTGAGAAAAATGCTTCCAAAGTCACAAATTGTAAAGCTGCTCATACGTTATGTTTCAGAGATATCTGATAGATTGACAGACACATAAACACCCTTCAAAATACATTCATGGCTCTGAATTGTAAGGAATAAAATTGGAATTCAGCACTACCACTCAGCTGAAAGCAGTATCTCTTGATCACAGGCACAGGAAGTTACACACACGAGTACTACTGGCAATGTGAGTTGTGTGCAGAACTTACTCTTCTGGAAATTTACCTGAAAAAGTCAGTCCAACAGTGCAAAGGTCATTTCTGACATGGCATGTTTCACCCTACTGATCTGAGACGGAACACATGGTGAAACGTACAGAAGAATGTGACTTACTTTTGCCTTTTACGCACTTAATAAAATCGTCAAGTCTTCAGCTTATTACATTTTTAAAAATTTTACTCATTTCATTCCAGTAATTTCATTAGGTTACAGTTCTACATCTTTATTAAAAAATAATCAAAATTGAAATGTTTCAATAAACCCAATTTTGGTTTTAAGTAGTAAAAGATGATTCAATGCAGATTAAGCAAAAATGAAAGTTAAAAGTATAATAGTATTAGAGTCTTTGAGAACCTTTTCTGAAAGATTCCCTAAACACACAGGAAATATTATAAGTGACTTTGGAATTCTGCTTTTTAATTTATTGATTTTACAAAAACAAATTTAAACTATTCAATACATATACATTTTAGGAGGCTGTTCTCACTAACCATTTTAGACATGTTTACGTTAATATAAAGTCCTTTAAAATGTATGAATAGTAAGAGCCACCGGAGAAAGAAAAACATAAGATACCACGCTAGTTAAAAAACAAAAAGGTACTCCGTGTCAGGCAGAAACTAAACAATCACAGATAAAAGCCATTTTTAGTAAATTGCTTTCTTTTCCTTTATATTTGTGCTTCCAAGTCATCATATTGTTTCCAGAGCAGTCAAAGTAAAAACAATAGTTTTACTTTTTCTTTATGACCTTCAATAAAAATGTACCAACTGATCAGAATCATAAAATACATCTGAATTATTATTATATAAACCTCAGAACTGACAAGGATAGAGAAGCTTGTATGTTACACTGAGTAATCTAAGTTCCAGAAATAATGAGATAAACCAGTGTCTGCGATTAAACGTGGAATGTGTGATATCGGGGGGAGGAGGGGATATTTTGTTTTGCTTAAGAAGCTCAACTGAATACTGATGAGATAACTTGAGAACCCCAGTCACAGTGTGTGACAAAAACAAATTTACCCAAGAGTGTATGTTTTTGAACAGGACCATCTGATTTAGGAAGAGAAACAGAATCAGTCACATCCTGTGGTGGAAATTGATGGATTCAGCTTAAACAAAGAATAACCACAAGTTGACATAACAAATCTCCTTGCCACAGCTGGAGGTGGGGTTAAAGGAGACTATGCGCTCATCTCTTCCTAAAGTTCCCTTCAAATTTGTACCAAGCATTGGAAGACATGTTGTATGATTCAATCCTCAAGAAACACTGGAAGCATCTAATATAAAGATTTAACTACCTTAAACAGTTCTCCAGATTTTCAGCATGCTATGCAATGCAATGTTGTCATGAATAATAGCAGATGTTTGAGTGTGCAAAGATGTATTCTTAATATCTATTTCCCTATCTTTTTCTTGAAGAGTTGGAGCCTGATTCTCTTGTCATTTAGCCCTAGTGTAACTTCATTTTCTTCAGTGATGTTATTCCCGATACACACCATTGTCAGCATATGGAGCTTTAGATTTTGATTTTTTCACATCAGAGACTTCTGTCCCAAGAACATTAAGAGATGAATGCATATTTCCCCAAATATTCTCCGTTCTATTAAGAACCATAGACAAAGACTGAGGATACACTAACTAAAGGAAGTACAACCAGACAGAAACTAAACTTAAAACAAAAACAAAAAAAGGCACTCCCCTCACCTTCCCCCCAAAAAACCTTTGTTTTAAAGTTAGGAGGATGGACAATTTCTCCTGATTTAGACACTATCATATTTCCTACAATCTCTATTACCCTCTGGAAATTCTTCATTGGGGAGGATTTTGTCCTTATGACAAAAGGATTATGTCCTTTGTCCATCAACACCTGGCCTGGATTATTCAAGTAACTAAAATCACCCACTTTTTTTCATTCATTGCTTCAAGGCATCTGTAGTTGCCCAGCCAAGTATCAAAGAAAAAGACCTAATAGAACACATGACAACCTATGGAAAAGGAAAGTTTAATGCTCTATCTTACTTGCTAAGGAAACAGGAATATCTCCCTCATAAAAGCAATCAAATGACAAGGGGCTAATGTGGCCAAATAAAAGCACATGCAAAACTCATCCTTACAAAAACAAAACAAATGCCTACCCCAGAAAAATCTCCACTACAGTAGAACCTCAGAGTTACGAACACCAGAGTTACGAACTGACCAGTCAATCACACGCCTCATTTGGAACCGGAAGTATGCAATCAGGCAGCAGCAGAGACAAAAATAAATAAATAAGTAAAAAGCAAGTACAGTACAGTCCTGTGTTAAAACATACTACTAAAAAATAAAAATAAAGGGAAAGCAGCATTTTTCTGTATAGTAAAAGTTTCAAAGCTGTATTAAAATCAATGTTCAGTTGTATACTTTTGAAAGAACAATCAAAGTTTTGTTCAGAGTTACGAACAACCTCCATTCCCGAGGGGTTCGTAACTCTGAGGTTCTCCTGTACATAACTCCACCCCTTATTAAAGCATAGTTTTGCCCCAGTCTTGATGTCACAACTGGGTGGAGAGGGATAGAGGGAACCACAATGGGCAACACCTCTGTGTCCTCCCTGCATCATAAGCAGCAACCATCGGCCATCAGCATATTTCTATAATCAGACCTCAAATTTCCTCTGCGGCTTTGTGGGTCCCAGCTAATGAGAACACCTGGTGGTAGAGAAGGGACCAGTGGCCATCTCAAGCAGCAGTGGAAACATCGCCTTCACTTCAAACTCTGTCATTCCCACCCACCAATGGTGTCACTCTTGGGAGGGGCTTGCCACAGCAGGGGCAACTCTCACCTCTCTCTCAGACCTCCTTTGTTAACATCATCAAGTATGTTCCGGTAGCCCTGGACATAATCAGGATCAGGCCCTTTTGTGATAGGTGCTGTACACACGCACCCTCTCTCTTCACCGAAGAGCTCACTATCTAAGAATCCATTAGAACCCAATGATTCATAACAGGAAAAATTACTTGTGCATCTTTTACATCAGTCCTGTGGTCATGCTGCATTTAGACTAGCCCTGCCTTCATACTGACCAATTCGTAATTAAAATATGATAAAGGACGTCAAAATACAAATAGATGAGCTTAGTTGTGGTGCCTCTATTCAAAAGAGAGAGAAACTAAGTATGGTAATGTGTAATTTACTGTCTGGCTGATGTGGGGTTTGGGGATTTCAAGAGATAAGAACAGAGCAAAATGGTGCATCACCAGGTCAGCAATCTCCCCTCCCCGCGAATTCCCTTGTGAAAGGTATTGCTATCCATGGCAAATTATTTTTATTACAAAGTTAGAGCACTTCTCCTGTAAGGATGGCAGAAGCAGTGAGTCCAGACTGGAATAGGCAGGGGACACACTCTCTTTTGGGCATCACCTAACAGCTGCAGATCCCAAGGGCCCTTGCTACCCAGCTAAATGCGGGAGGAAGAGTAGGATCTCTCAGGAGCACAGCCAGACCGTAGGGGCAAAATCTCCTCCCCCTGATAGGAGCATCTTTCACAGACCTTTGAACATGAGTGATATTTAGCTTGAGCTCCTCCTGCACAATCTTTCACTGCTGGCCCTCTAAATGCAGGATAACAGAATGCAATTGAAAAAAGCATGGAGCAGCCACCAAGCAATAGCGAAGGAGTGGCCACTGTGCTAGGAGAACCGGGAGAGGACATTGTCATAAGCAGCCAAAGAAGGATGAGGTGTAGTGAAAGAGGGTGCGATTGACAATGCCAGAGCAGCAGAGAGGTCAAGAAGGAGGAGGATGGAGTAGCGGCCTTAAGATTTGTCCAAGAAGAGACTGCGAGAAACCTAGATGAGAGCAGTTTCAGTGGAGTGAAGTGAGTGAGGATCCAGCATGCCATTGGAGGAGAGGAACTTGAGCCAGAAAAGGCAGTGAAGGAAAGAAGAAAGATGGGACAGTAACTGGAGAGGCAGCCGTTGCTTAGGAATGAGGCTTTTTGATGATGGGGGAGAGTAGAGCATGGGGAGGAGCCAGAGGACAGGGAGTACTTCTCTTTGTTTCATTGTTCTAAGTCTCTAGTGGTTTGGTTACACTACACCATCTGCTAAAAAAACTCCCTGACAAAGCACAGGAACAAATCTGTACAGATACATGCCTAGAACCCCGACCAGGGACATTCTATTTGCTACCCAAGATCCATAAACCTGGGAATCCTGGACGCCCCATCATCTCAGGCATTGGCACCCTAACATCAGGCTTGTCTGGTTATGTGGACTCTCTCCTCAGACCCTACGCTACCAGCACTCCCAGCTATCTTCGAGATACTACTGACTTCCTGAGGAAACTACAATCCATCGGTGATCTTCCAGAAAACACCATCCTGGCCACTATGGACGTAGAAGCCCTCTACACCAATATTCCACACAAAGATGGACTACAAGCTATCAGGAACAGTATCCCCGATAATGTCACAGCTAACCTGGTGGCTGAACTCTGTGACTTTGTCCTCACCCACAACTATTTCACATTTGGGGACAATATATACCTTCAAGTCAGCGGCACTGCTATGGGTACCCGCATGGCCCCACAGTATGCCAACATTTTTATGGCGGACTTAGAACAACGCTTCCTTAGCTCTCGTCCCCTAACGCCCCTACTCTACTTGCGCTACATTGATGACATCTTCATCATCTGGACCCATGGAAAAGAAGCCCTTGAGGAATTCCACCATGATTTCAATAATTTCCATCCTACCATCAACCTCAGCCTAGATCAATCCACACAAGCGGTCCATTTCCTGGACACTACTGTGCTAATAAGCGATGGTCACATAAATACCACCCTGTACCGGAAACCTACTGACCGCTACACTTACCTACATGCCTCCAGCTTCCATCCAGGACACACCACACGATCCATTGTCTACAGCCAAGCTCTAAGATATAACCGCATTTGCTCCAATCCCTCAGATAGAGACAAGCACCTACAAGATCTCTATCAAGCATTCTTAAAACTACAATACCCACCTGCTGAAGTGAAAAAACAGATTGACAGAGCCAGACGAGTACCCAGAAGTCACCTCCTACAAGACAGGGCCAACAAAGAAAATAACAGAACACCACTAGCTGTCACCTTCAGCCCCCAACTAAAACCTCTCCAGCGCATCATTAGAGATCTACAACCTATCCTGAAAGATGATCCTTTACTCTCACAGATCTTGGGAGACAGACCTGTCCTTGCTTACAGACAACCCCCCAACCTAAAGCAAATACTCACCAGCAACCACACATCACTGAACAAAAACACTGACCCAGGAACCTATCCTTGTAACAAAGCCCGATGCCAATTCTGTCCACATATCTATTCAAGTGACACCATCATAGGGCCTAATCACATCAGCCATACCATCAGGGGCTCGTTCACCTGCACATCTACCAATGTGATATATGCCATCATGTGCCAGCAATGCCCCTCTGCCATGTACATTGGCCAAACCGGACAGTCTCTACGCAAAAGAATTAATGGACACAAATCTGACATCAGGAATCATAATACTCAAAAACCAGTGGGAGAACACTTTAACCTGTCTGGCCATTCTATGACAGACCTGCGGGTGGCTATCTTAAAACAGAAAAACTTCAAAAACAGACTCCAACGAGAGACTGCTGAGCTGGAATTGATATGCAAACTAGACACAATCAACTCAGGGCTAAACAGGGATTGGGAATGGCTGAGCCATTACAAACATTGAATCTATCTCCCCTTGTAAGTATTCTCACACTTGCTTCTTATCAAACTGTCTGTACTTGGTTACCTTGATTATCACTTCAAAAGTTTTTTTTCTCTTACTTAATTGGCCTCTCAGAGTTGGTAAGACAACTCCCACCTGTTCATGCTCTCTGTATGTGTGTATATATATCTCCTCGATATGTTTCACTCAATATGCATCCGAAGAAGTGGGTTGTAGCCCACGAAAGCTTATGCTCTAATAAATTTGTTAGTCTCTAAGGTGCCACAAGTACTCCTGTTCTTTAAATGGGAAGTAGACTGAAACCACTTTCACCTTTGACCTAACATGGGATTTGGCGCGAGTAGGAAAGGCCAGTGCAAGAAATATACAATGCATAAGAATGGTGTCATCTTAAGAAGCAGACCTAAAGGGTTAAATCAGCTTTGTAATATTATTTGTACTCTACTTTCCTTTGCTTATTATTACTTTCAAACCATAATCAACTTATTGTCACACCACTGAGTGATGGAAACCTTGCCAGCTACTTCAAAAATTGACAAGGTTTCTGTTGCACGGAACAATCCCAAAAGACATTCCCCCTCATTTTAATATACAATCCTGTCAGATCCACAGAGCTGAATTGGTGGAAAACGTTTAAGAAATATGCAGCTGTAATAGTCCTCCCCCAACTAGTCAAGTTTGGAATAAAAGACGATCAAAAAAACTTGAAGATCCAGTGCTAGATTAATGCAAATATCTGCCTGTTTGCCAGTGTACTTTTTGATTAAACTGGCATACATCAAGTACAATTAGAAAGGTTATTTATAACTAAGAAATACATAATTCTGCATTTTGATGAGGGTGACAATTACAGCCGACAGTTACTAATTAACATTAATCCTTTTGCACTGGGAGTCAGAATTTCCTGGTGTGATTTTCGTTGTCTGCAATGGACACAACAAAATTGCCATCACCAAGCAGTTGTCAGTACTCTTTGGTGCAAGCAAGTGTTCTCTGTACTCATAACAAAAATAATAAAGTCTCTGTTCATGTTTGAAATTCGATAACCTCAGGTATATGTACCTAATACCGTTTCACAATTAAGCTGGTGACTACAGCATTAAATATAATTAAGCATGGCATTTTCATGGTTAAACCCAATTCCAGGGTCTCCCAAGAGTATGTTTCCTAGGATGAAGGCTGTTTTCAGCCCCAGGTCACAAATCTCCCAGTGTTTAACTTGTTTTCTTATTCCAATTTTAGGTTCTCATCTACGTTTATCTGGCCTGGGGAGTTTAAAGATTTTAGCCACACTAATAAACACTGCAGATGTGGAGTGGTCTTCTCCCTGTCTCCATCATTTTCAGAAGCAGCATGGTGGTGCAAATACTGAACCTGCAACTGATGATGCATATCAGTTTGCTACAGCAGCATCTCTAAGATGTGGCAAAAATCAGTTCATTTTTTCCCTTTACCTATTAAACCAGGAACATTTTGGTTTTGAAAACTTTCCAATGCCAACCTTCCAAAAGCGCTTGGTTCCTTTGCCTGATTTTTTAAAATTAACACCCCCCTAGTGTCCCCAAACATAATTTTACACCATACAAATTATTGACCTAATCAGATTTTTCCATCTCTATGATTCGATAAAAGACAAAAACAGATTTTGTATGCATGCATTATCAAGAGGCAAGTTATCAGCATTACAATCTCAGCCATTGCCTTTTCAGGCAAATGCAACAGAAAATTCACTTATGGCCCCTTTTCCAACTGCTTTGAAACAGAAGTAGAGACATGGTCCAAATCTAGTCCAGGTCAGAATTTGTGTTTGAACATAGTTCATCCATTCCATAAGGCCCCTGAATAAAGAGTGTCAAGGTGCTTACCATCTGGGTCGACTGATTGGGTTGGGATCAATGTGGATACAAATAAATGAGATGGCAGAAAAGGAGCACTGCAAGTTCTAAGTAAAGTAAACCATAATGTACTACTTACAAAGTGTTGTAATTTTCACATTTATTTTGTAAGCATGAAATAGATGGGTTATTTCTACATACAGAGGTGCCCAACTAAAATCAAGATAAGTGATATTAATGTCCTATGGCCAGTATTATTGAACCTCGAAAGCAATAAACTATGAGTCGATAAATATTACATTTGCAACATAGTTAACATTCTTCTACTGTCTCTGGCACTTATTACACATTGTAACCGCAAGTCTACAATACATTATTCATATTTGGGGTGTCACTGAATGATGGATTGCTGTAAGAGAGGCTGTCCTTTAAATAAATCAACAAATAAAAATGCAAATGTTAACATTTTCAGCCACAACTTTTTCCATCTTGAATGGGGAATGAAAATTTCACATTATATCGACAGCCAGCAGAGAGAACAATTAACAGCCTACACTGTGAATAAGAGAGATTAATTTGCCAATGTCTGGTTTTATCACTCGCATATGCAACTATATTGGACTTTTCATGCTGTTAGCTCTCCTCGGGGAACAGAGAAAACTTGTCTCCTATCATGTTCGCCACGTCATTCACCGCCCCTCTCCACACACCCTCTTAATTCCTTAAAATGTTTGTAAGTTAGGCATGGACTGGAAGATGTTTTTTCTCCTTTTGAATCTTAAATTGTGTCTGATACCAGGAAAAAAAACATTTCCTTTCCTTCAGAAGTTTTTGCTTCTACAAGATCTCTATAGAAGGAAGAACTTAGCACAGAATAACATTTTAAGGGCAGAAACACATTTAGGCATCCATGGCACTTGCATCTCAAAAGCAGCTACTGTATATGCAAAGTTAATGCTTTCTCACATCAGTGTTTTATTTATAAGTATTCAGTATAATGGATCGACTGTAGAGCATGCCAATGTGCACTGTTAAAAATACTCTGTGCATTACATTTGACATCAAATATTAATTTGCTGCAACGTCCCTGAATATTCATCTTCCTCATGTGAGATGTGTTGGGCAATTGGGTAAGTAATTCTGTTTTTAAAATCCTCCCAAACACAAATTAACACAATGTAATCTGTTGGTAAAATTCCAAAAGGCCTTTGTGGTCTAACTGATAATAGTATAGATGGGTTGTTATCTAATATACACGTTGCAGGAACTTTTAGACATTGAAATAAAAGTGATTTAAAAGGAACAACAGCAAAAACATACATTCAGTTAGCATTAAAGGCCTGATTTAAAGCTGCAGCTAGAAAATTTAGGATTAATACTAAAACTCCAGGTTATCACCCAATCTCTTAAATTCATCTGACTGTACCCAAACTCAGCAGAAATAATGTTACTTAGTTGCCGTGAGAGAGAAAGAGACTCCGATTCTGTTCAAAATCTCCTAGCTTCTTTTGGGGTTTGACTGGTTGGCACAGTCTTAGGCCTCACCAAGTCAGGCCCCGACACTGCATCTGCCTGGGGAGATACCCCTGAGTCTTCACAGTGCCCCAAAGACTTCAGTGGGGATCTGTGCGGATGAAGGAGTTTTCTGCAAAGAGCCAGCTGCACAACTGGTGTGTCTGAGGAAAGTGTCTGACTTTATATTTTCACTTATAACCATTATATCCATATTTTGCAACAGGCCATTTGTTTTGCTGAGATCAGAGGTCTGTTATATCAGAGCTGAGGCCTAGTTACTGTAGAACCTTCTTGAATCCCTTCACTTAGGCCTTGTCTACACTACAGTTTTGTTGACAGAAGTCAGCGTGGGGAGCTCACAGTGCATCTTCCCAGCTGACTATGGTGGCTCCATGCAGAAAACGCTCTCCTGTTTGGATCCCACCTGAGTTGCTGGATCTGCTGGCACTGTGGGAAGAGGCCGTGCACTCCCAGTTCTGCTCCAGCCGTAAGAACTTCGATAGCTATAGTCAGATTTCTCATGGCATGTTGGATAAGGGCTATGAATGGGACACACATCGGTGCCGTGTGAAGATAAAGTAGCTCAGTTGGGCGTACCAGAAGGCAAGGGAATCAAACCACCACTCTGTGCTGGGCCGAAGACCTGCCATTTCTATAAGGAGCTTGTCACCATCCTCAGCGGTGACTCCACCTCCACTGCCAAGAGCCCCGTGGATACTTTGGCGAGGCTGGAGACAGTGGACTCAACCCCGAGAATGAAGTCATAGACAAGGAGGTCGAGTTGAAAGACTATGTAGAACACACGGCAGAGTCGTCTGGTGGTACTGCGAGTCAGGACCTTTTTTTTTAATTGCAGGACCACAAGTGCCTGCAATACCATAGAGAAGTACCCCTTTCTATTAATGTACTCTGTCGCAAGATGGTCCGAGGCCAAATCTGGGATATACATGCAATCAATCACCGCGCCATAGTTAGGGAATCCCATTGCTTCAAAGCCATCCACTATTTCATGCACATTGCCAAGAGTCACAGTCCTTCGTAGGAGGATGCGATTAATGGTTCTGCACACTTGCATTAATGCAGTCCCAGCAGTGGGCTGCCTGATTTCAAACTGATTCGTGACCGACCGGTAGCAGTTTGGAGTTGCTAGCTTCCACACAGCAATCGCCACGCGCTTCTCCACCGAGAGGACAGATCTCATTTTGGTGTCCAGTGCCAGGGAGAGCTCTGCACACAGTTCCAGCAAGATGCCTTTCTGCATCCAAAAGTTCTGCAGCCACTGCTCCTCATCCCAAACCTGCAGAATGATGTGATCCCACCACTCAGTGCTTGTTTCCCAAGCCTAAAAGCAACAGTCCACCGTGTGCAACTGCTCTGTGAGTGCCAAAAATAATCTGATGTTTTTTCCCACATCACACAGCAAGTCAGGGACTTCTGATTCCGGTTCAGACTGGGTGCTCATTATACACTGCATGACCAGCCCTGATGTTTTCATAACAGTGACCACAAAAATAGAAAGCAGTGCAGGATCCATCCTTTCAGACAGAGATGGCAGGTGCAGTAAACAAGGGTAATAGAAAAATGTCGCGAAACACAGTCAGAAGCCCGTGGAATGATGGAGGAGAGGAAGGTGATCAGGAACAATCAACATGGATTCACCAAGGGCAAGTCATGCCTGACCAACCTGATTGTCTTCTAGGATGAGATAACTGGCTCTGTGAATATGGGAAAAGTGGTGGACGTGATATATCCTGACATTAGCAAAGCTTTTGATACGGTCTCCCACAGTATTCTTGCCAGCAAGTTAAAAAAGTTTGGATTGGATGAATGGACTATGAGGTGGATAGAAAGCTGGCTAGATCATCGGGCTCAACGGGTAGTGATCAATGGCTCCATGTCTAGTTGGCAGCTGGTATCAAGCGGAGTGCCCCAGGGGTCATTCCTGGGGCCGGTTTTATTCAACATCTTCATTAATGATCTGGATGATGGGTGGATTGCATTCTCAGCAAGTTTGCGGATGACACTAAGCTGCGGGGAGAGGTATATACACTGGAGGGTAGGCATAGGGTCCAGAGTGGCCTAGACAAATTGGAGGATTGAGCTAAAAGAAATCTGATGAGGTTCAACATGGACAAGTGCAGAGTCCTGCACTTAGGACGGAAGAATCCCATGCACTGCTACAGGCTGAGATCCGACTGGCTAAGTGGCAGTTCTGCAGAAAAGGATCTGGAGATTACAGCGGACGAGATGCTGGATATGAGTCGACAGTGTGCCCTTCCTGCCAAGAAGGCTAACGACATATTGGTCTGCATTAGTAGGAGCGTTGCCAGCAGATCGAGGGACGTGATCGTTCCCCTCTGTGATACATGAAGTGTGGGGAGGGAGCTCCCTTTGATGGACACCCAGCCAGCCAATAAGCTGTAAAATCCCTCTTAGTAGCTGTTCTCTACTTGCTTTACCTGTAAAGGGTTAAAAAGTTCCCCAGGTAAAGGAAAAAAAAAAGTGGGCACCTGACCAAAAGAGCCAATGGGACGGTAGAACTTTTTAAAAATTGGGAAAGAAACTTTCCCTTTGTCTGTTGTTCTCCGGAGAAGGAGACACGGAGCAGCAATGCTATAAGCAGGATTCCTGCGTAAAGCTTGAACCAGGTATAAAAATTCATCTTCCATACCTAGAAGAAATCATTGGACAGGGCATGTTTAAATAGACGCGATTAGGTTTATTTCTGTTTATTTTTTAAGGCTTGTGGACTCCTCGGTGCTAACCCCAGATGCTTTTGTTTGCTTGTAACCTTTAAACTAACCCGCAAGAGAGCTATTTTGGGGTGCTTAATTTTTGGAATTGCTCTTTTAAAAATCTAGCAAAAGCCTAAGTTCCAAAGAGGTTTGTGCACATGTTGTTTAATTAGCTGGTGGCAACAGCTGATTTCTTTCTCAGCTCTTCCCCGGAGAGGGGGTGAAAGGGCTTGAGGGTACCCACAGGAAGGAATTCCCCAGTGCGCCTTCCTGGGTTCTCAAAGGGGTTCTGCACTTGGGTGGTGGCAGCATCTACCCATCCAAGGTCAGAGAGAAGCTGTAACGTTGGGAGTTTACTACCAGCCTGGAGTGGCCAGTATTAATTTTTAAAATCCTTGCGGGCCCCCACCTTCTGCACTCAAAGTGCCAGAGTGGGGATTCAGCCTCGACACCTTCTATTCGGCACTGGTGAGGCCACATCTGGAGAGTCCAGTGGAGGGCAATGAAAATGATTAGGGGCCTAGGGTACCTGACTTATGAGGAGAAGCTGAGGGAACTGGACTTACTTAGTCTGCAGAAGAGAAGAGTGAGGGGGGATTTGATAGCAGCCTTCAACTACCTGAAGGGGGTTTCCAAAGAGGATGGAGCTCGGCTGTTCTCAGTGGTGGCAGATGACAGAACAAGAAGTAATGGTCTCAAGTTGCAGTGGGGGAGGTTTAGGTTGGATATTAGGAAAAACTATTTCACTAGGAGGGTGGTGAAGCACTGGAATGGGTTACCTAGAAAGGTGATGGAATCTGCACCCTTAGATGTTTTTAAGGTCCGGCTTGACAAAGCCCTGGCTGGGATGATTTAGTTGGGAATTGGTCCTGCTTTGAGCAGGGGTTTGGACTAGATGATCTCCTGAGGTCTCTTCCAACCCTAAATTTCTATGATTCTATGGGATGGAAAAAACTGCATCATGGGACTTTGAGCACGCACCCATGATGCACTGTGATCCATTCTGCCTTCCCACAACTCTTAGCTGCAGAAGGTGACGAATAGCACAGTGGGATAACTACCCACAGTGCACTGTTCTCTCTGTTGATGCTAGAGCACCAACTGCGGATGCGCCCTGCTGACAGAAGGAGCATTGTGTGACTATGCACAAGCTATGTAATTATACTAGTTTTTGATTGTTGGCGTAATATGCATCAACACAACTTGTGTAGTGTAGACAACACCTTAGTGGGAAATGTAAAATTAGGATTGTGATATGAGGTTTAAAAAGGTCATAGTCTCCATTTCAAGGCTTTCTTCCCTACTGACATTTCCTTGTAGGTCACAGCCAAAAATACTGTCTTGCCTCTGGAAAACAAGAAGGGAGTGAGGGGGGTGAACAGATTCTGCAATCACTCCTGGCCACCTGAGAGGATGATACTCTATAGCAGGCAAAGAAATTATGCTCTTAGGACAGGAACAGGGTTCACTCTTCTTCCAATAAGGCTACTAGCCCTTTGTTAGAGTCTGCCCAACCTGAACCTTGGTTATGGGTTTGCAATGAAAGCCGAGCCTGCATCAACCAGGGTTTAAAAACTTCAGGATATGCAATGGAAAAGCTTCCCATACCTGCTGTGACCCAAACCTTGAGACATTTTCACAGATGCAGACATCTGACTTGCAAGTAGTTTAAATTTAACACACCATGCTGTGCCATGGCAGGCAGGCATGCATGTGAGCTACTTTCCAATGTCAATATCTCAGATACCGAAATAGGGTCCATCTAATACCCCTTAAAAGTAGCTTATTAATGTTCATTCTGGAACACAAATCTTGGGCATCTAGAATTAAGACTACTAAGCATCTCAAAACACACCACCTCTATTTCTAACACCTACAGCCAGTTTTACTCCACCCTTTTTGCCCCAGGGGTGATTCATTCACAGTGAAGGCAGGAGGTAGTAGCACTCTGTCTTCTCAGGAGAGGTAGATTTAACACCCAATGAGGGCTCCACTGGAACACCGCCAAGAGAGGCTACAGAACCAGCACATCTTCTAGCCACCCGAGCCTTGCCTACTTATCCAACCAGCGTCCCTCACTTTCTGTGCTAGCACCCTTGTGCCCCTCATTGGCAGGGAGGTTGCAGACACTTTCTAACACCTTGTTCCTGGCAGATTTTCTACTGCTGCTGCTCTATGGCAGGATTTCTGCCAGTTAGGGCTGACATAAACCTGAACTGAAACTAGCCCCTATAAGTTTAAATAGTGAAAAGTAATTAGATTACATCTACTGCAGATTAATTAAATATGTTTCTAGGCTCAGGCTTTGTACAGCAAGTTTCAGTCCCAAGAAAACTGTTGTAGTTAAACTTAATCTCCCAAATTGTGGATTATAAAAAACATGCTGACAGACCCTTAACTTTAGTGGCACAAAAGAGCTATAATTCTCAATATTGATTAATTTAGTGAGTTAAACTTGCAGTCTGAGCTTGTAATCATTCAGTGATAAATTTAGACTATGCATGCAGGTTTTTTGATGAAGAATAAGATCAGCTTTAGGCCTCCACAGAAACACTTGTCCACTTACCATTTTCAATTAGAGAAGCCCATGAGTAAGGAAAAACACAACATGGCTGTTTAACCTGGTCAATTACACTTACACACAGTACCAACAGAGAGAGAGAAAAGGAAAGATCATGGAGAAGCCTGGAATTTGTCAGATTTTTTTATTCCCTAATATGACGATTGACTAATCAGATTTATTTGACTGATCACTTCCTGTACGTGACAATTTTTAATGTTATATCTCAATGATTATTTTATGCTCCCATGCGGTTAGTATGGGCTTTCTATTTTTTTCAATCAGATTCCTTTTTCTGTATGACTTGATTTCTACAGTTTTCTTACACCTTCTCCTCATTGCTTGTAGGGGAGTTTCAGCCTTGTTTCTAAACTGTCACTAGAAAATACCCGACAATATCTCACAGACACTCATCATTAGACAATGCTGGCTTCTGAAGATAATGCTTTATTGCAGTTTTGTGCTTTTTTGTTTGTTTAAACATGTAGTTGTGGAAAACAGAACCCTTCCATCTATCTAGGTTTTATATCCTTCCAGAAATATCATCCTTTTTTTTTTTTTCAAAAGAAAAAAATGTTGTTTATGTTACTGAAACAAGTACAAATTTGTAATATTAATAATGGTTTTTCGCCTATTATATATCACAAGTTTCCTCAGAAGATAGAAATAAACTGCCAGCCTCTGCCAAGAATGTAGGGATGATAGAGAACTTGGTCCATTGGGTTAAAAACAAATATTAAACCCTGATTCAACTGCCAAGCCCTTTAGTTTCTTCAAGTAATTTGTAACCCTTCTTGTGAACTGTGTCCTACATTTTAGTCACCAGTTGCACAGAGCAATCAAACTAGTATTCTATAACATTGTATAATCCTATATTACCATACACTGACTCAACTAGTTTAACTAAAGATTTTGTTGACACAAAGTGTAAGGGCTGGGTCATGTTGGTTGTTTTTTTTAAATACTCATGACTAGAATTGTAATCCCTCAAAAAGGCAAAGTTGTTTTTCAGTCCAATAAGGGTAACAACAATTCTGCTTTCTTCTTTTTCTGTGGAATAAGAGTGATAATGCTGCTCTCCCAAAGCCTGCATAGCCGATGTATAGTATCACCAGAAATTGCTGACTTAATGTGATTTTGTAGCTTGTCATTAAACATAAAATAACATTTGTACAAAATATTTTAAAAGAAATGTCATTTGATAAAATATGGGGGAAAATACGAGGGGGAGGGGGATTAAAATCTTCAAGTGGATTTAAAACCGAACCAGGGTTAATGCCATCCCTTTAAACTATTTACAAATGTATTTAATGTGTCAGGACTTGGAACTTAAAATACTTTCCGTTCAAAATCTAAGTAAAATTTAAATGTTAGAACTTGGCATATTCTTGCTTTTCTTATTCTAACAAGCAATTTAAGGCTTACTATAAATGTCAAAGGACATGGCAGTTTTTAGTTTATATTATCCAGCTTGCGTTAACATGAAATATCACAGAAACTCAGCCACTTTGCTGCATCTTGGGGAATATGATGGTTGCCTTTGCAGAATCTTAAACCAGAGATTACCCAGGCAGCTTACCGTGATGTGTCATGCTGGATTGGTGATGTGGCTGTGGTTACAAGCTTTTTTCTGCTGCCTGTCAGTACAGGAGATGTAGCTGCATCCTTTCTAGATCCTGACGCTGTCCCTGTGGAAAGGAGAAGAGGCAATCAAGCTGGGTATTAGAGGCTCGAAAGTTTTGGATAGCTCCTTCACTGTTTGCATTATTACGTAACACAAGGCCCCAAAGTTGTGCCACTCTTCAGGGTACTGTATATACAGTGAGACCGCAACCAAAGGATGTGTTACCGGTTGACAGGTGCTGTGAACAGAATACATTTCAGGATCATGCTGAATGATATTTTCATAATATGCCATCCATTGCAGTCTGTACATTACTACCATGTTTCCAAAGTTTGACAGACTTACATTGCCATCATGGCTTGGAATGTCCACCGTACCAATTTTAGTTTAAAGCTGCAGCTCTCATGAGCGTCCACAAGAAGTTACATTTCCCTTGTCTTCTCTTTAAGTATCACCATAAGAATATATGAATCCAAAACCCTTGGTCTGTCCCTCTCTCCTTCCCTCCCAAAAAAGTATTAACATTTTGCACTTAGCTTGCTGCAATGCCTTTCGTTAGAGCACCACAAACAATGATTAACGCCTCACAGCACCTTTGTGAAGTTGGTAAGGATTACGGGTAAGGATGATTTCTAAATGGGCAAATTAAAGTTAAGTGACTTGTCTGAGGCTGCACAGAAAGTCGGTGGCAGAGCTAGGAATATACATGACAGGCTATTGGACTAGATGGACCACTGGTCTAATCCAGTATGGCAATTCCTGTACATTCTGAGTGCCAATGCCCCTGCTCTCAGCACTAAACACTGCCTAATCGAACATTAAATGTGTGACAACCAAGTGTCAGCACAAATTAGAAGCTTGACTATTAAGTATCACCATTGTGCCTAAGTATCTTAGAGCTTTCTGAACAATGAGTAATATTCCCTGTCATGTATGCTGAAATCATAGTGAGAAATCAATGATGGATTTCAGCTAATACTGAATTTCCATAGTTTTCTGGATGCCAGTGAGACTCAACATTATTTGAAAATATACTGAGGGTTCAAATACACACACACACACACACAATCAAGTCCTATCGTAAGAACAATTGAATTAGTGTTTTGGTGGTGGCTTAAAAAAGAATAAAGTTCCTCCAGCTTCACTCTACTACACTGTGTGTTAGCATTGAGTGGAAAGAACAAACAGTTAATTACTGCTCAAGGAATTCTTAAAATTACCATGGCAATGCATGTTAACCAGGTGCCCCTAGCAACTTGGGACCACCATCCATGGCCAAAGGTGCATCCACAAAAAAAGACTGGGGACCTCTTGCTTGCCCTTGTTGAATAAAACATATTTAGAATGCCTTTCTATTCCATGCGGAAATAGGGCCTTCATCACTGCCTTCCATCTTTGCTGGTCTACTGCTGCAGTCTTGGTGTCTTCCAATGTTATTCTGATAGCTTTCACTTTTGCTTCTACCGTGTCTTCCCATGTTATCCTTAGTCTATCTCATCATTTCTTGTCCTGGTAGTTTCAGCTCAATACCTGTCTCTCCTTCATGTATGTCCTAGCCATCTCTATTTTTGTTCCATAATTTCCTGTCCTATCCGTTTCTGTTTCATCCTCTTCCAGAGTTCTTTGTGATTTCTTCTGACTACCTGATATTAAGGATTTGTCTAAGGCAGCTATTTATGAAAACTTGAAATTTAGAGAGTAAGGTCTTAATAAGCCTCCAAGTTTCAGTACCATATAGTAAGACTGACTTTACAATTGTGTTAAATATTCAAAGTTTAGTTTGAAGGGCAAGATTTCTATTTCTCTAACTTGGCTTTAGAGCTACAAAGGCATGTCTGACTTTCACGATTCTGGCTTTAATATCTCCAGCTGTTCCACCAAGGTATGTCAAATATCAAACCTCTTCTATGTCAGTCCCAGAAAGCATTGTTAAGACCGCAGAACAGGGACATACAATGGACTTCCACACAGAAGTTAGAGAACTCTGACTTTGCAGATGGCACCAAATAGCTATCCCATACCCATAGAGACATGCATGCTGAAACAAATGATCTCCAAACCTATGCACAATTAGTAGGCTTGAAAATCAAACATGAGAAAACAAATCATGTGAATCAGCAGACAAGAAGAAAAACTTCACAGAATAATGGCACAAGAGTATTAGATTTTGAGAAAGTAACACTGAAACACAATGAATGTGGGAGAAAGTATTAATATCTCAGTGTAGGAGAAGGCTGAAGCATTGTAGTCTCACTGCATAACAAGGCATAGTGATGCCTGTAGTCAAACAGTTACGAAATGATAAAGTACCTGCTCTTGACAATATTTCACCAGAACTGCTAAAGAATGGAAGCTCGGATTTAGTTCACTGGCTCCATAGTTCTCTTAAAAGTTTAGGAAACCTGCCACATTCCAGAATATTGGAAAAGGGGCTGCATCATTCCTTTTTTCAAAAAAGGAGAGCAATCAGCTTGCTCAAATTATAGGGGAATATCACCACTGTCAGTCCCAGAGAAGGTGTTTATGATCATTCTACTGAACTGACTGAAATATTGTATCAACCCAAAAATGAGAGACAACCAGGTGCGGTTTCCATACAGGTCAATTTACAATCCATGCTATATACGTTCTGTAGAATGTTATTGAAAAACAACTAGAGCAACAAGAGGAAGTTAACATTGCATTTATAGGCCTCTGCAGCTGCCTTTGGCTCCAATCAATCAACCCACCCTGTGGATACTACTATGCCAGTTTGCGGTGCCTGAGGATTTAGTGTGCTTAGTGGAGGAACTGTATTGCGGTACACTTAGCTGTATGAGGTCAACAGTTGTATTACAAACTGGTTTTCAGTACAATCAGGAGTACACCAAGGAATGAGTTCTCTCACCTACTTTATTTAAGGTTGTAATAGACTGTCTGATGACAAAACCGATTGAGGCCAAAGTCGAACATGTGAGATTTACAGATTCATCTCAAATATGAGGAAGACATTAACTTACTTGGAGAGATTACTGACCAACTACAGCTAATGCTGGAAGAGCTCTTAACAACTGCAGAATCTATGGGATTTAAGATCAATGGTGATAAAACCAAAGCTATACATACATACCTCCTATAAAATGGAAACCAATGACCTGCCAGCACTGCATGTAGATGACAAGGACAGTAAATGGCTGAATAGCTTTATCTATCTGGTTGACAGCAGGAGGGTTTATATCCAAAGAAAGTCACACATTGGATCAGTCTCATATCAATGGCATTTCAGCACTTCAAAGCACATCTGCTTGGGCTGTGGGATGTCTGTGTGACAACTAAGATACAAGCATCCAAGGAGCAAGTGATGATGACTATTATATGGGGCAGAAACATGGCCATTAAAAACAGCTGAGGAGAGGAAACTAAACAGATTTCAGTGTAAAAAATTATGATGTATTCTTAACATTTGGTTTGATTTTGTCACAAACAAGGAGAAGTTAAGACGATCCTGTCAATTTACAGCCTTGCACCAGTTGAGAACAAGATGACTGCAATGGTGCATGTCCAATGTGCAGAAGAAGATACGGTCTTATAGAGCTGAGGTCAAAGGAAGTGAAGCATGAGGCTGACCATGAATGAGGCTGGAAAATGCAGTTTTGAGGGATTTAGGAAGCCTACATCCTTCTGTATAGACTCTTGCCGAAGGAAGAAAACCTGCAAGGGACTGCTCAAGATGGAAGTCCATTCTACAAACCACTGTGGCTACATCATAGCCATGTGAATCTGCTGTCACTGCTGCATTCAAGGCATATTAGACTAACTGCACTGAAAAAGAAAAATACAGAGAACCAGAGGACATTGTAGGTGTGTGTGTTCGCCACATGCACCGGTGCTAGAAGTTTTTCCCTCAGTGGTATCCGTAGGGGACCGGCTCTGGCGCCCTCTGGAGTGGCGCGTGTATGCACCGGTATAAGGGGCATCGCCGGCTATCCCCACCCTCAGTTCATTCTTGCTGGAAACTCCGACAGTGGGGAAGGAGGGCGGGTCATGGAATGGACATGAGCAACACATCTCGAAGAACAACAGTTACGAAAAGGTAACTGTCTTTTTTTCTTCGAGTGCTTGCTCATGTCCATTCCATTGTAGGCGACTCCCAAGCAGTACCACCGGAGGCGGGTAGGAGTTCATGGACGTGTCGATTGCAACACAGCTCTGCCGAAGCCAGCGTCATCTCTGGCCTCCTGAGTGATGGCGTAATGGGTTGTGAACGTGTGTTCCGAAGACCACGTCGCGGCCCTGCAGATGTCCTGGAGAGGGACATGCGCTAGGAAGGCAGCCGAAGATGCCTGAGCCCTAGTCGAGTGAGCCTTCACTATCGGTGGAGGCACAGCCTGCGCCAACTCGTAAGAAGTACGGATGCAGGTGGTGATCCAATTCAAAATCCTCTGAGAAGACACCGGAAGGCCCTTCATCCTGTCAGCGATTGCAATAAAGAGCTCGGTCGATCTGTGGAAGGGCTTGGTGTGCTCCAGATAGAACGACAGGGCACACCAGACATCCAGAGTATGCAGCCGCCTCTCCTCATTGGTCGTGTGCGGCTTCAGATAGAACACCGGGAGGAAGATATCCTGGTTGACCTAGAAATGCAACACCACCTTAGGCAGGAAAGCCAGATGGGGCTGCAGCTGGACCTTGTCTTTGTAGAACACCGTGTATAGTGGCTCTGATGTGAGGGCTTTGATCTCGGATACATGCCTCGCTGAGGTAATTGCTACAAGGAATACAACCTTCCACGACAGATGGGAAAAGGAACAAGAAGCCATGGGGCTCCAAGGGGGAACCCATGAGCCTGGAGAGGACTGGGTTGAGGTCCCATTGTTAGACCCGCAATAGAGGTTTTCCTACGGGATGGGGAGCAGGCAGATACTGGACACAGCGTTGGTATATAATACTTTAAATGCTCTTTATTGATTACAAAACAAACCTTACTTACTTTATCTTTACACCCCAAACATCTATACCAGAGTCCAAAGGTCAGAATGGTCCCAATGGCCAGTCGAGATTTCTTTTGATCATTAGATTATAAGATGCGGGAGCCGGCGAAAATCACATCTATATCCACACGGGGCTTTGGATTAATAAATGACTTCGATTTGCAGAAGTCAATTCATTTATAGTTCATTTTGTTGCATCATCAGTTTTTTGCCTTCGTTTATTAGGCCTTTTACTCACACAATTTTAAAGAGACAATTCTGTGCAGGCCGCCATGATCCCAGGTGTGCCATTTCATCCAATTCTTATACAATTTTATATTAGTCCAGCTGGTGTTGTTTCCTTTTCTGCTGATTTTCCGTATTTTTCTCAGAACATAACAAGATTGTTTTTGCACAAACAGTTCTAATAGTCCTTGACCTTAAGTTCTTGCTTTCGTTGCCAGCACATATTTATGTCAAGCATGCGTCATTCATACCAGGCCTCAATGACCTATAACATATTATACTGATATATGAATCACAATGTATATTGATATGTGTGTGTGTGTATATATATATATATATATATACACACCAACATTCCCCCTCTTGAGACATGATTAATGCCATTAATTATTGTATTACTTTACAATTTTGCAAGCAATTTAATTTTATATATCACTTGCTCCAAAACTTCTTGCTTTTTTATTCGGCAGTATAAACATAGCATAATAAAGGTTAACAAAATTATTAATGCAAATAATATTACAATAGGATGTAGCATAAAATATAGAAGAGCTGTGACACTAGGAGACCATTCTTTAAAAGTATAATACCAATGAGAAATTGCCAATTTTTTTAAAAAATTAATATTTGGGCATTGTGGATTAAAATTTTTTTTTTTTCTGTTTTTTTTTTTCATTTTGTCACACGAACAGTCGAATGTATTTTTTTTTTATTTATACCTTTATTCTAGAGGTGCTTTCATAGATATATTTATGTACCCCTAATTTTTTTCAAATATTTAAAAAACATAAAAGCCAAAAGCCATATTTATACTCTTTTTGAATTATGAGGATTCTTAATATTGAATCCATGGCCATTATTCCATAGGAATAATGTCCGATGCCTCCGGCCGTATTATTTTAAATACTTACACTAACCTTTTTATCTTCGCTCGAGCTCCGGTATTATTTTTTTCTTTCTAAAATATAACGCACACAACACAATTTTTTTTACTACCCCACTCTCTACCTTTTTTCCTTTATTCTTTGCATTTTTTTGATTATTTATTAGTACATTTTCCAGTTTACTTATTTATATCTACTTCCCTTAATTTCAAATACCTCCAAGCGATATTTCAAATTAAATTTCCTTTTTTTCTGGGGCTTATTTTGATTATTCCACCTTCTACCTCCTTGGGGTGGGGTGTTTTGTTCTTTACCATGGCCTTTTTTTTTTTTTTTTTTTACGGTATTCTGATTTATGAACACTCTCATTTGAATATGTTATTGCTTTAATAAAAGGTACTTTGGGTTTTAATTCTTTTACCTGGCTTTCCCCTATTATTTGTTGGCATACTATCCAGTGCAGCCATAACAGTTAACCCCTCAGCCTGGGCTGCTTGGTTTACCAAATTAGTAGACATTGCTAATACATTTTTATTCAATCCTTAAAACACATTATTTCAAAATTCCCTCTGATTCAAATCAACTGCCATCAAAGAATTAACTGCGACATGTCTGGCGACCTTCACCCTGGGATTAGTCACCGGGTGTATTTTTTCAGCCAATAATTTTAATGTTATTTTTCTTAACAGGTAATTTCTGGGTGAATTTTCAGGCTTTATGTAATCTACACTGGATAACACCTTTATGGGTCTTTGACCTCTCTCTTTTTCTAACAGCATCATAAATCATGGTATTAGTTGGTGTGCTTCTGGCTGCCTGTCCAAAGCATTTTTCGCTCGATCTACTGCCTGTCTAATCTCTCCAGTGGTAGCTGCCCTGATTAACCTATAAATTTTACTTATGTTTAAATTTTCTGTTCCTCCTAACTCTGCCCACTGTACTAGCCATGTAGCTAATTTTTTTATATTTACTGGGCCTAATGACTTTACCATCAACTGTAAGTCTGACGAACTCGCAGGAATTATTTATATTTGCTCTGACTGTATTTTCCCTGCTGCATTCTTAATGGTTGATCTTCATTCTATTACTGCTTACAGACTTTTCTGGCTTAGGCTTTCCCGGGCAGTTTCTTATTTTTTTTTTTTTAAACTTAGTATAAAGTACTTCTCGAGGTTGGTCAAATTCCCTTTACTCTTGACCCCCCTAAAGATCCTTTTCAAAACAAATATTATTAAAATTCAAAAAAAAAAAAAAAAAAAAAAAAGACTTTTTTTTTTTTAGACACACCGCTTCTGTATTTTTACTTTCTTTTTTAATGCTGCTATAGTTTTCTGGCATCAACTGTGAGAAATGCTTCCCATCTCTTCTTCCTTTTTCTTAGTTAAATTTTGAATTAACTGCTTCATTTTTATTACTTGATGGTCTAATTTATTTTTGTCTGCTTTAATCTTTTTTCAATCCATCATTCTTTTTTTAAAATTTTTTATTTGTTTTCCCATTTGTTTAACTGAGTTTGCATTATCTGTGCCTGCCTCACTTCCCGCTCCAAATTTTCCTGGCAAGTTTTAAAATTCTCTTATAATGTTTGTAACTTTCCACAGACCTCCCCCCTACATGCAATTGCCTTTTTTACAGCTTGCCACAACAGCCATGCTACGGCCGTTTGCTTTTTACTGGCATTAGGCTTGTACAGCTGTACATATTTCTTAAACATGTTTTTTAAGATACCAAATATTACATCCGATTCCACTGCACCTTCCATTCAAGGGCATGTCCCAAATGCAATAATCTCCTTCTCTAACAGAGAAGGGGCTTTAACTTTAGTCCATTGGGGTGCCTCTTTCACCCCTTGACTTCTCTTCTTAAACAGTGTTTTAAACATTATTATAACACCACCACCCGGTTTTGTTTCATGCCTTTTTTTTTTTAAACAAATTTTACAAATAAGGAGTTACCCTTATTAGTCTTAAATACGGACTTTCCCAACACTGTAAGACCCCATCTTGAAATCCGGCACTCCTTAATCTCTCTCCCCTTTCTGCATTCTTCACCACATGTTAGACCCACAATAGAGGTCTCCCTACGGGATGGGGAGCAGGCAGATACCGGACACAGTGTTGGTACATAATACTCTAGTGTAAATGCTCTTTTTTGATTACAAAACAAACCTTACTCACTCCACATTCACACCCCAAACATACTATGCCAGAGTCCAAAGTTCAGAATGGTCCAGATGGCCAGTTGAGATTCCTTCTGATCATAAGTGTGATGGGTTCGGTCACAGAGACCCCCTTGGGACTGTTACCTGATGTGCTGAGACTACCTCTGAGCCCATTTTCGACCTCCAGAACCCTGCCTTGTTGAGCCAGATATTGCAAGCCTGCTGCAACACAGACCCAGGGTCTGAACCATGCCCCCAAAGCTGCAGACTTAATTGAAAACAGCTTAGCAAGTGCTCCTGTCTCCAGTACCCAGACACCCAGCTCCCAATGGGATCCAAAGCCCAAATAAATCCATTTTACTCTGTATAAAGCTTATACAGGGTAAACTCGTAAATTGTCCGCCCTCTATAACACTGATAGAGAGATATGCACAGCTGTTTGCTCCCCCAGGTATTAATCACTTACTCCGGATTCAATAATAAACAAAACTGATTTTATTAAGAATAAAAAGTAGGATTTAAGTCGTTCCAAGTAATAACAGGCAGAAAAAAGTAAGTCACCAAGTAAAATAAACACGCAAGTCTAAGCCTAATACATTCAGAAACTGAATACAGGTAAATCTCACCCTCAGAGATGTTCCAATAAGCGTCTTTCACAGACTAGACTCCTTCTTAGTCTGGGCCCAATCCTTTCCCGGTACAGTTCTTGTTAGTTCCAGCAGGCATCTTAGGTGAGAAGCATGGGATTCCACATGACTGGGACCCCAATAGTCTGAGACAGACCCGGGCCATGGTGAGCGGATGAGCGGTGACGCTGGCAATTAGATGTGACATTGCCCTGAACCTGGCCTCTGGTAGAAATATTCTGGATCGGGTAGAGTCGAGTACTGCCCCAATAAACTCTATTCGTTGGACTGGGATTAACATTGATTTTTGTTCTTTTATCAGCAGGCCCACAGTTCAACGAATGGCTTGCAGCAAATGCTCGTGAAAAGGGTCCCTGAAGAGGGATGGGGAGAGGGGTGGGGGGGATAGAAATAAACTGGAGGGTATATCCTCCTGATACTATGCTGAGGACCCACCGGTCCGATTTGATAGAGGCCCAGGCAGGGAGGAAGAGGGACAGGCAGTTGGAAAATAACAGGAGAGCGGGATCCAGGACACAGGCTAGAAGGTCGCCCTCGAGCACACCCTCAAAACGCTTCCCACTCGGTTGGTTATGGGTGGAGCTTGAGTGAGCAGAGGATGCCGGCTGGTGGCCTTGCTGGTGCTTATAGCCCTTGCCCTTCTTACGGAAGGGCTCTGACCAAGGTTGGCTCCCGAACCTATGGGTCTGTTGCAGCTTAAACTGCTTCCCTGACAGCCTCGGCATGTACAGGCCCAGAGTGAGCAAAGTAGCCCTAGAGTCTTTCAGGCCTGGCCATTTACTATCTGTTTGCTTGGAGAACAGTGCCAGGCCATCGAATGGGAGATCCTGGATGGAGGTCCTATTGAACCTCTGTCAAAAGGCCCGACGACTGCAACCAGGACGCTCACCTTATCAAAATGACCGAGGCCATGGTTCAGGCCACAGAGTCTGCCACATCTGAGGCCACTTGGAGGGGGGCCCTAGCCACCGCCTTGCCCTCATCGAGGATAGCCAGGAATTCCTTCCTGGGTTCCTCTGGCAGCGAGTCTGAGAATTTGGCCATGGACTGCCAGAGATTAAAATCATAGTGGCCAAGCAAGGCCTTATGATTGGCCACATTCAGCTGGAGGCTGGATGTAAAATAAATTTTTCTACCAAAGAGATCGGGCCTCTTTGCCTCCTTGTTCTTAGGTGTCGATCCCGGTTGGCCCTGTCTTTTGTGCTCATTGGCTGCCGATACAACCAGTGAGCTTACAGGATGGGTATAAAGATACTCATACCCCTTAGAGGGGACGCAGTATTTTCGCTCTGCCCACTTGGAGATGGGGGGCAGTGAGGAAGGTGTCTACCACAGGGCCTTAGTGATTTTCACCACTCCCTTGTGCACTGGCAATGCCACCTTGGCGGGGATTGCCGCACTCAGTGCATCAAACAGTAAGTCCGAGGGCTCCACCAGCTCCTTGGCTTCCAGCCCTAGGTTTGAGACGACCCTCTTCAAGAGCTCCTGGTGAGCCTTGGCATTGTCCTGGGGAACTGGGTGAGAGGGCCCCGCTATTGTCTCATCAGGCAAAGATGAGGAGGAGGCAAATACAGGCAGGTCTACCAACTCTGCTGCTTCTGCCATGGGACCCTGAGCCGAGGCTGGCTGATCCTGGGGAACCTGCTCTGACTTCGCGTCCGAGTCAGGAGGCGGGCGGGAGACTGTTACTGACCATTTGTCGGATGCCCCCGAGGCTGACCTATGCCCCTGCAATGGTTGGGGAAATCCCCAGGGGTTCCAGAGTTGCCAGGGGCCAGGCCATTGGCCCTGGGGCCAACCTGCCACTGGCGGCCCAGCGGGGAATGCCAGTGCCCTTGATGGGTGGCCCCTTGCCCGCGGGCAGGATCTCCTCCTTGCTGTCGGAGCCCAAGGAGGGGGATACGTGTCTAGGGGACCAGGATGGTGCCGAGGCCATCTGTATATCCAGATTCTGTCAGCTCTGGCCCCGGACCTCTGTTGAGGATCTGTACGAGGGCGGTGGCTCTCGGTGCCACGATCCCGGTGATTGCTGGCAGCGTTCAGCGGATCGGCAATGGTATCCCAGTGATCAATGCCTTAAGCTTAGCGAGTGATGCTGCTCCGTCGAGTGGGAGTGGGAATGTGAATGTGAGTGAGTAGACCACCGTGCTGGAGACCTTCGATGCACTCGCGGTGAACCGTACTGGTGGTCTGGCGACCGGTGACAGGGCTCTGGGGACTGGCGTCTCGACCCTCTGGAGCAGTGCCGTGAGCTGGGAGAGCGGCTCGCGCACTCCCAGCACCAAGGCTGTGGGGACTGGTGCCGCGACTCTGCGGGTGTGTGCCAGCCCACTGGCGATCACCGCCTTGAGCCCGTAGAACGCTGCCTGGAGTCCGGGGACTGACGCCAGGAACTCTGGCAGGAAAGCCGACCCGCGTCCGGGGGCAGCTGGCGCTGCTCAGGCGACCACTGACGGAGCCCCTCCTGCAGCAAGGAGCAGTGCCACACTGATGGGGATTGTTGGAAGGGTCCCAAGGCAGGTTTATCCCTGGGACGGGGCACCTCTGTGGCCAGCACTAGCAGGGACAGAATGTCCTTTGTGGCCTGAAAGGCCTCTGGCATGGACGGCACTGCCAGGTGCCGAGTGCCTCTGCCGCTCTCCGGGGTGGCGGGTGGGAATTGGCACCGGTCTGAGGCCGGTGCCGCTGGCGCGCTCCACACCGAGACCGCGGTGCTAGGAGGTCTGAATCTCTTGTAAATGTGACACTCATCACTGTGGGTTTCCCCTAAGCACTTCAAACAGCTTCTATGGGGATCACTGACTCACATGGGTTTCTTGCAACAGCCACAAAGTTTGAAGCCCAGGGACCGGGGCATGCCCCGTCCCTAGGCTAAGTCCCGCTCGGGACTAACGAACTAACACTAAGTCTACACTAAGGGAACTATAAAACTAACAAATTTCTAACAACTATATACAGAAAGTTCTCAACTAGGCACAGTTGAGAGGAGTAAGCTTGCCGAGTGTGGGGGGAGCTGGCAGCACCCCTTATACCGTGGCATACGCGCACCACTCCAGAGGGCGCCAGAGCTGGTCTCCTATGGATACCACTGAGGGAAAAAACTTCCGGCATCCGTGCATGTGGCGAGCACACACGCCTACAATGGAATGGACATGAGCAAGTACTCGAAGAAGAACCCGAATAAATGAATATAAATGTGAGCTAGAAGGACATTATAAATATATTGGGAGAAAAGCAACACAGGTCTATTGAGGTAAAGGGATCTCTAGAAAGAAGGTAGGCCCTTAATAAATGAGGAGAGATTAAAATGATGATTCTAAAATGGTTGCTACTGAACACTTTAAAATCCATTCTAGTAGGTAAAATAAAGAAAAGACATATTGAAAACTAGAAACTAATGAAGACCTTGTTAATATACAATACTTGTTAATAAAAGGCAGATAAAAGGAGGTCTTAGAAAAAATTAATACATACAAATCCATGGGTCTGAAGTACATACA